>NC_060077.1:91916328-92235078 GCF_922984935.1 Meles meles | reverse complement strand
GGTTCAAAAACTGAATGACTTCATTGATCAGTTAATTAACCTTACTGCTTAAACATGGAAGCATTACTTCCCTTGTTGAAAGACCAGTGGCTAAAAACAGTAAAACCAGAGAGAATAAGAAATGAACTCCAACCAAACAGGAAGCAGACCCATGAGATAACCAGAAACAATGTCAACCCGAGAGTCAGGAGCCCTGGGCTCTTGACCCCACTTGCCAGAAGTCCCTTAAGACCCTGACCCAAATTGTTTTATCTGTCCACCAGAAGGATGAGACCAGACAACAGTGTGGGTTCTAAAACCTTATTTTTGAAACAAATTCCAGTGGGGGATACTAAAATGTCTGTCTAATATTTAAACGCATTGCAACTATTCAGAACAGTGCAAATTTATGTTCTGAAGCACTGACTGGCCACAACACTAAAAACGCATTGTTTACTTGCTAATATGACCATGCTCCTTATCAGATGTGTTAACAACATGAGACCATCCCAGCCTCTTTCACTGACAGCAGCACTTTTAAAACAGATTAGGAAGGAAGATCTCCCACTTAGGCAGACAATAGAGTAAGGGTCTAGAGAAAGAACCACATGTAACCCTACCGGTGCATTTTGGAAGTTAACTAACTCTCCATCAGTCCTTCAAAACCACCACCCTTCGGTCCAGATCAATATATTCCTATGGTGCCTCAGCAGCAAACAGTACTTTTTTTTTAAAGATTTTATTTACTTGACAGAAACAGACACAGTGAGAGAGGGAACACAAGCAGGGAGAGTGGGAGAGGGAGAAGCAGGCTTCCCGTGGAGCAGGGAGCCCAATGCAGGGATCGATCCCAGGACACTGGGATCATGACAAGCCTAAGGCAGACGCTTAGCACACTGAGCCACCCAAGCACCCTGCAAACAATACTTTCTAAAACTGAATGGAAACAGGACAACAAAAACAGTATTCTAAAAATTCCTGTGTCTGGAGAATTGTACTGGATGTGCCTGGAACCACTGTTCCTTGGCACTCTGGAAGTTAGGTGACAAAGATCTCGTGCTCATTCTTGCCAAAACTCTAGAACAAGGGCAGCAAGGGGAGCAGAAGGCTCCAGGGGCGAGGGAGAGCAGCAAGGGGATGTGGAGGCAGAGCACACGGGCACCTGAACCATTCTTGGGCGTGGAAATGAGGAAAGCAACTGAGGATGTACTAAACAGTATGCATTTCCAGACTGATGGTTTCCCACTCCAGCTTGCATTGCCCAACCTCACGGACTGCACGTGGAAACACATGGAAACGCACCCATGACTGACGTGCTAGCTACAAGTGGACGTCTGGAGCATGGCCACATAATTATGTCCTTACAATTATTATTTGGAACTATGCTGCCTTAGGTTCCACAGAACTGGTATCAATCTGTTTTCATTACAATTATCCCCAATCAATAGCATCCCTAATTAAAATTACAAACAGTGAATTTCTCATAAAACTCACTTTGTGCCCAATTCCCATACCCCTTGATTCTGCAGCAGTGACTGCCTTCCTCGCAAGCTCTCCACCTCCTCCCTTCCCTGACTCTTCAGCAGCCCAGAAAACGGGAAGAAAGCAGACCAGTCCAGGAGCAGCGAAAAGCAGTGGGCAAAGGCAGCCTGGCCGGGCCTGCCTCACCCAGCTGCCCCGGGCTATGTTACTTGCTTCACAATCTCACCTCTGGCAGGGCTGAAGTCCTCCTGGGCCCTGAACACACCAGGCTCCATGCTGAACTGCCCCAAGCCCTGCCTCCAATGGGCTCACTCCCACCCACCTGCAGAGCAAATGCTAGTATCAGAGGAAATGTAACTTTCTGCATCCGTCCAGCCAGCCGTGGACATTTCTTTCTTTACCTGCGCTTTCTCTATCCATTTGAAGCACATGTTATTTTGATCTTTTTCACCCTAAAGACGATGCACATTGGCACAGAATGATGTTCTGTAAATGTTTATTCGATATTTTTTAAAAATCCTCCAATGCACCTCACCAGCCACTTATGCGCCAGGAATTTGCTGCAGTGTTAATATGTCGTGCCATTCTACCCTTCACTACTTCTTTTCTTAAGATTTTATGTATTTATTTGACAAAGAGAGACAGCGAGAGAGAGAACACAAGAGGGGTAGCGGCAGAGGGAGAAGCAGGCTTCCCGCGGAGCAGGGAGCCCGACATGGAAGCTCCATCCCAGGACTCTGGGATCATGACCTTCTCCGACTGAGGCACCCAGGCGCCCTTTCTTCACTACTCCCGCTCTTTTGTTCCGTCTACTCAAAATGTCCAAATCAGCCTTGCGCTACACCTCCTCACCCTTTAAGACCCAACTCAAACATAACCTCCCGAGGAAGCCTTTCCTGCTGCTCCCAAGCACTCCCCGTGGACCGCTGTCCTTGCTCTACTCCTCAGTGTGTCCCTCCTCCTGTCCGTCTCTCCTCCTCGGAGCACAAGACAGCAAGGCCCCTGCCCAGCTGGTCACTAGGTCTGCACTGACAGGAAGGTCTCAAGAATGTGCCCACCAGCAAACAAACGAGTCCCCGAATCAGTGACTTGGCTTCCCTTGCATCCACATTTCCAACACTGCCTATACTCAGCCTTAGACAAATCAAAGACCAAACCCTCTGGAAAGTAAAGGGCTTTCAGAAACACATGAGCAGGAAGTCGAAGGAGAAAATGAGTTAACCCTCCCCACCCCCCATCCCCCTCCCCCAAACACACAAATCCTAGGACAGACAAAGGAAACCCAGAAGACTGGCTCCTCACCCCTCCCCGTATTCCACTGTACTGTATGGATCAGGACAGCTAAAGAACCCTAAGATTCCACAACTGCATTTTAAAATCACCACAGAACCTTCTAAAATAAAAAAATAAAGCAAAAATGACTTAAGTCACTGAGATAGGAATTTTTCACTGGAAAAGATCTTAGAGAGGCCAATGTTTTCCAACACCACCACCACGACACAGCAACGTGCTCTATTTCGTTACAGGCTGATCATACATGCTGCCTGAAATAAACCTATGCCTCACTCTCTCATGACAAAAATTCTAGAAGACACCACTATAAAGCAGAGACTAGGGTGCGGTGGTGGCAAAGCCCCTCACTGTAAGGAGACTCTGGACACAACCTCCTTCTGTCTCTCCTACACTGTCCTAACTTACTACAAGTCTCTCCTGGGTTTACAAGAGCTCACTGAAAAAATGCTTTTTATTTTAATATCATAACTAAGATATTTATTAGACGTTCAGATTACAGAGTGATTTGTATATAAAGTATAGAAAACAATGTTCATTCACTAAATGGTATTTCAAGGACCTGTGCACAGAGGAATAAACTAACAATGTTAATTTTGTATTCCTGACAGGAAGAGAGGCAGTAATCACTACGTGGCATTTCAAAATTTCAAAGTAAAAGCAAAAATATAACATAAAACAGAAAGCTTTAAAATATTATACAGATAAAATACGTAATATGCCCTCTATAATGAGTATTTGAATGCTAATTTAAATTTTTCACAAAACTGAGAGATGCTGCATTTTACGCTGTTACAAGCATAATTCATGCCACAACCTAAAACAAACTCTATCTATATCTCTTTAGCCAAAACAACCAGCCAAACCAAATGCTTATTTTATTTGGATACATCTGTAGATATGATGGGTGTAATTAATTGTTCAGCTAAAAATGCAATTCCAGGGTGCTTTTAATGATTTAGGTATACACAGCTTTAGTTCTCAGAGCAGACTAAAAATAGTGATTTTAATTTATTCCTGCTGCCTACAATTACCCACAACCATGTATTTTTAAATATTTCCAGCCTATAAAAATTACTAATTTTTGCCACTTGTGTTTATCTGCATTTAGACTTTGATTTGGATAAATTAAGCTCTCAAGTGTTCCTTGCTTTATGAAACTCTGCATGTTGTACACTTCAACACAAATAAATGACTTGTACCATTAGAGGTTTAAATAATGTAATGTATTTCATGCTCAGCCTGAAGCTGGATTCCAATGAAGTTGCTAATGCACGTAATGATTAAGTGTAACTCAAATACTAACTGTGTTGTTGAAAACATGACAGGCAATAATTTGGTCTATTATATTCTGCCATTTAATTGCCTAGTACAGACATTCTCTGACACATTATGAAGCAATGATTTACAATTATTCAAGCTGCAAAGGTCAGAAAGTGACATTATAATCATCTACATAGAGATCCCTTCTAATGCACAAAAACTAGGTAATGCCACACACACACAGAGTTTCACTGCATTAGTAACTTTCTATTTAAGGTTTCTCAAACCGAATAAGAATAAACAGCCCATAAGCACATTAATACACAACGGAAAATGTCTAGAATCTTTCCATGAACCTGGAGGTGACGGACTTGAAAAAAATGCCCTGATTCTCTCCCGATTAGGTAAGTTCCACTCAACTACTTAACTCCACACACAAGACTCAAGACCAGACACAGGGAAGTCAGTCAGAGAGAGAACACGATCCCCAGAGCAGGCATCCCGGCATCTCTGTGAAGAGAGGCCTGCAGCTGGGGCACCTGGGTGGCTCAGTGGGTTGGGCCGCTGCCTTCGGCTCGGGTCATGATCTCAGGTCCTGGGATCGAGTCCCACATCGGGTTCTCTGCTCAGCAGGAAGCCTGCTTCCCCCCCCGCCGCCTGCCTCTCTGTCTACTTGTGATCTCTCTCTGTCAAATAAATAAAATAAAAAAATCTTTAAAAAAAAAAAAAAAAAAGAGAGAGGCCTGCAGCACTCAGCCAGCACCGCCCGGGCTTCCGCAGATCACAGGCAACTTATGAAGTTTGCTACTAACTCACTTTCTCTCTCTTTTTTTTAAGTAACTGGTCATGAAAAAAAACACAGTAACCTAAGCTCATCAACGTTTACCCCTGTTGTCCTAAAGAAGAGACAATAATATCTTCACCTGTCTAGGCACCTAATTCTATTATGCCACGTTCAATTTGTAATAACCCAAGTGCAATAAATAATCAACACATAAAGAACAATGAAAAGTAATAAAATTATTTAAAACAATGCTTTAACGTGAGAAAAGTGAAACAGAGAAAAAGAGATACAAAAACAGACTGAATACCACAATGTTAAAGGAAAATACCATGCAAGCAAGTTTTTAAAAGCAGAAAACAGAAGTGGCTAGGCGCTGGAAGGAGGTAAGTTACAGTTATTACATTCCGATAAAAACAACCTAGAGAGAAAAAAATAAGTACAAATTGAAGTAAGTAAACAAAATAACAGATATTGCAAAAAGCAGAGAATTTTTTTTTTAAAGGGGAGAGTTAAAAGGAAGGAAACAGTGGCCTACCATTACCACTGCATAATCTTTGAGTCCATCACTATAAACACATCTGTACAATGGGGATAGTAAACAGGAGACAAACAATTTCACGACACCAGGAGAGCAACAAAAAAAGTGAAAGCTAATGAAGGTGTAGAACAGCACTGCCTCAACGCTCTCTATTACTGACAGTATTACATACACTGCTACATGTATGTACACACGAGACAGAGAGGATCGAATTTCAATAGATCTAACAAAACATGGTGTCGGTAAGCCACTGAGATTTCAAGTCATTTTTTCAGTAGCCAAAGGGAGAGATCATTGCTTTAATAAAAAGCTGTGTTTGACCTATTTTTAAGCATATGTTTCCAACAAAATTAAGTTCTGTATCGAGATGCTCTCTGTTATTTCTTATTCTCGCCCCACTCACCCCATGTGAGACCCACAGCACATGCTCACATGAACTGCGCATTAAGTGCCCACTATACATATACGTATACTGTGTAAAATTCCTCCTGAGATCACATTCGGGTGTAAGAAAAACACTAGGAAACCGTACTCTTCAAAAACTGCTCCTCCTAAAAGTGAAAGTAAAATCAAAGGTTTTTAAAATGAAGTTACCAATAACAGGTTCTTCACGGAGGAATTGCAAAGCAACACACTTCCGAAATTTTTACTGCAACATGAGCACATACAGCGCAGGCAAACGTGAGAGAAAGCCTGAATTCTGAGCCCCAGCTACCTGACAGGAATCCGACACCTAGCACCTGCGGCTGCTTTACAAACAACTTCAATCCACGATGTACTGTAGCTAGGATTTGCTGATGCAGTGGAGAGGAAGAACCTTCGAGCTCCGTTTTAAGATAAAAGAAAATCAGCGTGGGTCCCCACAATGAAGTAAAAGTTTAAATGGCGGTCTTTGTTAGGGGAGTAGCTAACACACAACTCAAACTCAGCCTCAGTAAAAGTATTTGAGGTACATATTTGATGAGCATCTACAAACTTCTTATATAAAGATTGGAAAAACAAGTCAATTACAAGTAATCTAAACCATTAATACAGGGCTCAATTCAACAAAAATACTGTCATTTTCATCTATTTCACTATAAAATATGAGGTTTTTTTTTTGTTTGTTTTTTGTTTTTTTTTTTTCAAAAAAAGCAGGAGGCTACTAAGACAAGATAATACAACAGATAATACAACAGCATCAACAATAATTTCATGTTTAAAATGTGCCTGTTCCGTTATTTCTATACATTATTACCTAACCGGAACTCTCTGAAGAACAGTTTATCTCTTACAACTCAGGTAACGAAAGGGGCAGAGATGAAGGTCCTGACTACTGCGGGAAGAAAAACACAGTGCAGGACCTTCTGTTTGTGACAAAATTATAGAGTTAATGTCCCTGAAAGATCACGTCACCTTTTAAAGCATGATTTTTTTAAAAGGTAAAATTTACAGCAATGAAAGCGAATGAAGAAATGCAGCATGAGCTGCTTATGCTCAGGAACTAATAGGTCCACTGAGCATTTCTGGGCTTATTTAGCCATCAGTGATAATGAATTGACATTGTCACTAAGGCTAATGCACCAGTGCTCTCTACCGCCAGGAACCTGAGAGCCAATTCTCAGTTCTCGCTTTCTTCCAGGCTTTTCATGTTAGCTTTTCACCTACGTATTGTCCTCCCCCTTCAAAACACATGAAACACAGATGCCCTATGATACTTTTTCTTTACCATTAAAGGGCTCTAACTCATTATTGTTCTGTTTCAACCCCAGAGACCAAAAGGCCTTCTGCGATTTACTGCAATTCTTCAGAACTTTTAGCTTCACTGCGAAAATATCTACCTTATGAAAATCATCATTATAGCACTTTTAAATCAAATTTCACTTAAAGAAAATTAAGAGAACTATTATTTCAAAGTCAAGTAAAATTCAGTGACACATGAAACACAGATGCCCTATGATACTTTTTCTTTACCATTAAAGGGCTCTAACTCATTATTGTTCTGTTTCAACCCCAGAGACCAAAAGGCCTTCTGCGATTTACTGCAATTCTTCAGAACTTTTAGCTTCACTGCGAAAATATCTACCTTATGAAAATCATCATTATAGCACTTTTAAATCAAATTTCACTTAAAGAAAATTAAGAGAACTATTATTTCAAAGTCAAGTAAAATTCAGTGACCACCATAATGCTATAAGATACAGTTTTGAAATCTAGATTGTTTTCTCTACACATACACGCGCACGCGCGTGTGTGCAGACCTCTCGGACAGCAGTATGAAACTCAATACATCTCTCTGTATTTATAATTCTTTATCTTGGGAATCAAACATGTAACCCACTGGTATAACACTTCAGTGCTGGGGGCAAGCAGTGAGCTAAGCCATGTGCGCACTATTTAAATTGGACAATCAAAGCCAATTGATCATGTACTGTTTTTGATGCCAACTATGCCAGAAACTGCTCTCTGATAAAGTTTCTTCTTCTCCTTCCCCAGATTCAGTAACCCTAATTAAAAAAAAAAAAAAAAAAGGACAGAAATAGAATTCTAATAATAGAGCGCGCAAGAGCTGCTTAATTATTTTGAAGAAATGAGGAAGAAACTGCTGACTGCCTCCTAACAGCAAATGTCCACTGGAGTCTGGCCCTCCTCTTTCCTATAACTCATATGGTAAAAAAACAATAAATGAGATATCTCTTAAAATTCCAAGACCTAGAGCAATTAAAATGAACCATTTGGCACTCGACCCTTGCAGCTAAAATCAGTAGCAACAAAACTCATTCTCCCACTGATCTTCAGGGGGCTTTAGGGCAAAGGTTCATCTTCATTTACTTTAGCTGCAAGTCACTGAACCATCAATTCTGCCAATGAATAAATCTCAGACTATGGTTAATAAAACTGCTTGCAAAGTTATTCGTAAAACTATCTTAAGGGTCAAAAAAATGAAATGTGCGGTCCAACAAAAGACAGGAGCTGTTTTTGACTTAAAAGATATTTACTCGGTAGTGCCAACCACAAGAACCTTCCCCTCAAGAAGGAAACCTACCATAACACGTGCACGTTGCATAATTGAACTAAACCTGCAGTATTTCGGAAATCAGCCATAAGAACTGCAGGTTTCCCAGGTTCCACACAGAGTGTTTTCATATGATGCACTTATGTGTTAATTTCTCTAGATTAATGGCATTAAAATATATTTTTAATTAGAGGTAGGGTATTAAAATCCAGCTCTGAATGTCCTATGATATACTGTAGATGTCATGGCATTTTAAAACCTTTTAAACATTTCTGCTAAATTAATTAGTTGTGCATTAAGGCATCTCAGTGCTTCCTATTAAACGCAACACATCTGACTGACAGTTTTAACACTGTGAATGGTTCTTTAGAGGAAGAGCCGTTAATTTAAAGTGGAAAACAACAACTTTTGAAATAAAGTTACACAAAAACATACATTATACACTGTTTATCTAAGCTTCACCCCTGTAACAATCAGTAACCAGCTGTCCGAAATTAAATCTTTTTCTGCCTTTCTCCTATGGAGTATGTCCAGTCTATCCAAAGAGCCATTAATGTGACTAAAATTAAAGCAGTATAGCAAAAGGGGGGGAAAAAAAAAAACCCACATACATACATACACTCCTAAAGCTGAATTATGTTTTTTTTTATGTCTTTAAATGGAATTTACAGTTCTCTCTGGCAATGTGAATGAACATCCTATAATTTAGTCAATTTACAGATTACAGGTTCAAATTGACCTTGTAGCCCATAAAATTGCTCATCTTCAGTAGAGGATTAGAAGTGGGAGAAGAATGTCATAACTGTATTTAAGGAATTTACCATAACAATGGAAAGGAGGGTACGCATGCATAATTTTAGCCACTGTTACTCATATCAGTTTTGAATTCTGAAACAATGGCTAGCCTGCACATGCTTCCTGGTTCACCGCGGTGGAGATGGTTTCCATTTACTCACCCACAGACGTGACACTTGTATTCCCTCATCCCAAGGTGCCTTTTGACATGGTTTCTGGCATCGCCAAGCTGAGCTGTTGCAAAATGGCATATCTTGCACTTGAATGGTTTTGATCCTAAGTAAATTTAACATAAAATATGATTTGAATTTGAATAATACCTTACTGATAGTTTAAAAAGAGGCCTAGATCTTAAATCACACTTTTCATCTGTTTAGAAATTTCTGGCCCCAAAATGGAATACCTGCATTCCTTTCTAACTGGAATAGACCCGCATTCCATAATAATTCCACCAAGAAGACTTCAATGTTTCAGTGAGTGTTCCTAACTTTCAGTAACATTGCTAAGATTTAAAGTCAAAAGTGACACAGTCAAGCAGTACTAAGTAGGTAAGGTGAGCCAAATAATTTTAAATTTTTCTAACAATTTGCAAAAATATTCAACTTCTAAAATGGATTATAAAAACAAATGCATACAGAGTAGCTGATATTTTATATAGTATATTTATCATCAAATAAATTTCTCAGAGGCCACCTCCGTTCCTCATATTTCTGCAGCTCTGAATTTACTCACATTAAGAATGGCATTTCAGATTTTTTTCTGACATTTATCCCAAATGATTCACTACATTACTATTTTAATAGCACGCAACGTAAGAATATATAGTGGGTAAGTTATTTGCTTTTATGATCATTTTATAGTCAGAAATCTGTGATGATTCTGCAAACCAGCAGTACTGACGTCTTATTTATTGATTACAAGAACAAAAATATCAATATAAAAAGCACAGTGCCACAATTTTTTTTTAATTTCACAAAGATTAACCTACAGTCAAATCTGAGAAAACAAAATAATTTCAGCAAGGACAAACCTAGTACCAGGAATAGACAGACTGTAACTGGGACACAGTTACTAACAGGTGACCCTAACCCACATTAACGAGCACCAACTCTCCCGGAAGAACAACATGCATATGCCGCTTTTCAATTTTCTAACCACTAAGTCCCTAAATAAATAAAGCAAAATCATAAAAATCACAGTCTAAAAATCAGTCCAATATGTCTTCAGATCTTTCGTACCATGTTTAGTACCTATGTGGTGAAATACCTCTTCTAATATAGTTAGACAGAATGTGATATATGTGAACTTCAATAAATATACAAAAAGAGCTCAAATAAAAAAAATTGCAATAAATCATATTTGATCAATGAAGCTTTGTGCAGTGCCCTTGAAAAAAATAATCCTCCAAGAATACTTTGTTGAAATTGAAGCACTCAGTAAAAAATTTTAGAGTCTTAAATTTCAATTTAATTCCCAAAAGCTGACAAAAAAAGTGAAGCATTTAATTTTAATCTTCTAACAGAAATAAAAAAGTCAACAGTACTAAGCACGGGCAGACAAGGTTGAATATTTCACAGTTCAATGACAATGAAGCCAGATCTCTTAATACTTCCATTTCTACCGTTAGAAGTAGATGTAAAATATATTTAGCACCTGAATGGTTATATCTAGTCAGCTTTATATGTTTAAATGTCAAAAGCAGGTTGAGACCGCAGCTTACAGCAATCACATTCCATCCATCACACTAGAAACTACAGTTTATTTAAATGATTCTGATAAAACTAAGCCTATCACTACCTGGAAACATTTCATCTCCACACAAAATTCTATAAAGGGACACAGAAAAGAGAAGAGTGAGAAGAGCCAATTTACCTACACTTTAAATTGAAATGCATCCAAGGTAATAAGGCATTTAGGAAATCGTTAATTAACAATAACATCAGGACTCCAACCAAGAAAAAAGCTCTTAACATTTGCATCACCGTTTTGGTGAAAGCCTTTCAAATCTGTGGCTCTAGGTTTTCGTCACGCTGCCCCTGCACTGCCACTGTGCGGAGTCCACACAGGTGCCACAGGGGCTGGGTACAGACCGTTCAAGTTACTCTACGTGGCTCCTTAGTGGACAGCTCCCGTTCCTCACTGCTAGTGTGTTCCTCACTGCTAGTGTGCTGACAACACATAAATGAGTTACTCTGTTGACTGCTTTCGTGCAGAAATCACGGAGCTCCTGACTATTTTTCACATCTTATATTCAAAAGAGACTGCGTTAACATCTTTCTGTGCCAGAAAAATTCCAGGGAAATGGAGATAATACTTTGCTGCCCAAGGAAAAAGAAAGATCCTCTTTTTTCTACTTATGTTCCCAGTTTAAAGTCTGCTAAGCACATCCCAAAATGAATCCAGGCATACTGTTAATAAGGTGAAAATTCTAAAGCCACGTATTTCTAAATTTTTCTTGCAAGGGTTATCATGATTATTATAAACTGTCAATACGATTTTGAATAGTTCCATTCCTAGGAACAGCATTATCCTCAGTAGGGTTTCTTCTTTTAATCTGGCCTCTGAGGTTTTCTGAAAGGGAAAAAAAGAAAAGAGACTCTCCAGCTTTCTGGCATCTTACAATTTTACCAAAAGAATTCCCAAGATTTTTAAAACGAAATCTTCACCAAGACCTACGATAGCCGTTCATCACCATCACTCAGTTAACTGCTATGCATACATGGATGTGAGATGAACATTTAAAAATGATATCAAACTGGGGCGCCTGGGTGGCTCAGTGGATTAAGCCGCTGCCTTCGGCTCAGGTCATGATCTCAGGGTCCTGGGATCGAGCCCCGCATCGGGCTCTCTGCTCCGCAGGGAGCCTGCTTCCTCCTCTCTCTCTGCCTGTCTCTCTGCCTACTTGTGATCTCTCTCTCTGTCAAATAAATAAATAATCTAAAAAAAAAAATGATATCAAACTTCACATCTTACAGAATGTATGGAACCCATCAGCTACTGCTGCTCCACAAAGCCTCAAGGCTACAGCCCCCCCCCCAAATGCTCAACACGTGGCTCCGTCCTTCACTGATTCCTTCACTGCGCCTGGGCCGCAGAGACCAAGAGGGAACAGAGCGCAGCCCAGCCTCTCGCTAGGCTTGGAGTCAATGGACCAACTCTCCTCACCATCTCTTCACAAGTGGATTCAGCTTCTAAACTGTCAGATACATATGAAGCCAAACACTACCCGCCCTCACGTGAGACTTTCTCAGTGAAATCACACAACTCCCTAGCTCCTTGCGTCTGAACACTTCCAACAGCACAAGTGAGCGCGTGCGCTCAGAGCATCAAATGAAGGGCTTCCAACAGTCTTCTTGCTTAATGACATCTGCCAGCCACGTCCTGTGAAAGGGAAGCTCTACCCGACAGAATAATGCAGGAGAGAAAGCGGACAGCTGTTACTGCCCTCCTGATGTAAGGGGAAAGGCGACACGGCCCTTTCTGGTCATGCTGATGACTCACACAAGCAAAGGCACAGAAATTCTGGGGTGCTTTTTCCCTACAATTCTTGATAACCAAAACTCATTTATTTCTTAGAATGCTGCTTTTGTCATGCTAAGGATGGGAAGAAAAGGTAACATAAAATAGAGAGTAAATCACAAAATATGAAAACAGGGATTGGAAGAGTAAGTCATTTTCCAGTTAATCATTAATAATGGTCCTTGCATTACTACTTCACGGGCATAACCAAATTATCAGAAAAGCAATTCATTTTAAGATGCCCCAAGGAAGGAAAAAAAAAACCAAACCTTGGGTTAAAACCGGGAGAGCAACATCCCCCAGAAAGTGGCTTACAAAACTGCAAGGGTAGATTGGCCTTGTGTCCTGAGGAGCGGGGCTCTTTGTGGTGCTTTGGGACACAATAAAAATGTACTTGCTGATAAGCCCAAGAGAAGATGTTAAAAAGTATGCTAACTTTTACTAAATGTTACAATCAATGATGTAACTTATATAAGTAGGGCTACTTTGTCACATATTGATAGTTACCTCACTTTCACATCCACATTAACTTGATTTTAAATGCAATTAATACATATAGTCAAGGAAGACTAATGGACTACATTCCGCACTTAACCTAGTGGACGTTTTCAAATGGCACAAGTGACCAGTGCAAACCTATTTTGCATTGTAAACGACTAAATAAATCTTAATGGATTAAGAATGATCAGCTATCAACACACAAGGGAAATTAAGTGCTGAAATGCCTACATTGATTATTTTAAATTATTAGCCTTACTCTGTTCTTGAATTTGTATGCTTTTAGTGAGCTTTAACACATTTACAAGACTTATTGACTATAATTACAAGAGAATTCAAGTAATGGACACATCAATTATAAGCAACATGTCTTGACCAGACAGTTGCATAAAGAATTCTAAAAAGAGGTCCATTAGCATCTTCCTCTTAGTTTTATTCAGTTTTTATCTGCGTTTAGAGGGTGTATTAAGAAAGTACATACCTTCTATACACGTGAACAAGCCTGATTTCTAAAAGCCAGAAAACTCCCTAAAGTGAGCAACACAGTACCAACAGAGGTATTAATACTGCCAAGAAATCCGTATTTGGATTTATTTCCCAACAACAGCTCCACTGTTTGAAGAGTTGGGGCCAAGAGCACAACGTTTGTATTTACCTAGATTAATCTTATGCAGGTCGCCCTCTTATTTTCTTCAAAGAAAAACTTTTATCTATCTTTAATCTCCCTAAACTAGTAATGTTTCATACTCTTTTGTCTTCCTCCTGGTAACCATGCACTAAGTTTCAAAAACTGCATGAATTTAAAGTATAGCTTTAATAATAAGCCATTATTTAAAAGTACAGTAAAATAAACCTTACAGTTTTAATGAAAATATGTTCATTGAAATGTGAATTTATTATTCAAATCCACTCATAAATTCAACCATGGAGACAGAACTTGTCTAAGCAGAGCACAATGATTTAGAAAAGCTGTCTATTTAAAATAAAGAATGTATGGCAGGTTTATAGAAACAGTGCAGTGAATTTTTACATAAATTTAGAACAGTGGCTTATGCATTTTCCACAAAAAAAAAGTTTAAAAAAAATTTCCACCCCAAATTAAACATTAAAATGGAACACTACATTTGACAGAGCACAGAAACTAAATCAGGTGCTGCCTTCGTGAAAACCAAATCCCTAGGACATATTAACTTTGAAAAGTGTTCACTAATCTTGATCCCTGAAAGTAGAATCTTGGTGCCTGGGAGTTATACTTTTCGATATAAACCATCTGCCAATGAATAATTTTAAATCCCTAAAATTCTAAGAAAATTTTTATTATTTCATTCCTCAAAAGCCAATTAATATGTCCTCGGAAACCCACAGAGCCACTTAATAGCTACCTTGGAAAACCAAACAATCAGGACTCAGAAGCAACTGGAAAGCTGTTAAGAGACAGGACTTCAGCAAAGGCATCTGAGGGGCAAGGCTTTTTGATAAAATGAAAAATTTGTCAAAAAACCTGCCCTGGAATCACTAAGCCTTAATCAGCTTCGGAAACATTCAGTGTCAACACTGACTTATGGCACATGTCCAGAGTGCCACCCAGCAGGGTCACGTGAGCCAGGAGGCGGGCCACCAAGCAAATGCAGCGCAGACTCTGTATCTGGACGGGACAAACAGGCCATGCTGCCCTTCATCTGCGCCTGACGGGCCCATGCGGGTCCGCGGAGGGGTACGTACCTGTGTGGGTGCGGATGTGTGCTAGGAATGCCATCGAGTTGCTACTCCGACACAGCTTCCCGCAGTACTTGCAAACGTTTCCCTGATTTTCTTCTCTCTCGCGGTTGATTTGCTCAGTGTCTTCCACTATGTACTTGTTCACCTCCCGGAGCAGTTCTTCATGCTGCCCTTTAATATGCAGAAATAAATTCTGTTCTGAATCAAAGGGCTCCGTACACTTGACACATTTAAAAGTCGCCCCTCCCTCCGGAAGCTCCTCTACACTGGCCTGCTCGTTTCTCATGTGGCCGGCACTGGCCAGATGCTGATGGAGGTTGCTCTCAGTGTAGAACGACTTTCCACACAGTAAACAATGGAAGTGTTTCTCTTTTGTAGGGTGTTTCATGGCTATGTGAACATTCAGTCCACTCAAACCATCTGCTAAGAAGCCACAATCATCGCAACGAATTCGTGTGGATTCACCAAAGGAACCGCCTTCAGATCTCTTCTTTTTCATGCCTTGAGCACAGTCTTTAAAGGGCAACTCACTAATCCTCACACCTGTTGTAACCAGACCCTCTTCAGATGGGTCTACTGATTCTCCATCTTCAGGGTTCTTGATCCTTATTATGGAAGAATCAAACCGGCCAAAACTGTACATGGCCTGTCCTTTGTCATCAATACTGATTATAGTCTCATAAATGTCATTACTTTCAACTGTGCTATCAGAAGCTGGGCCATCCTCTTCCAAAATAATTTTAGTTTCCTGTTGGGAATTCAACAGAATTTCCTTGTTCTCCAGAACGGGGTCTTCTCGAGTATCTTTCAAATCCTCTGAACTCTGCACACTCCCAACATCGTTCTGACTGTCGCTCTCCAGGTTTAGCTCCCGCCTTGTCTTTGTCATCACAGCAGGGATGGTGCCTTCGGCTGGATGCCCTCCCCCGAGACCTCCAGGACATCCAGGTTTGCTAGGGGCATTATCTATATTCTCCCCTGCCTGGCCGACATCGCTCTCACTGTGCGTGCTCGCATCGCCAGGCTCATCCAACGTGCTGTGGGCTCGCTCTACTGCCTCATAATCCAAAGCTGAGCTTCCTGAATTTTCATTCTGAAATCTGCTTGGGGAGCCACAATTAGAGGAAATATTAAGGGACACCATCTCCTCGGGTTTCAGAGCTTTATCCTTGGCCAGGGTTTGTTGGAAAGTTTCACAAAAGGAACGGTCTTCACTGAGATTAGATCCTTCTTCAGTCTCAATCTCCACGGAGGTGGGAGCACGGAGGACCTTAGACACGTCTAAATTAGTGTCCTCATCCAAAACACAACAATCAGCGGTACTTTTAGATTTCAGAACTTCTTCAGATGGCTCGTCTGAAATTATCTGATATTCTTCAGAATTGTGTTGATGTTGCTCTTCGGGGATAATGATGTTTTTGGACACTTCTGTGTCAGAAGAGGTCAGGTAAGACTGCCTTTTCATCTTGTGTTTTTCTGTGGCTGCATGCCTAGTCATCTCTCGACGAGTCACAGCGTAGTAATCGCAGGCCATGCAATAAAAAGCAAATTCTTTTGTATGTTTCCGTTTTACGTGCAGTTCTAGAGAAGCAGAAGAATGAGCATTAAACTCACAGTGTACACACTTGTTATCACTCGTACCCATCATGTCTCTCTGGGAGCAGACATCCGCCTGCTGGAGAGGGTCCTCTGGTTCTAGAGACATTTGTTCCTTTTTATCAGAAAGGTGACTGTGGACTTCCCCATCTGCAGAATGAAATACATTTTCAACTTCGACTTCAGCTGGATTTCCTTGCTCTGGCACTGGCTTTTCTGAAGTGGAGGTGTCTGATTCAGCTGACCTGTGAGCAAGTTCATCGGAACCTGCTGAAATGGCATTCTTTCTACAGGCTTCAAGGTTACCCCCTTCAGGGCCAACAACGATATCTGAACTCTGTTTGCCATTTGCTTCTATTTCTACACGTCCTTTATGTTTCTTAGTGGCACAATGGCGCTCCATATCTCCCTTAGTTACGGTATAATACTTACACACTTTGCATAAATAACTATACTGGTGACTGTGTTTTCGTCGAATGTGAACAGTCAGGTTCGTAATACTAGAGGCCAAGAGACCACAGTGAGAGCATGTCCGCGAGATGTTACCTTTGGGTCTCCCTCTCTTTGGAGTAGCGGTCAAAGCTACCTCACCCTCTTTGGTCATTACACCAAACTGTGGCACTTCCTTGGTAGTCAGTAGGCTCTTTTCCAGATAGGAATGCTCCTGCAACCGCACACCTTCTACGTGGCCTTCAATCCTTCCATTTCCAGAAACGTGAAATTCTTCTTTTTTGTCATTTGCACCTATACACACCCTTTCAATACATTCTTCAAAACTTAAGCCAATGTTGTTTTTCTTGGCATTTTCCAGATGCTTGCTTCTCTTGATGTGCTTCTCCATTCCTTCCTTGCTGAGCGAGTAAAGATTGCATGCTTTACAAAGAAAGTGATAGTCCTGGCCATGCCGGAGCTTGATGTGTCTTGTGAGAACAGTGGAAGACCGCGTTTTATAAAAACACTTCTTACACTGAAACTGAGGCTTACTGGAGTGCCTCACTTCATGCCCATGGCTTGCCCTGGACTTAGCAGGTTCTTCCTGAGCTGCTTTACCAGACTCATTCATAGGACCTTTTGTATCTTCTGATTCTAAAGTACTTAAGGATAAAGTCTGTAAAGCCAAATCACTGTTAAATGACTGGGAAGTCTTTGGTTGAACCAACAAACGAATATGCTTCTCGGTTTTTTTGTGTTCTTCCATGTCTTTCTCAGACAAGAAGAGACTGCAAGGAGTGCAAAAACAACCCATATTGTGCTTTTCCTTCATATGATCTCTAAGATTTAGTTCGTTCTCAGAAATAAACGAACAGCACAGACATCTGAGGCCAGCGGCAGTGTGCTGATGCTGGCGGTTGTGCAAATGCTTATCCGGGTCCCCCCTTGACATGCTGGAAAAACCACATGCCTGGCAGCAAAGCCTCGCCTCTCCCGCAGGGCCCCTCTCCTCATGGCTCCCCACGCCTGTCCTATTTGGCGCTCCGTGACCACAGTCTGTACGAGCACAGATCTGGTGATCAGCAGCTGGCCTCCCCGTCGCAGAGCCGCCGGAGCACACGACAGGAGAGCTCCCTTTGTCCCGCGTCAGGCCCGGGGTTTCCGAGGAAGTCACACGCAGACTGCGCACACCGCCCCCTGCTTCTCCGTGTTTGGCCTCACACTCTGTCTCACTTGTCTTCAACTGGGTTCTAAAGTGTTTCATATACAACCTCTGGGGGTCATTAGTTGCCCTTTTACTCATTCCTAAAAGATTAAGCCTTTTCTTGGCCTGGCCTTTTAAGGTAAACGTGCCAGTTCGCCGTCGGAAGCCACCGCCCAACAGGAGGACACCGCGCTCGGGTCTTGGTCTCGGGCTTGCGCTGACGCGGTGCGCTGCCTGGATGGTATTTCTGGTAGATTCCAACTTGTCAAAGAGAGCCTCTGAGCTTACCAACGCTCCTATCTTTTTGCTTTTACCCTGGTTTTCAGGGTTTCGAGCTATCCCCACGGAAGTGACGTTTTCTTCATCCATCTCTACTTTTTCGCACGAAGCGCTCCTGGACGGCATCATGTTAACAAGCAGCTCGCCGCCTCCACTCTGCCTGGACACGGCTCCGCGGAAGGCTTGAAGTTTGCTTTCCGCATTCCGTGCGCCTCGGGGATCACCCGTCCTTGCCGTGGGTTTGGCAGGTCTGGGTTTTACGCGAACACTTTTGGTTCCCAGGGTACAGGGTTTCTTAGGAAAGGGCTGTTTTGTCAGGATCTGCACAAATCCTCCGCGAGCAGCGAGATTCTGGCGCCGGAGGTGCGTCTTGCCGAGGTAGTGCGCGTTCAGCAGGTTCTCTTGTGCGCACTGGAAGCCGCACAGCTCGCAGGAGAAGACCTGCTGCGGCCCAGGCGTCGGGTCCGCGTGCACGCGCAGCGCGGTGCCGCTCTCCGCCCTGTGGCCACAGCGGCAGCACGCGGGGCCGGCCGCCGGCTGCGTGGGGCCCTCGGCGTGCTGCTCCGCGTCCGAGCAAGGAGAGAGTAGATGACCGCAAAGGCTGCACTTGAGAGCCGGCTCCACGCGGCCAGCGGCACAACCAACACTGGTCTCTCTCCCGGGGAGAGGAGAGCCTCCTTCCGCGTCAAGGGAGCCCACTTCCCCAGCAGGCTCGTCTTCAGGGTCTGTCTTCGGAGACACTGCATCACTAGTGCTAAAACCGCAGGGAGCGGAGAAGGCCCTGGGAGGACACGGGCTGCCGGCCGGGCACTCACTCAGGAGCGCCTCCTTCGCTGTCTCGCCGAGCAGGGCAGACACTTCCGGGGCGGGGCGCTCTGCAGTCTCTGGGCCGGAAGCGCCCGGCTCGTCCGGCTCCTGGGGGCCCGCGCCAGCCGAGAGCCTCAGCCGCTTGCACGCGCGCTGGGTTCCCTCCGCCGCCGCGGGGACGCGGCTGTGCCGTGCGCACTCCAGGAAGCCTCTCTTGCTGGTGGGAGGCTCTGCAGCACGTGCCGTCCCGTCACACACGGGCCCACCATCCATACGTCGAGGTGAGGAACTTCCCGCGCCCGCTCCTCTGCTTCTGTTTTCATCGTCCTCGCTCTCCGGCTTCTCCGCATCCATGGCCGCCGACGTGCTGAGGCGGCTGCGGCCTGGCGCGGCTCCCCGGGCGCTCGCCACCTGCGCAGAAAAGAAACAGCTGGTCAGGCCGCGCACCGGACACACAGCCTCGTCCCGAGGCCAGCACGGGGTGACGCACGGAGCGACGGCCTGTCACCGCCTCGAGCTTTGCTTCACACCGAGAACCGCACGCGGCCGGCGAAGGCCGCAGGGAAAGGCCATCAGACCCGGGAGCGGCACCCGCGCGGGGGCTTGGGGACTCTGCACCGGAAGAGACCTCGCCGGCTCGCTCGGACCGGCCCAGCCCCTCTCCCCGCCAGCACGCGGCCGCCGCTGGTGACTCCGACGCGGAAGCCGCACCCCGTCCATAAGGCAGACTGAACAATCCGCTGTGACACACGCCAGGACGCGGGCCCCCTGCGGTCTGCCCCCAAGTCCGAGACCCACGCAACGCAGGAACACGGCGTCCTCCCCTTCCCCACAGCGACGCGCCTCTCCCTGATTTTCTAAACACGACCTCGTCCTCGTCTCGTTCCCTCCACCGCGTTCTCCGCGGGCTACCGCCGCCACGCACGCTCTCCCGCACGCTCTCCCGCCAGTGGAGCTCCGCCCCCCCCCCCCCCCCCACCGGCTCCTCATCCTGCAGCCAGGCTGCGCTCCCTGAAGGCTGGCACAAGCGGAGACGTCAGCAGGAGAGCAGGAGTTACGAAGCAAATGTGGGGGGGAGGGAAGAATTTCACTGAAAAAATGCTTTAAAATCAGTAATATTGATTTTATTTTCCTTATGCTATTTAATTCAATTAAAACATACCATTTTCCATTTACTTTACGCCAGGACTAGAATTTTTAGCCAAATGCCACTGGATTTCGTGTGAATAAAAAACCATCAAATATTATGGCCTCAAAGCTAATGATAACTATTTTATCTATTTAACTACTTTTTTCATAACAACAAACCCAATAACGACTGTTGCTGTGACACTGCTTAAAGCACAGAATAAAATATATTTATGTGATACCAAATGCATGAGCAACAGAAGAAAAAGAGAATAAACTGGGCTTTAGCAAAATTAAAAATTTCAAATGACTGTGTGCTTCGACCGCCACAATCAAGAAAGTGAAAAAACAATCCACAAGGCAGGAAAAACATTTTGCAATCATATATCCGACACAGGGCTTAATCTAGAACATAAAGAGAACTCTTACAACGTAATGATAAAAAGATGAACCAATTTCTAAATGAGCAAAGGGGCTCACTATGCATTTCTCCAAAGAAGATATACAAACAGCCAAAAGCACATGAAACATACTCTATCAGTACTCGTTAGAGAAATGCAAATCAAAACCATCATGCAATACCATTTCATACTCATTAGGATGGCTAGAATCAAAACGGGAGCCAGTAACAAGTGTTGGTGAGGATGTGGAGACATCAGACCAATCACACAAAGGCTCGTAGGGATGTAAAACGGTGACGCCACTTTGGAAAAGAGTCTGGCAGTTCCTCAAATGACCAAGCATGGAGCCACCACATGGCCCATCAGTTCCGCTCCAGGTATACAGCCAAGAGAAGGGAAAATATGTGTCCTAGTGAAAACTTGTACACAAATGTTTACAGCAGTATTAGTCTTAATAGCCAGGGGGGTGGAAACAGCCCAAATGTTTATCAATGGATTAACAGAAAAACTGAATGAGGTACATCCATACCCACGCGACGGAATATTCAGCCACCTGAAGGAATGGTATTGACATACGCCACAGTATGTGTGAACCTTGGAAATGCTAAGTGAAAGAAGCCAGCTACAGAAGACCACACAGCATAATATTGCTTTCACAGGAAATGTCCAAAATAGGTATATCTATAGCTATAGAAAGCAGGCCAGTGGTTCCTTAGGGCTGGGGGAGGAGGGCAAGACAGGGGGTGAGAGCTACAAATCATAGGGTTTCTTTCTGAGGTGATGAACATGTTCTAAAATTTTCTGTGGTGATGGTTGCACACGTCCATGAACATACTTAAATCCATTAAACTGTAGTTCAAATGGTATCTCAATAAAGCTGCTTAAAAATACACAAATTGTCATATATAACCTACAACACAAAAGCATCTTCTATTTGTTAACTGTCTTACAAGAACAGTGTACCGTTATTGTAAAAGAGTAAAAAAGATAAATGTACATAGTTTCATTACACTTACAAGATGTTTACCATTTCTCAAGATGTGATCCAGAAAATATAAATTAAGTAAGAAGTTAATAGATGTTTGGGCAGGAAAGATAAACCTCTGGTCAAATACATTTAGGCAACTCTGGTTTGAACCAAAGTTTCTTTACCATAGGATATTTCAGCACATAAGCATTTCCCAAACCAATTTCATTACAGAACTCATTATTTATAAAGAATCAAAAGACCAGTGGTTCCAAAGGACCCTTTAGAAAATGCTCCTTTAAATAAAGCATTAGTTCTGCTCTTCAACATTTGTAACTAAAGCGTAAAGGGGGGGGGGGGGAATGAATCATGCATCTGTCCCCAAAACGTCACCACGTCCCTACCATAAGCCAAGTATTCTTGGTTGTAGATACTGGAATTACGGCAAAGAGCAACACAAAATCTCTGCCTTACATTATAAACAGTAGGACAATTTTTTTTTAGTAGAAATATTGCCCAGTCCAAAACATCTATTTCTAGTCAAGAAGAGTCAAGGAACTGTATTTACTCTTGCGCATGAAACAACTAAAAAAGAAAAAAGAATAGACAAAATCTATGAAAGAACAGCATAACACTTCGGACAGCAGAAACTACAGGATGGTGATCAGAGATGAGCTACAAAAGACAAGGAGTCCCAGTTTACAGCCTGGAGAAAAGGACCCAGGCCACAGCACAGCAACGGGGATCCCAGACAGAGCCCAGGGGTTTTCCAACAGAGTTGAGGGGCAGCTAGAATCTGTTGGGCAGAGTCAGAAAGAGGAGAAACACCAGAAAGAGAAGCCCAGAGACCTACACAGGGTCCCTCATGGGTGTCCCTATCAAGATAGAGATCATGCCATTTTCCAAAAAAATTGTCTCCTGCCCCTCACACTCACTCCTGGTAACTCCCCCTCTCTCCCTGAGGCAACCACTGCCCAGTCTCCTGCAATGAATTAGTTTCGTCTGTCCCAGAAGCTCACAGAAACAGAAACAATCAGACAATAGGCCTTTTGCAGGGAGAGGGTCTGCCTTCTTTTGCCCAATACAGTGTCTCTGTTGCATATATGAAGCGTACACACATCCCAACCCCAATGAGAGCAGTGTCCCGTTGTACAGGTACACCACAATTCCGTGGATGGACCCTTCTTTGGCTCTTAGGACAAAGCCGCCATGAATATTCTCAGACAAGTCTTTTTATGAACATATATGTTTATCCCTTTTGTGTACATACCTCGGGATAGTAAGGCTGGACTACAGGGACAAGTGTGTATGCTAATCCTCTGAGAAACTGAGCTTCTTACACAGCAACCAGCAATGTCAAGCATTTTGACTGATGCACACATTTTCACCAATATTTGATGCTGCCAGTCTTTTCAATTTAAGTCATCCTGGTCGTGTGTATGGCTCTCATCTGCACTTCGCTGATGACTGCTGATGGTGCTGAATACTTTGCTGTGTGCTTTATTAGATGTTTGCTAGCCTTCTGCCCACTTCTTAAACAGGTAGTCTCTTTTGTTACTGAACCAGGAGTTGCTTATGTGTTCTGAATATAAATCACTTGTCAGATATAGGTTTCACAAATATTTTCTCTCTTTTCATTTTGTTACTGTACTTTGATAAGGAAAAGTTTTAAACGTTGATGGAATCAGTGTTTTTCCTATTGTGGTTATTTGTATGCCTGGTGTATTTCCTGTCTCCCCATGCTAGAAGGTAAGGGCATGGTTTCTTTTATCCACCCTTACATCCAAAGAGCCTAGAACAATTCCAAGCACATATAAGGTACTAGAATAAACATATACCTCACTGTGATGTAAGAAATATCTCTTCTCCAAGAATTTTTTTTTAAGACTTTATTTATTTATTTGACAGAGAGAGATCACAAGTAGGCAGAGGCAGGCAGAGAGTGGGGGGGTAAGCAGGCTCCCTGCTGAGCAGGGAGCCCGATCAGGGCTCAATCCCAGGACCCTGGGATCATGACCTGAGCTGAAGGCAGAGGCTTTAACCCACTGAGCAACCCAGGCACCCCATCTTCTCCAAGTATTTATAGGTAAAATGAAAAATGTCTGAGATATACTTCAGAGCAGTCTAGCAGAGGGGCACAGTGAAGGCTATGTGCTAATAATGATTAATGCTGACGGACAGTTACATGGAAATTCAATATACTAACCTGCCAACTTGTGTATATATCTGTATATGTACATGTTTGAAAATGTCCCTAACATAACCTATGTTTAACATTTTTTCGTGTTTTTTTCTAAAATGGTGTGAGTTTTTTTGTTTGTTTTGGTTTTTTTTTAGATTTTGTTTATTTATTTGACAGAGCGAAATCACAAGTAGGCAGAGAGTCAGGCAGAGAGAGAGAGGAAGAAGCAGGCTCCCCGCTGAGCAGAGAGCCCAATGTGGGGCTCGATCCCAGGACCCTGGGATCATGACCTGAGCCGAAGGCAGAGGCTTAACCCACTGAGCCACCCAGGCGCCCAGTTCTCTTCCTTTCAATGAGGAGTCCAACCACCTCTTTCCCTTCCGACATGGCTCGGACACACGACCATACCGCCTTCACTGTGGACACTAGCAGAAGCTTCACCTATGAAGTATACGTATAGAACAAACACTGACTTAGGGGGACTCACACACGTACACCTCTGCAGTGTGAATGTTCTAATGATGGAACAACACACTACTCCATTTTTTCAGACAGAAGAGTGACAGCTGCATTAATACACACACACAGAATAATGAAACCCTTTATTATCTTCTATATAATGTCTCCAAAATTTTTAAAACAAAAGGAGAAAATATTTCTACACTTGTTATCGCCCAACTGATATTTTAAAGTGATGAAATAATTCAACATCTCATTTTACCGAGAAAGAATACTGAACACTCAACAAACATACACTGAGGGCCAACCTCATGAGGGGCACTAACGTGTTGCCCATGCGTTCTTTACCCTCACCAGGCTCTTGTTCCATCAGGAGCCATGTGACATCCGTGCAAAAGTACTATAATACAAGGCCAGGTATGCATGTGTGTGACAGGAACTAGGATCTACAGCTGTGTAAATGAGCAAGGAATCATACTTCCAAGCAGGATATTTGGCCAAAATAGCAGAAATATCATTTGAGCTAAACCTTGAGGAAACTAAAACTGCTTTTTTTCTTTTTGTGACAGAGCAGGTAGGAACAAACAACTCAAGTAGAAGGAAGGGATTAGACAAAGCCACACAACACCAACGAGGCAAGTACACAAGACCGTCGTCCACAGTCCGGAGAGCTACCCCGCTGGTTTTCTACTATACAGCAACTGCAAACAGAAACGAAATCAAACCAAGACCACATCACATAAGGCTTTGAACAGAAAGTTGAAATTTACTCAGTAGTGCCAATGAGGAGTCACCAAACACAGCGCTACTTCAGGATGATTAATTTTTCAGTATGTAGGACATATCACAGGGAGAGAAACTGCAGAAAGAATGCCTTCTAATAGTTTAAGTTACAAGGCCCAGAACTAGAAGGATGTCAGTAAGGAGGAGTGTAAGATGATTTAATAAATATCTTAGAGTGATCTAGAGGAGATTAAACAGAAATGAGAACATTTATGCTGATATAAATTAAACAGAAGAGTCTTCAACAGAAAGATTATTAGAACAAGCACCAAACTGCCAGTGGAGATGCAGGAGAGAATCCAAAGCTCCCTCAGCTGGGACTGTTTAAGTGCTCATTTTTCTGAACGCAAATTTCATTCATTCACTCAACAAACACTGACTGAAAGCCAACCAGAAAGCACCTTAAATTTTCTCAGAAACAAAGCAAATGGACAGTTAGGGGACTCACTGCCAATCCTTAGAGTAAGTAAATCATAATCTCTGTTTCTTCTCAAAGTACTGGTACCAGTGGAGAAAGAAAATGAGTCTCAGGTACAATTTCAAGATTCAGAAGACCTAGGAGGTGTCTATACTAAAGTAACGGGATATATTATTAACCCAATCTTCTTAAAGCGTCTGATTCCTATACGAATCCATCAATTACCATTCAACACACATCCTCACTGTGCCACAAAGATTCTTTAATACACAACTCCATTTATAGTATGCACTCATCCAAATTCCCAGCAAGTTGTTCCTTGACTTAAAACGACAAAGACACAAGTAAGCTGCATTTAACTTTATCATTTTCAATTTCACCTATAAAGTATTAACTCACCAAGACTCTCATGAAATAAAACTCCTTCTCTAACTGAAATAATTTCTGCTACAGTTTAAAATTCTTTAAAAAGTTGCAAGAAGAAATCAAAACACTCATATGCTTTTTAAAAAAAAAAAACACTCATATACTTCTTAAGAGCAAAATAAAACAAATCAATAGCAGCCTTCTGATGACACCTGGTGGCCAGTGCTCACAGGAAGTTTCTTTCAGCATTTTAAAGAAAGAACTTCAGAAACTACTCAACCATTTCACATGCTATCTTTACTCTGGGAGGGACGCGTGAAATCTCTCCCTTCACCCTCCTCCCTTCGGTTGTACTTTTCACTCGTTCCAAGCTCATCTTCACTTCTCTCTTCGTCCCTTTTCTCTTTTCTAACGTGTACGTGTGCAGCGAGCTTGAGCCCTGGCTCATGCGTGCTCACTTTCTCTCTTACACGCTCACACACACTCTCTCACTGGTGTAACAAAGCCACCCACACTAGAAACCACCTCTCCCTGCCTCCACCCCATGGCATCTCACCCTTCACCCCTCCTGCCCTCACCCCAGCTGGGGGCGCAAGCAGCGTGAAGTGAGCATGTGCTGGCACCAGGCCAACGGTAAAACCACAGCAGAGGACATGTGTATGCAGCCTGGCAGGTGCACACACACATCTAAAAACTCCCAATGGTCTTTTGTCCCTTCCCTTTGGGAGTTCAGAAAAGAGTGAACTCCAGAAGTCATTAAGATGTGACAGTAGGAATTCCCTCCCCCCAGAAGGACAGGGTAAGACAGGCACGACTTCCGACAAGCCTGTTATGAGCTGCAAAGGTGACAGACGAGTGAGACAGGAACACAGAGAAACCAGCGGACTATTCAGATTTCATCCACCTGCCACTTCCAACTAGTCCTCCCATCACACCATTACCTAGCTGGATAGAGTACCACCGAATCCGCACCTGGAGCTGCAATCTGTTACACAGGCCATGGAATACTGATACCTGATCCTACGAGAAAAAAGATCACTTTTCTATGAAAATGCTTGCAAGTTGAGTGAACTCTTCCATGACGACAGAGTATAATTTAACACGCTAAAAACCACTGACTCGATAACACCAGAGACCACGTGACCACTAGGGACAGATGTGTACGCAGCTGTGGTTGATGCACCATCCGACCAGTGCAGGAACGCTTCAGCCCAGTAAAACTCACGTCTTTCTTGTCCACAGAACAGGCCACAGTGCGTTCCTAAGCAGTAAGTTTGTAGGCACATTCACTTCCTCACCCAGGAAAACGCCTATGGTAGTTTAAAATGAATCCAGAGATTCATTTTAAAGGACAAAGCCTAACTGTCCCCCCTTGGTGTGGGCCAGCCTTGCTGATCTGCTTGTAAGAGACTGACGGTAGTGGAGGTCCGGGTATCCGACCCAGAGACCAGGTCGTGAAAGGCACAAGCTTTCTGCATACCCCCTCCCTGGCCTACCTGTTGTGAGGACATTTATGCAGCCTGTATTTGGGGAGAGACTGAGCTCCTACCAAGTGCCAGAGAGGAACAAGGGGCTCCTGCCAGCTGGCGAGCAGCCCCTCCAGCCCCAGGCCAGACTGCAGAGGACGACAACCCCACAAAAGCCTGGCTGCTGGAGAAACCTGGAGCCAGAAACTTCCTGACCCACAGAAAACAGGAGGTAAGAGATCCTTGTGTTCTCTTTCTTTCTTTCTTAATGTGTTACGTAGCGACAGAGAACAGAACGCCCTTCTCTCCTGGTCACCTTGGCAAGAAGAGATATGGCTCAGTTTCACCCTCCTTCGTGTATATTTTATATATATTTCCTTTCCTGTGTGCTCCAATCTTCACCAAGAACCCTCTGTGCTGGCGCAGTCAGATTTAGGTACACAGATGAGTGTGTGTTCGCTGAAGTACAATGTTTGAAATGCATACCAAGAGCACAGCTCCTATCAAACTTGCCTGAGAAGATTTTAGAGCTTTCCTTAACTGACATTTACATTTATACCTCTTCCACTACCAAAACCAGATCGGATACAGCTTACAATGGAAAACTGATATAATAAAATCAAGAATTATTACAAAACTAATAAAGAGATGAGGCAGAGTTTTGAATTTAGATTTGTATGGAATAAAAGAAATGTCTTAATGGTTCCTGAAAAACCTGCTCATTTTGGACGAAGACATTCACTCGTATAGGCCCCTGGAACTGCTTAGCAAGCCGTTAGTTCTGGCCCAGAACTAACAGTAGCCATGAGTTCCCTTCCAGCTAGGCTCGGAAATGTTGACAGCCTACACTCCTAATAGTCCCCAGGCCCAATGAGATGGTCCAGGGGACACAGACATGTACAGCCACAGATCACGTGACCCTCTCCTGCCCCCGGCAGAACCCATGCAAGCTCAGGAGACCTGGGGACCTCTGGTCACTGGACTCCAGGAGCCT
Source organism: Meles meles (assembly GCF_922984935.1). Lineage (NCBI taxonomy): Eukaryota > Metazoa > Chordata > Mammalia > Carnivora > Mustelidae > Meles > Meles meles. The sequence goes on along the minus strand of NC_060077.1, from coordinate 92,206,734 downwards.
GATTAAGTCCCAACTCCAGAATATCTCGTGTACCGTGTTCAGTTTAATCCCAACAAAGAACCTCCCCTGGCCAGAATCTAAGGACTCAGTGAAGACCAGCTGGCCCAAACTATGTGCTCCCCGGCCTGAGTGACAGGTACGAGTAAAGGCAAACTACCTGGTGGGAAAAAATTCTCACTCAAGTCAGAAGAGAATTTTGCTTCTATGCCAGGGATACCTACATTTTATTTCCAATATCCAATTCACTTTTCTCTGAAAGTTAAAAATCAGAGTTTGTGCTTAGTGCCTCAGAAAGAGCTAAAACAATGACTAAAAAAAACATATTAATAAAGGTCAAACACGGTGATCACAACAGAATAAAAAGACCATCATCCCTATCATTACCAAAGATTTCCACCTTTCCAACACTATTTATGAAAATGTATTAAAAGCAGCATAAAACAACAAATCACGGGACAAAAATAGACTGCAAAAGAAGCTCAAAATCCATATCCGGCTACTTCATTTTTGCTGTTTTTTTTTTTTTTTTTTCCAATCTTCCTATACTTCAAGTACTATTTTCCAAATACAGTAAGTTGATCCAGTAACAAACTTAATTTTATGACAATCTTAAGTCAACCACCTCTGACAACTGCAGCTTTTGCAGTCAGGAATGTTTTACACAAAAAGCTAAAATTTAATATATCCCTCAAAAAGCATTTATTAAACCAATGCTTGTTAGTATTTCCATCAAATATTTTTAAATTTATTTTAAAGAAATAAAATTTTATTGGAAAAGGAAAACAGGATAAAAGAAGAGAATGAAGCCTCTGAGTAGAGAATGAAAAAGTTCAGGGCTATTAAAAGCAGACACATAGGACCTTACTATCTTATGCCATTTGAAAAGGTTGTTTTACTATCAATGTAACTAATCACAATGAAACCATCTCTTACAACTAAAGACATTATAATGAATTTTCTTTACAACTACAGAGAAATGGGATTTGCTGTTTCACATCAAATAGAACAGGCTGTATAAATTCTTCTTCCTATTTATTGTAAAATATAATTTCATCTATAAAATCAGTCATGAAATATTAAAACTGAAACAACAGAATTTATATCCTTTACTTAATTTAGTTTAAACGGTCTATTCACTTAAAAAGGGGGAGGGGGGTACGTGTGATAGAGCCTCCTGTACTTTCTCATTAAGTGTTTCCATTAGACCCTTTATTTTCAAGAATTTATAATATGCCCATAAAAAAGCATTCCATGATAAAACTTAGTATACCTTCCTCAGATTTGCCTTTTATCTTTTTCAAAAGGCAAGAGAATGAAGCACATGGTATATGAAAGCTGAGGAAAAAGGAGGAGAATAAAAAGAAACATGTAATATATTTACTCTGAAAATTTTAAACACTAGTAAAAAAGAACATTAAAGTGCAAGGAAGGAAGTCTTTGTTTTCGTCCCAAGGGTCCAACGAAAGGCTGCAAGATGGGTGGCAGCCACTGACCCTGAGCCTCAGAGTCCTGGGTTACATGGGAGAGAAAGATAAGACCCCTACATTCAAGGAGAAAACCCCTCAGTGACAGTAAGAAGCCACTCGGCACTAACCAAGAGAAAAGGTATGGATTTTTTTGTTTCATTCCAGTAGAAAAATAGGAAGAAAAATGGAATTTCCAAATTGCGAATCTGGGAGAAATACAACAAAAACACGTCCCAAGACACGTTCCAGAGTTCTTGGTGAGACCTCCTCAGCAGGTCCACTGGGGAGAGTGGGGACGGGTACAATGGCTCATCACAGAGCTGCAGGGAAAAAAGACTGAAACTGCTAATTTGGGGAGAAATCTGGAAAACACTGTAATTCCAAAAGTCAATAAGCTAACCCACAATATAAAACCATCAAGCCTCAAGACATTTGGAATATAAATTATTAGGTATGAAAAGATGTGGGTGCTAAGAAAGTATATTTAGAAAGGAGAAAGCCTTCAGTGTTCAATTTTAAAATGGATGCAGATCCAGCCAAGTCCATTTACATACCAAAGTTAATAGTTTTTTTTCCTCTGGGCAGCAAAATTATAGGTAACTTTTTTTCTTTTTCCTAATATTTTCCTATACTTTCTAAAATAGATTATTTTGGGGGGGAAGACTGACATGGACACTTTAAAAAGTCTCTACAGATGGCTGAAGTAATGGAAATTGATGACCACGATCAAGAAAAGAAGAGAAACCCTAAGAAAGAAATACATTCATGATTGTGGTTCTTGGACTAAACTCAGAGTCAAAATAAATAAAAGGATAGTTATGGGGGATGTTTGGTGAAACACTCAGGACCTCCCGCTGACAATCAAGAAGGGAGGGAGGTGGGCAGCAACAATTAACACACCATTAACACCCGACCTTGACATCCAGCACCATCCCTACTAAAAGGAACCTGGCAGCCTCAAGAAACGACAGATTCTAGGGCTGCAGCAAGGTAGGTACAAGATGTAGTGTACAAGACGAGCCTGGAGCATTTGCTTTATTATGTCAAAAAGTGGAGAAATGCTTTAAAAAAACAATGTGACAAAGACACTGCAGTCAGCTGGAAAGGGCTCCCACTGGCCAATGCTGGGACGACTGGAGCATCAAATAATTAAGCACCAGTAGACACAGGAATGGGTAAGTCCATATTGATAGCTGGGAGACAGACAGACAGATGGATGAACCGATGGGCAAACGACGGCTCTGTGTGTACTAGGATGCTGAGGGCCGACTGGTAAAGACGGACAGAGTAAAGGAGACAGACAATCATAGTGGCAAAGAGTGCCAAAGAATCACCAACGGGCTCTAAATCGGGGGGGGGGGGGGTCATTTCGATATGCAGAATGCTTAAATGGTGATAAAGCAACTGCTTATCAGTTACAAGGGAAGAATTAAAAAACAACCTCAGTAACTGATTGTCTGGTGGATAAATCAGCAACACCTTATAGGGGGAGGGTGGTAAAAATTAACACCCTCAAGGAAGGGCAGACAGACAGGATATGCCTCCAGACAGGACACTCTTGGAAGGACAGGACACCCATGCATCCGTGCAGCTGAGAATGCAAATCCTGCAGTTAAACAAGAGGAAACAGCGGAGAAACACAAAGTGAGGAATACTTTATTTAACATGGGGAAGAAAAAAAAAAAAAAACAGGAGGACTACATTCTTCACCAATGTCAATGTCATAAAAGACAGACTATGGGAACATTCCAAATTCAAGGAGGCAAAGGAGACAGGACAACAAAATGCAATGTCTGTTCTCAACCTGGATCCTGTGGTGGCAGGGAAAAAATGCTACTAAGGACATTTTAGGTCAACTGACAAAAAAGACTGCAATGGTTAACAGTATGTGTTAACTAAGTGGGTTAAGGGATAGCCAGATAGCCTGTAAAACACTGCATCTGGGTGTGTCTATGAGGGCATTTCTGGAAGGGACAAGCACCTGAATCAACAGACGGAGTAAAGATCACCCTCACCAATGCAGGTGGGTGTCCCCCAATCTGCTGAGGGCCAACATCGAACAAAAAGGCAGGAAAAGGGCAAATTTGGTTTTTGTTTTAGCTTGAGCTGGGACATCCATCTTCTCGGGCCCTCACACCCCTGGTTCTTGGGCTTTCAAGATCAGAATGAAAACACCAAGGTCTCTGTGTCTCCCGGCCGCAGAAAACAGACTGTGGGACTCCTAACCCTGATGCCGTGTGAGCGAGCCCTGGACCACAGCCGCTCATCCGCGTGCACACGCACATATGTGCCTACTCTCCTTCTCTGCTTCTCTGCAGAATCTTGACACGGAGCTCTGTACAGGGTAGTTCTGGAGAAGAACAGTGAGGCGAAGTTTTCTGACGTAGTTCTGGGACTTCTAGAAGAGGCTCTCTAAACTGATTAAAGATGCTGACAATTCTGTTTTCAGTACAGAGAGAGCACTTCTGTTTGGTCTACGATGAGAACAGATTACAGATACACAAAATATCTGCACTGGATATTCCTAATCAACCACTTACATGAAAGCAAGAGCTAAGTGACTCTATATACGATACTAACGCATCTGGGAGCCACGGAATATAATGACTGGCTGCTTGGCCCTAATGCAACCGGACAAAATGATGAAAGAAAATGATGAGCTCGGGGAGTCGGAGTCCCTGCTCAAGCACAGCATAAATGACCTGAGAGCCTCCAAGTGTGCCCTGGAGGAAAGCCTGATCTCTGCAGGGTTGAAAGTGCTGCGTCTCAAATGCCGAACATCCTTCTGAGACTGGCTAAATCAGAAAGCCAGCTGAGTGCCCTCCTCGCAACGGTGCACTGTTACTCTGAAGGCACTAACAGGGAAGGACCCAGCCCCTCAAGGCTGGGATGGGGACATGCAGGAAGACTGTGATAAAGCTGGGGATACTGAGTCCCGAAGTTCTCGTAAAGGGGTCCTCCCACTCCAACAGTGCCCCCCTGCCAGTCTCATATTTTATATATCTGCATTTAATATGTCATTGGTTCTGTTTCTCTGTAAGTACTAATGTAAAATTCTAAAATTAAATACTTCAATTATATACAGGAATATCCTTATCTCTAGAAAACAGACACTGAAAGATTTATAGGTAAAGGGTCATGATATACTTAAAATTCACTCTCAAAAGGTTCAGGAAAAAAGTGTGTGTGTACACACACGTATGTGTAGGAGAGAGTATGCATACTCTCCAAATTATCCCCAAATAAAAAGTAAAGAACACCACCACCAACAAAAAGGTGAGCTGGTTTCATACCAACAGCTTACAAAGACCTCCGCACATCTCTACTAACCGTCGGCGGGGGCGAGGGTTAGAAGACTATAACGCTCCTTCAAAGTGACAAAGATCACTTCTTAGACTTCACAAAACCCTTACTCTATACACTAACTAGTAGCTCCCATTTAGACTCCCAGGAATCCAAAAAGACGTGACTTCCGACAGAAGGCCTACTGCAGAAGTTACCCTTCCTAGTATAGCTGAGTCTCTGTACTAAAAAGTTTTAACTCCTCTGCCATCGGGCGGGGGGGGGGGGGGAATGTTGGCATCTTTCCGTCCATTTTTGCCCACTGCAGTTTCCACACCAGCCTTAAAAAAGTCCTGGGAGATGCCAATGCCAACAGAACGTCCTACTTCAGAGGAGTATGAGGGCATTTTTCCTGGTCCTGGCAAAGCTGGTTAATGTGGTGAACCTTCAAAATTCCAGTGCATCAACCAGCTATCTGCAGCAGATAAACCTTCCTCACGTCCCACGCAAAAGGCTGCAAACTGGCACACACAGCGGAGCTTCCCCGCAAAGGCACGATGTGAAAAGGCACACAGTGAGCACAGACGGCTGAGGCATCACAAGACTTCTCACATCCGTAGGTCCAGTCGGCACCGCTTCCGTCTCCGGTCCTCCGCATGTAAGTTCTGACCATAGCATCCAGTCCGGTTCTCTGTGACTAGGAGCCACTGGCAATCATATACACCTGTGGGTCCCTTCATTACACTAGAAGGTTCTCTCTGCAGGTTTCTGGTCATTCATTACACAGTGCTCTTGTGCTCCTGTAACTTTTCTTAACCCTTTCCCCATAGTTTTCACCTAGTAAAACTACATTTATTTCCGTTCTTAAGTTTCCCTCTGAACACTCCTGACTTCCATTTTGCTGTTTTTGACTAAGCCTCTGTGTCTCTCACATCTCATTCTAACTAATTACTATAAATGAGAGGTTAAATAACCTCCAAACTTTATTTAATGCTTACATTAAATTAAACTTTAATTTAAACTTTATTTAAATGATTGTTCTTGGAGTATTTTAACACACTTCTTCTGTTTTACCTGATGTGGTACAAATTACGAAAATAAACTCATCTGAAATTCTATCACCTTTCCTTTATTTGTCTTCCCTGCTTGTATTTATCCTGCCTGCTGATATGAGTGTTAATGAATTCAAAAAATAAAATATGGGTAAAGAAAGGCAGGAGAGAAAATGACTATATACAAAGTCAGACTCTTCAGAAGCAAAAGCAAAAAAGGCTGAGTTTCAGTTTGTTCATCATCTATAGTGCTTAAGACTCGTCTACAAAATTCTGGAACACTTGAACGAAGAAGCTCCCTTCTCAACTTAGAAGGCAAATATTCTGTATTAATTTGTACATCAGGAGACAAACAACCAAAATGAATGAAGAGGTTAAAACATAAAGTACAACATAAAGTACTTTATGTTTTACATGAAGTAAAACGTAAGCCCAACATCCTAGGTAAGTTCTAGAACCGAGAGGGGAGTGAAGGCGTGCTTGGGGTACCTCCTCAGTTACAAGGATAGCAGAGTCGCCCCCTACAAAGCCCCTGCCCCTGCTGAAGTGCCCAGACTGTCCCCATGGTGGCACCTTACTTATGCTTAGGTGAACAAAAGAATATGGGCAACTGGAAGGAGAAGAAGGGGGACAGCTCAGTAATTTCCCCACTGTCTTTCTTTCCTCACACAGTCAAAATAATTTAAAGCAGTGACCTAGCGGTGCTTCTCGGCTCCCTTCAAGCCTTGTCACCCTCCGTGCGCTCAGGGCAAGGTCACCATCACGTGCTTTCTCTGCCTCAGACTCAGTGTTTTCCAAGATCTCCCCTTCCTTCCACGCTCATCCGCTTCTCCTTCACACCGCTGGCGAGAGGTTGAGACATGCTGTTTGGGTGATCCCTCAGTGACAACAAATGCAGGCAGTAAGCAAACAGAATACCAACCTTCTCAAGAGGAAAATGCTGCGGCCAAACCCCCTCAGACATATGTGTCTGCTGGTTTCCAGTGGCTGCATTTATTTCTATTCAAATCTATGAATGAAGTACGGAAGTGACTAAGGAAGTGTTTCTCACGTGAACAGTATTTCCCCAGAACAGAGGTATCACCAATGCCATTTTAAAATAAAGTCCTATACCACAAGCAAGGATTTTTAAATGAGTCTGTATTACTCAACTATGCATAGGGGAAAAAAAAATAGGGCCACATACACTAATACATCACTTCCTATGACAAGGCCAAGTTAAAAAAAATTTGAGATTAAAATACTATGGCATGAAATACAGCAAGAACAATAAGTAGGCAAATATCAACACTTGAAAAATTCTGCATCACATACATCTTACTCATTTACTAATTTTTTAGTTCTATCAATTCTAAAAAATCAATAAAAATCAATAAGAATTGTCAGCTCTGAGTTCATTCTGAAACCAGCATGCTCAGAAATCAGTCCTCTCCCGCATGCTAGCAGGCCCTCCTCGGTGGTCTCACAGGGGCCATTTAGGGAGCGTCACATGTGGCTAGGAGCCGCCTTCAGATCACATTTCTACGAAAATAGGGCAGAAGGACAGGACACCCCAGCCCTGTAATCCCACGCTTCCACACTCTGAGGAGCAGCTCACAGAACTCTCTCTGTGGAGAAGGGTAACTACAGAACACTAATTTCCGACAGCTTCACAACCTGCTTTTCCTTTTCTGATTTGGATACAAGAGCTGGAACCAACCTGATGAGAAGTTAATGCCCTAACCCCTTAACTACCGTAAGAACTGGGCTTGAAAATGGGTCAAACACAAATACAGAAGTCTGTGTCTTGCTCTCGAAAGCTTCCAAGGCAGGTAGGTATTCCTGCTCTGCAGGCAGTCAGGTCCCCGCTGATTCTGGAATCCCAGCTCCTTTCGTCTTCAGGGCTGTGCCTTAGAGCTTCCTCATCGCCTGCATCCAGCGGACAGAGCAAAGGAGCAGGAAAGAGGCAGCACATTTGCTTCCTAAAAGCCTTGACTGAAAAGTGGCATCTACCGCTTGACTCACACTTGCTTCCTGCCAAGGTCAGGAACAGGCGACCTAGGGCCCTGTAGCTCCATCGTATGAAAGAGAAAAACTGACGGGTTTAGGTGGGTGGCCAGCCCCCTCTAGCACACACCAACCCCAAAGTTATCACAGTGTTTCTCACGAGAACATTAAGGAAAGCTTTCAGTCCTTACAAGACTTACAAAAGCTGTGAGAAAGGCAACTATTCCCAAGAGCAAACCTGGAGCTCATCCTTTCATATTTGTAAAACAAGGGAATTACAGACCATACCCATCACTTACAAATTCACCTCATCATCAAAACTTGAACCCTTGGACCTACCCATGGAGACACTGTGATTAAGAACATCGAGGGGTGCCTAAGTGGCTTGTCAGTTAAATGCAGCGCTCTTGACTTCAGCTCGGGTCATGATCTCAGGGTCATGAGATGGAGCCCCATGTCGGGCTCCCTGCAGGGCCTGGAGTCTGCTTGGGATTCCCCCTCACTCTCGCCCTCTGTCTCTCCCCCTCGAGCTTGCACATCCATCCCTGCACTTGTGTTCTCAAAAGAAAGAAAAGGAAGGCAGGCAGGCAGGCAGGCAGGCAGGCATGAAGAGCTCCCGCATGACTGTGATGAGCCAGACTTGGGATCTCCTGGATTAAAGTCCTTCCTACCTTCAAAAACACAAGACAGACTTCACACATATTTACAGGACTTGCAGCTGAGGCACAGAGGAGGAGGAAGAAGGAAAGGGGAACAAGCAAGCTGAACCAGGAAAGAGAGTAAACGTGCCGTACTAAACTGGCCGCCACACAGAGAGCTCAGACCCGCCCCACCCCACCAGACCATTTGCCGACGTCATCACTTGCCGCAAAGAAATATTCTGAATGTCCCCTTTGGCAAACACTGCCTCAACCTCTACCACCCTGAAAGCCTAGGGTGTTAAACACCATAGGCAAAACCACATGATGGACCCAGAAGATCCTTAATGAAAACGGTTAAATCTCATTTTTTGAAAGACAGTAATTTCTATAACCTCTACTAATGATCTAAATTTTCTAAGCTATTTTTAAAAGTACATTAGCACCTTAGTTTAAATTCTAATGTCTTTATAATTATATGCACTCCTATAACTATGAGTCCTCATCCTATAACAATTGATCCAATAATTCTATTTCAAATTCTGAACTATAATTCAGAATTAGAAGAAATCTTACATGAATTGTACACTTCAAAAGCAGTAATTTGTTGCTCCTTCTAGGTCTAAAACACCAAGTTTCCATCATATTCAGTGACTGACAAGAACACTGGACTTTGGCCGCATCGGATGACGACATTGGTCTGACTCCAACTGTGCTGAACAGTGTCTTTGCCCAACCAGGCTTCTTATTACCTTACTTGTTTTTATTTAACATTGTTTTGTTGTTTTTTGTTTGTGGGTTTTTTTTAATATTTTATTTCTCTACTCGACAGAAAGAGAGATCACAAGTAGGCAGAGAGGCAGGCAGAGAGAGGGGGAAACAGGCTCTCTGCTGAGCAGAGAACCCGAATTCGGAGCTCGATCCCAGGACCCTGAGATCATGACCTGAGCCGAAGGCAGAGGCTTAACCCACTGAGCCACCCAGGCGCCCCGTTTGTTTTTACAGAACAAAAAGCAGAGCATATAAGAGAAAATAAAGGAGAAACGTGAACATCAAACTGAAAAGCACGGAGAGCTGAGACTGAGATAATGTAGCTTTGGCAAACTGCAGCAGAAACTAGAAAAACCTAAGTATCTAAAATCTGTTTTAAGAAGCCTGTGTTCTACATCTGCCCATAAGGGATCTCTTGACAAGCATTCTATGTGTCTGAAATGCAGACATCCCTGCTACGGAAGGACTATCATGGGCTGTCAACTTCTTAGTTAGGGGCTGACTTTGCTACAAAGTATGACAAGATATAATTACAAATGTTTGACAGTTCTCCTGGTTTAGAAAATTTTAGCACTCTGAATATTAAACAAAAATCGTAGTGCTGTTTGGTTCTATAGGACATATAATTTGACTTAGGGCTTCTAGAACCACATTTTTATTTATCCTGTACTTGTTAATTTCAAACCTTCATGGCTTTAAATAAGGTTTTCAGCAGAAGCAATGTTTAAGAAAAAGTCCTCTAATATGAGATGAATATGACACTCAAAAAAAAAATTATCAAAGGTTAAAAAAAAAAATAGGCAAAGGTAGATTTCCCAAAAGTTCCCTTTTTAGCAACCAATTGCCCAAGTAAAGAAGTATGATTTCATAAGCCCTCTGCAATAACACCACTTTCTAATGACCTGGAAGACGCAGCCCTTAGAATTGCAACAGAATACGATTGTTTTTCAGCTTTAGGGACTTGTCATCTGCTAGAACGATAAAGTCACATACATTTAAAAACAAACTTAAGACAAAGTAACATGGCAAATGGGATGAACAGAGCCTTTACCAGTCTTCCACACTCCCATTTTGACTTTTGCGTTTTTTCTCGTAACACCAACACTCTCAGTCATTACTGTTTTGTCAAACTGTCTCCTTGCTCTGATCTTGTCGACAGTGTGTTTCAGATCAGACACGTGCCCACAGGTGCCTTCCTCCTCTGTAGTGGTGGCACGGGTTCACCGTGAGGGTCAAACCTCAACAGAGTATAAACTCAATACAGAATGTGCTTGGCACCCAGTAATTGCTCAGCAAGTATTAACAATCATTATCATCGAAACCAATTTTCTTTTTGAAATCTCTGCTCCTGAAAGTAACTTTATACCCAACTCCTGCAAAAACACATCTTTACCACAATCATCCCATCCTGTCTTTTTCATATAAAGTGAATAGTCCCTCTCATAGACTTTGCAAACAGAAAAAATAAAATACATGTTTGTGTTTTAAATATTTGGTAGACACAAAAAATAATTTTAACATGTGCAAGTTATTCAGCATCATGGAAGAAAGCATCATAGTATAGGTCAGTTTAAGAAAATGAAATCCTTATCTTCGTAGTCCCTCTTGGTGCCCCCATCACCTATCCTCTTCTTACAGAACCGTCTGCTAACACGAACTTTGTGTTTATGTTTTACTACTTCATCAAATCTGTACTTCTAACAATATGCAATTTTGTTTTGCAAATGTCTAAACTTAAAAAAAAAAAATCAGGAAAAGACTAAGTGCATTCTTCTGGAAGAATCTTTTCTTCCCCCGGATGACATTCCTGACACTTACCCTTGGTAACGCATGTAGCTAAAATTCATGCAGTTTCACTACTGTATAGTCCCTCACGGTAGAAGTATTCTACTTGTGAAGGACACTGCTTCTAATTTTCTTTTACCAGTACAACCGTGAGCACTCTTGTACACGCCACCAAGCACTCAAGTACAGGAGTTTCTCCGAGGCAGTGGTTTGCCAGTTTTGGCGTGCACCCGATCACCTGAAGAGCTTGTTAAGTGGCCCCATCCCCACATCTGAGTAGGTCTAGGCTGAGACCCAAAATCTGCCTCCAAAGTTCCCATGAAATCCTGGGAACACAATTTAGAAGCACTGCTCTAGGAAAAAGACTCAAGAATGGAATTACTGGGACAAAGGGTACATGCATCTCTAACTTCACTAGATAATCCCAAAGTTATCACACCAAGTTAGACTCCTACTAGTTATGCGTAAGCACACCAATTGTTTCTTACCTCCCAAACAACAGATACTGCCAGATTTTTACACTGCCGCCAACCTAATGTGTGTGAAACTATATACCCTTTTCATCCTAATTTGCCTTTCCCTAATTACTAATTAAGTTGAAAATCTTTGCATTCGGGGATTCCTCTTTTGTGAGATGCCTACTGGGGTCCTTTGCCCATTTTTCTATTTTTACAGATTTGCCAATTACCCTTCTGGATACTAATCTTTTATCAGTAACATGTACTGAAAACGCCTCTTCTCACTTGTGACTTCTCTGTTCACTTACTTGATGGTTTCTTGTAATAAATACAAGTTATCAATGTTAATATTGTCAAACATATCAATCTTTTACTTTATGGTCTGCACCTTCTGTGATTTGTTTTAGAACCTCTTGTCTATATCAGAATCCTACAACTACTGTCCTACCTTGTCTTCTAGAAGTTTCACAATTTTGATGTATTTAAGCCTTTGATGGGCCTATAGTTGAATTTTTTTTAAATGATGTGATTTAGAAATGTATCCCACTCTCAATAAGCTTTGTATTTGGTAAAGGCCACACTCACAGCCCACAGCCAAATATAACTTTTGGGAGGATACAAAAAGTGCCCCAAGTGAAATACTGATGAGGTGTTAACCACTCACTCCTTCATTGAGATTTATTCTGCTCTCTCATTGGGGCAAACAAAAACATGAAAACTTGAAATATTAAAAATACGAAAACAAAAATAGGAAAAATTTCAATGTGAAATTAGACTATGATCCCCAACCTACCACATCCCAGAAAGAATCCTCAAAAAAAATCACAAAAACTCAATGTGATGTCTTTCTAAAAATATAGAGAATTAAGCACTGGAAAAAGTGTGGGGAAACTGTTGCTCTCAATAGTATCAGCTGGGATATAAATCTATACACCTTTCTAGAAGTTAATTTTTTGCTCTCTCTCCACACAAGCATGTGCACATGCACACACACACTACAGGGGTGTGTGTGTGTGTGTGTATATATATATATATGTATATATACACTACGTGTGTGTGTGTGTGTGTGTGTATACACACACAGCCTTATAATAGGTATATTCTTTGAGCTATCAGTGACTCCACAGGAAATAACTGGACAAAATATGCATTTAAGGATATTCAGCATGAAACTCTTTATAATACAAAATCATAACAACCTAATATCCAGTGACACAGGGTGGGCTAGAGCCTGTCTGTACACTGGAGCACGGTGCAGATTACAGTGCATTAATGTGAAAAGATGTTCACAATATTCCAGTAACTAAAAAGCAGTCAACAAAATGCACATATAAATATTCATTTATTCGTAAACATTTATCAAGTGCCTTGGGTGTGCCAGGTACCAAGCAAGACACTGGTAACCAAAAAGAGGTCTATTCCCTGAACCCATGGAGCGTGTGAGCTTTGCAGGGAGATAGACCAGATACATGGCTTCAAGTTATTCTGGCTGGGACAGTAAAGGCACACACTTTGAACGCAGAGACAATTTACAGGTGCGTATGTGTAATATGTGTATAATATGTGTATATGTGTAATATATCCAGCATCAAAGAGAACACACGCCCCCAGTTCTATGGACAACCAGCTGCTGATAAGAGGGAGAATACTTGGCGCAAACACCTCGTGAGGAACTGAAGTGTATCTATCTTCTGCAAAAAGGCTCTAGGGAGAATTTTAAGAAATGCAGTGTAGTTATGGAAAGTCACACACTGGAAGACAAATGTAGACATTGCAGAACCACAGCAAAAGAACTGGGACAAACAGCTTCCATTCCTGCCAATTCAAAACTGAGACTGACCAAGATCAAGTAAAAGTTCTTGAGCGGATAACCATTCTTCTAAGGGCCTACACTTTTCCCCTTCCCTGCTACATTGGTGTCCAACAAATAAGAATAAAGCTCCCGAGATAAGAAATATCTCATAACTGGGAGAGGCTCAAAGGATTCTGACATTATATGCTAATTTCTTTTTAAACTTCTGCACCAAAGATCAGTGAAGTGATGAGAGTCATTAATTTCAAAGGGAAAATTTTTAACTTTAAAGCACAGCTATCTCACACTATATCAACAAAGAGATCAAAGTTAACATTCACTAGTGATAAGACTTATCTGCATCATGTAGGTCCCAATAGGAGACTGAGAAGAGCACAACTTCATCACCAAGGTATTCCTGCCAAAATGCTTCACCTTCACTTTACTCATGAAAGGACATCAGACAAATCCAAAACATCAGACAAATGAAAACATTCTACGAAATAACTGACCAGCACTCTTCAAATGTATAAAGGTCATAAAAAATAAAGAAAATCAAAAGGAGCTGTCACAGACTGGAAGAGACTAAGGAGACCGAGTACCGCACAGCAATGTGGGATACTGCACTGGGTCCCGGACCAGAAAAAGGACCTGGTGGTGAACCTCAAAGTCTCCAGAAACTGTCTGGTTTTGGGAACCGCACTGTGGATGCATAAGATGTTAATAAAGGGATGCTGGCTGAAAAGTATACGGAAGCTCTCTGAACTACGTTAGCAATTTTTTGTAATTCTCAAATTATTTCAAAGTATAAGTTGTTTGCAAATCATTTCAGATAAACAATACACAGAGGTATGAGATGAATCACTCATTACCTGTAACATAAAAACAGGCCACATCCTCCAAAATTGTGCTTAAAAATTCCAATATTTGCAAACAGGGCTTATGCTGGAATAAACTGTAATTATTTCATAAAAGCCTGTAATTGCAATAATGTAGAAAATACAGTCATTTTCCTAGGGCACTGAAATCTCTCCAGATAAATGGCCTAATTTATTTTCCCCCTTAATCTTTTTTTAATTCAATTCAACTTACATTTATTTAACATCTACTATGGCTACGTAACTCCTAGAGCCTGATAATATTTTGATATATAAGAAATGAACATTTTAGAACAGAGAAAAGCATAGACTAACAAAACTGGAATAATTTTTCACTCCTATACAACCTAGCAATTAATCCAGACACCTTTTTAGTGCAAATGTCAGTAAGATAGAGGAGCCTCACAGCTCACGTGAATCCCCTTCAATAATAAGTGGTTTTGACCTCTAGAATTATCTCCAAAAATTATCCTTGAAAATGCCAAAATGACTCCAAGAAACACTATATTTCTAGTCCTTTTTTTTTTCATTTAATCATTATGGTTTTGGTGCACTGCTGTTTGTAACACAAAATTAAACCACCCAATTTTCAGAGTAGCAGGGAAAAGTTTACACTGGTATAAACCCATGGAGCTTACTTACTCTCCTAATCAAAAAAATAGATCACATCGTGTATGGCCAGGGGTGTCAAAGTGTGACCTAGGAGCCCACGGCTTCAGCATCACCCAGGAGGAGCTGGTCAGCAACACAGATTCTCAGCTCCAGTCCACACCTGCTGAGTTAGAGGCTCCCGGGGATGCTGAGCAGCTGTGTTTTCACACACTCTCCAGGTGACTCAGCTGCACCTTCACTTTGAGAACCACTGATGGAAGCAGAAAGACTGGCCTGGGAATCAGGAAGCCTGATTCTAATCCCTGCTCCGCCACTAATCTCTGAGACAGATTACTCAGCTTCTGTGGGGGCTCAGCCTCCTTACAGGACGACCAGGGAACTGGAACAGATCACTGCCACATGCCTCAGACCAAGATTGATCGATCTAGGAAGGCAGTCCCTCCTATAAGGCCTAAAAGTGAAATGGCCACCCAAGTATTTCCCCACATCTTTCTTTTTCATCAAAATGAAACAATCTAAATTTCTTCTTTCCCTCAATTGGTCTCTGAATCACATTTAATATATCTAACAGAAGGGGTGCCTGAATGGTTCAGTTGATTAAACTACTGACTCTTGACTTTGGCTCGCATCATGATCTCAGGGTCCTGGAATGGAGCCCAGACTTGGCTCCACACTCAGTGGGGAGTCGGCTCCAGGATTCTCTCTCTCCCTCACCCGCCTCACTCCCATTCATGCATGTGCTCTCTATCTTCAAAAAACAAACAAATAAATTTATGTGTGTGTGTGTGTGTGTGTGTGTGTGTATATAATGTCTTATTTAGATAAAATTGTGTTTGCTTTAGCAAAAGCAATACAAATGCTGACTTTACGGTTGCCTATTTATTCTATAACAAGTCTGTACAGGAGAAATTCCATTAACAAAATCTCCCAAGAAATCCAGCTACTGTAGACTGAATTGTGTCCTCTCCCAAAATTCATATGTGAAATCCCTAATCCCCATTGTATTTGCAGGTGTGACATTTGAGAAGTACCTAGATTTTAATGATATCATGAGACTAGGGTTTCCATGATGAATCAAGTGGGTTAAAGCCTCTGCCTTCGGCTCAGGTCATGGTCTCAGGGTCCTGGGATCGAGCCCCGCATCAGGCTCTCTGCTCCGCGGGGAACCTGCCTCCTTCTCTCTCTCTGCCTGCCTCTCTGTCTAGTTGTGATTTCTCTCTGTCAAATAAATAAAATATTAAAAAAAAAAAAAAAAAAAAAAAAAAAAAAAAAAAAAAAAGAAGGGGAGAAGAGTCCTGAGTTCCTCTCTCTGCCATGTGAGGACACAGCAAGGAAGGGGACATCTATAAACCAGGAAGAGTCCTCACCAGGAACCAGCACCTTGATCCTGGACTTCATGCTCAGAGCTGCGATAAGTAAATTTCTGTGGTTTCCGCTCTCCAGGCTATCCTATTTTGTTGTAGCAGCCGAGCTAAGACACTCACTCAAACGTCCCCTCTGGTATGGAGTTCTAACACACCAGGTTATAGCTCAGAAGAACTATGCCCCCAACCTGCACAAAGAACATGTATGATCTGACCACAGAAGTATTTAACAAGTTTGAAAATAAAGAATTTTAAAACGTATAGAACTAGACACTTCCATTACTGCGTAAGAAAAACAGCTTAATTTCTTCTCCTGTTCGTGGATTTATGAACTGGGATTCTTCTCACCACTGTGATACCTAAGAAACCTGTCATACAAAACCCCTTCTCTGAGATGTGGGAAAGAGGGAGAGTCTAATTTACAAAGGTCAGAGAATTCTCCTCTAACAACACGAACCCAACTAAAGTCAATGTTGGGAGAAAAGTCCCATGGAGCAAGTGAATGCCCACTAATCCCTGGGACCTAACTCAAACCCTGTATCCTGAGAGCCCTCACCCAGTCTGCTTCCCAGACAGCCAGACATCCTTTGCTCTATGCATCTCCACGTTAGCACTTAGGAAAACGCACTCTATTTGTTTCTGTATCTACCTCCTCAAGCAGGTCCTGAAATCACAGTGCGTTGCCAACCCCAGTACCTACGGTGGTGTCTGGAAATAAGCAGGGACCACTGTTTGCTCACGTCACGTTGCTGAATGCCAGTGGAACTCTGTCCTACCTTACAGCTCTTCTGCAAATTCGAAATTATTCCAAAATAGTTTTTAAAAACGCACCAGTGGCAACTGCGTCATCAGCAACAATCACATCTGCCTTACAGAAAGACCAGCTGCTAGAGAACCTTGCCTTACTGTTTGTCAGACAAGTCAACAGGAGTTAGTCGCCTCGAGTGTACCGAACTTGCAGAAGAATGCGTAACTAACGCTTGAGATTTGAATTCTGACATTAACTTTGGTCACATTAATCTGGGTTTTAAGTGGGAAAAAAGGGAAGAATTAATCCCTACTCTACGAGACTGCTGTGCTACCTGAAGCAAATGGAGCACACGCCAGAAATGATGCTCTCATCAATGCGTCAGTTCCCTTCCCGGCGCGGGGTCCCTGCTGGACCGGACTCGCCGCAGAACAGGTGCGTACGGTGACGAGCCCCACCAGCGCTGGCTGTAAAGCTGCCAGGCCGTCACCATGAGGGCTATGACTACCTATAAAATAGAGAAATCCTACACGTGTGCCCACGGATGCCCTTCCCATTCTTGAACCCCCCAGTGAAGCAGAAGGGCTATTCACAACTCCTCGCAGCCCACAGGGGGCAGGAGCGCCTGGGCCACCTCCACCAGGACTGATCTCCGGAACACGGGCTGGCACACTCAGGGTGTGCTGTCTGGCTGGGAGGAGGTGCGTGTCTACCGGGACAAAACCCGCAGCTGCAAGCAGCCGTGCGCCGCAGCCCGGGCCTGCCCCTGGCATCGAGACGCTGACCGCGAGGGGCCAGGACCCTCCAATTGCAGTGGCGCTGCTCTCGGTCACCAGCCGCCCCCCCCCCCCCGGCGTCCTTAACGGAAGGAGGCGCGGGTGGCAGCGGCGCACGGGTGCATCTGGGGGTGACCCGGGCGTGGGCGGGCGGAGGAGGAAACCACCGCCCAGACCATAAACCGACACCCCCGCAGCCCCGCGCCGGGCAGCCGGGCGGTAAGAAGCGCCCCGCTGCGTGCAGAGGTGCTGACAGCCGGCTCCGCGGGGCGGCCGAGGCCCGCCGACCGCGCGAGCCCGGCCGCAGACTGCCGCGCAGAGAGCGGGGGAGGGCGGGAGCGGAGGCCGGGCGGCGGCCAGGCCGCGGGCGGCGGGCGTGTGCCGGGCGAGGCTGGGCGGCGTCGGGAGGGACCGGCGAGCGGGGAGGGGCGGAGGCGGGGGGAGGGGGGAGGAGGAAGAGCGAAGAGCCCTGGCGGGGCTCCCGGCGCCCAGCCGCCCGGGCCCGGGCCCTCAAGCCACCGCCCCCAGGCCCTGCGCTGACGCTGGACGGTCCCCGCCTCCAAACCCCCCGCCCCGGCCAGAGAATAACTTACCTGTTTGCCGACGGAATCGCTCCTGCTCGCCTCTCTGACTGACTCCTCCGGCTCACCGTCTTCCCTCTGGGAGGAAGGGGAGGGACTTCCTGTGTCTCCTCGGAGGGACTTCCGGCGGCTCCCAGATCGACTCCGTGGTGGACCGAGCGCCGGACACCACGACCGAAAAATAGGATCCCGGAACTGGTTTAGCGAAACCCACATCGGGTTCCGTGTCTCTGCCCCGAGTGGCCGGCAGACCCTGGTGCTGCCTTGGTTTCAGTCCATCAGCTCTTGCCGGAAGTCACTCCGAGGTAAAAGCGGAAGTCCACCCCCGCCCCGGCAGAGGAAAGCGGAAGGGTGGAAGAGTCGATCTAAGCAAGGGGAGATGCGCGTCAGGCTTGCGGGCCCGGCGCGTCTGTCCTGGAGGCCCCCCGGGATTTTCAGAGGGTCCAAAGCGGCAGGCCCCCGGCAGGTCCTGCCTCCTCCCTACCCCAGCCGTCCCCACTCCGCCCCTTCGCTCGCTCGCCATAGCAAGCCCCGAGGGCGGCGACGGGGAGACGGACGCGGCCCGGCTGGTGCGGGAGGGAAGGGGCCTGCGCGGGCCAACCGCCGGTCGTCCTCCGCCTTGGCCCGGTTCGAGGGCCTCCCGGCGCCTCCGCGGCCCTTTTCTCGAGGGGCGAGGGTTTTGTGCTGTGCTGGGCGCGCGCGCGGCTCCAGCTTCGGAGGAAAACTCGGGTGACTCCAGGGAGGGATCCTCGAAGTCGCAGGCCCCGGGAGGCCAAGACGCTGAATGTGGTGGTTCGCCAGTTTGGCAGGAAAAGCTGAAAAGTGCTTGGTGTTTAAGACGTTCCGCGCGGGCCGCTTTTAGAAACGTTAAGGGCACAACATAAAGATGGTTCGAAAGCCAGCACGACGCGGTGCAGCAGTCCGCCCCCTCCCGCCCCTGTGCGGGAACGTGCGCAGACCTCCGGGCTAGAACCCCGGCCTTGGAAACCCAAAATCTGGCAAGGGAGACCGCAGCTTGCAAAGTGCAGTGCCGGAGGCACTGTATAAAGTAATGGGCAGGGATGTCCTTTGGGGTCAGAGTGTGAAGATGCCATTTGCTGTTTGCCACCTGTGAAATGATTTGTATTTAGCTAATTTTAATCAAATGGGATTTTAAAATTACGGCCTTATGATTATGGTGATGGGCTTTCTAAACCAGATCATCGTTCAAGGTCAAGTCCAGCTCAGTTCTGTTTTTAAAATGCAAATATTGGGTTAATGATAACAAGTTTAATATTTTTAGAGGGGCACTTGGATGGCTCGGTCGGTTAAGCATGCCTTGGGCTCAGATCATGGTCAACATTTACTGCGTGAAAACGTTATTGGTAATAGATAACTGATAAACTAGATTATTTCTCCAAAGAGTTCGCTTGAAAATTACTTAGAATTTTTAAAAAAAAGAAAGAAAGAAAATTACTTAGAATTTACTTGAAAATGTAGTACCTATCATCTTGAATTGTCTGTTTTGACAGTGTTAGTCTTGTATGACATGGTGATACCTCTCTGAACGCTGGCAGTAGCTAGTGCGGTTCTCCGTATGGATTAGGCATCCCGGTTGGTCCTTGGGTGATCGATCTACCTTTCTTACCTTGGGGGTTTAGTTAACATGTCCTCTTTCTTTCTTGCACACTGAAATAAAATTCACGTTTATTTTTCACTTTTAATCATCCGTTATTTTGCTGAAACAGGTCTTTACATCATAATGTGACTTTAAGGAAGTCAGTTGGACCTCATTTTATCCATGTGTTAATTTGTGATGGTGTCTGTTTTCCCTAATTTAAAAAAAATGCAAGAATAATAGATTTCATTTCCTTCATACAAGCTGACCATTCACCCTCAACTAGAATTTGGATAACATTTCATTTCTGACCTCTCTTTTTGCTTTATAATGTTTTATTTTGACATTTAAAAGTACAAAATATTCCGATGTTTCCTTCAACCAAATTCTATAATTATATGCTTCATTGTTTTATGCATATTTTTCCAGAGCCATTTGAAAATAGATCACAAACATGATGGCCTTGTACATGTCAGTGTACATTTCCTAAGAACGTGGACAGGTGCTTAGATAGCAATACAGTTATCAAAATCAAGAAATTAATGCTAATATGATGCTCTTATTTAATAAGCAGACCCTACTCATATTTTTGCACCCATTTTTTTAATTTTTTTTTCAGCGTAACAGTATTCATTGTTTTTGCACAACACCCAGTGCTCCATGCAATACGTGCCCTCCCTATTACCCACCACCTGGTTCCCCCAACCTCCCACCCCCATCCCTTCAAAACCCTCAGGTTGTTTTTCAGAGTCCATAGTCTTATGGTTTGCCTCCCCTTCCAATTTCCCTCAATTTCCTTCTCCTCTCCATCTCCCCATGTCCTCCGTGTCATTTGTTATGCTCCACAAACAAGTGGACCCTTGCACCCATTTTTTTATCTTGTTACCTTTATTATGTAATTTGGATTTCCAAAAGAGGTTACCAATGAAGCACAGAAAATAAGTCACAGCAGGAGACCTTAATCTCTTTATATTAATAATTTCATTAAGTGTTATTGATTAAAAAGAAGAGATTTCCAGAATGGATAGAAAAGACTATCTTGGACCCATGTGCTGCTCACAGAGATGTTTGTGAAAAATTACCTCTTCCCATGTCTGCTGGCCTCCATGCATTTCTGACAGAGCAGAGATCATTCAGCTCTTTCCTCCCTTGCATGTTTCCCTATATATCATGTCATTTTTCTCTTCATACTTTCACATTTTTCTCTTTATTTTTGACATTCAGTGATTTCGTTATGATGAGCCTCACCATAATTTTCTTCATACTTAACCTGTTTGGTGTTTTGTGAACTTTTTTTTTTTTAAAGATTTTATTTATTTGACAGAGGTCACAAGTAGGTAGAGAGAGAGGAGGAAGCAGGCTCCCTGCTGAGCAGAGAGCCCTATGCGGGGCTCCATCCCTGGGGTCATGACCTGAGCCAGTGGCAGACGCTTAAGGACTGTGCCACCCAACGCTCCTTTTTGAAGGCATATTTTCTTTTTATGTACTTGAGCAAAGCTGTAATAGCTGCTTTGCTATTTTGCCTGCGAATTCCAACATATAAATCATTTGGGGATTAATCATCATTAATTTTCTCTTTTTGCCTGATTGGGAGTCATGTTTTCCTCTTTTTTAACCGTCTAGTAATTTTGAGATGTTTACGGACATTTAAGTAAATGTAGATATTATCAATTCAGTTGTGTCCCTCTGAAGAGGTTGTTTGTGGTTGATAAGGGTTTAACAAGCAGTTACTTTGGCTGTCCTCGTACTCCACACTGTGTCTTGGTAGTTAACGATGCAGCTGAAACCTTCAGTTCCCTCAGCCTTAGCTGGGATGCTTGAGTCTGCTTCACACATGCATAGTTCAGAGGTCATCTGGCAATTTAGGCAAAGTGTACAGAATGTGGTGTTCTCCTTTTGTGCCTCCTCTTTCCAGAACCTCCCTCCCCTCACTTCGCACTAGGGTAGTAACCCTGAGCTCTGCCTTCTGGTTCTTTAAGTGGAGGTTTGGTTTGGTTTGGTTTGGTTTTTAAAGATTTTATTTGAGAGAGAATGAGTGGGAGAGAGGCCACAAACAGGGGGAGTGGCAGAGGGAAAGGGAGAAGCAGGCTCTGTGCCGAGCAGGGAGCCCGATGTGAGGCTCAGTTCCAGGACCCTGGGATCAAGATCTGAGCCAAAGGCAGATGTTTAACCAACTGAGCCATCCAGCACCCCTACGTGGGGTTTTAAAGTTTAGTTGGCCTCTTTTATTTGATTATGACTATTTAAAATTTGAAAGAAAGCATTGGTCATTTTTGGTGACTAATTTAACTGTCATTTAAAGTTCTAATTTCCTTTAAATTAACATGTTCTGCCATTACATTCAAATGCCTACCTACAATAACAGTCAGAATGTGCTATGAACACTTAGCCACCCACACTAGAATTTTAAATCTAAATTCTTTTTGAATGCTGTTTTGGCGAATTTCAATGTGGGAGGTGAGATGATTTCAAACTTCACATTTTCTATCATAGTCAAAGGCATAATTTTTCTGACATCTTTTTTCATTCTGGATAAGAAATTATACTGGCATAATGTTTTTAAATAAAATTTTTCCATGTAACAAAAACGTTTTTCTGTTCAATCTATCCAAGCTAAAAAAGCCCAGAAGCATTTATTTACTTATCATAACTGTTAAGAAATTACAGTCATTATACCTACCAGCTGTTCTCTTCCACATCATGCTGGAACAGAAAGAGTAGATCACTTTGCTTCAGAAAATCTCCTGTATTTCTCTTTGAACTTCATCAATTGTTTGAGCCTTTGGACAGCTGAGCAAAATATAGAATATACCCAACGTAGCTTCTGCCTCCCAGAGCTTGCTTCCTAAAGAGGAAAGTTCTTTTCAAAGTAGTAAAGAGGGAGATTAGCTTTCTTAAGTGTCACGAGCTCTACAGAACAGAATGTGGATGTTGGCCAGGGAAGAACAGAAATAATATGTACAAGGACTAGGACTTGGTTTAAGTTCGCTGCCTGCACGAAAGGCATTGGTATTAAAGGCAGGTGACATAATTGCATTAGATTTGACAATAAGTACCTTATCACAGAAATAAATACTTCATCTTATATAACAAATCCTTATTTAAGTCTTCAGCCACTACATGATCAATTAATATTAAATTGAAAAATAACATTAAAAAACAATAGCTGGATGATGTTGGATACCTTTTAAACTAGATACTTAAAATAGCATTTAGTATTTAAAAGTCATTCGGCCCTATCATAAAATGGCATTTGAGGACTTGTTTTTTAAGTGGAAGTAGCTATCAGTAGAAATGAGAAGCCAAACTGAATAGCATTCTCTTCTTTTGTGAGCTTCCTTCTTTTTCCATTTCTAAAAAATTTGTCAAGTGCATATCGTGGGCCAGGCACCGTGTTTAGTACAGTCTTTCAACCTAGCAGGCTCGTCGGCCCATGGGAACAGCACATCAGCATGGCCAAATCTTGTGGTTGCTCAAGAGAAATCTTTTGTGCAAATCAGTGCACTGATTTTGAAATGCCGGCATCCAATTCATAAGTACTTAGGACATTGTGAAGGCCACGTGCAACATGGTGAATGGTGCCTTGAGCTCACAGGCTGCTCTCCCGTGGCCCCTGGATTGAGGCAGAACCCTTATGAAGACACGAGTGCTGCCCAGCAGGACACACACAAGCCATTCTCAGTCAACGGCACCTCTGCTTGATTTGGTTTGGTTTTGTTTGGGTTTTTTTTTTTTTTTTTGAAGATTTTATTTATTTATTTGAGAGAGAGCATGAGAGGGAAGAAGGTCAGAGGGAGAGGCAGACTCCCCGTGGAGCTGGGAGCTGGATGCGGGACTCATCCGGGGAGTCCAGGATCATGACCTGAGCTGAAGGCAGTTGCTTAACTGAGCCACCCAGGCACCCTACGTGACTTGTTTTACTGAGCAGCACTGGCTGCTCCCAAGACAGTTTCAGCCAGAAAACATGAGAGGAAGAGCATGCAGACACAAGCGCATGCAGGGGACAGCAGGCCTACCAGAGGACACTCAGAAAACGCGCTGCAGACAAAAGGAAGATTTCAGCAAACAATACTGAGCATCTGCTGGGACAGGCGTGCTTCGGGGCGATACGTGCGTGGGAAAGGGCTGCCATTTATGTAGAGAATGGCAGGGGCTTTCCCAGTAACCCTGCAGAAGTTAGGCAGGATTTGGCCTTCAGGCCATGGGAAGTGACGGCGCACGTGGAAGTGGTGGCTCCTGAAATGGAATCAGCTGATTTTGAGACTCAACTGGATTTCAAAGAGAGAAGTGTCAAAGAATAGTCAAGATTCCAATGGTCCATGTACCAAATCAGGGACACTGCAGGTGAAACGGGTGTGGGAGGGTGGACGAAAGACCGGTTTCCATTCTACATGAGTCAAGTTTCCGACAGGAAATATGCAGGAGGACCGGGGTCCAGCCCTTAGTAAGGGGGCTGGGTGGGGTGGCCCGGGAGTCCCAGGCATCTGAGCTGAGAAACGGATGTGCAGTGAGCAGGGGGAGGAAGAAGAGGCCAACCCCAAGTCCTCTGTGTGTCAATGGCCCACTGTCCTCCTCCAGCTGCAAGTGCAGAGAACGTGTGTCACCAGCGAGACCCTCACACTGCACACACACGTGTTTCCGGGCCAACACACTGGGTAAAGTTATATTGCTCAGAACTGCTTACAATATATTTTACAAACAGCTTTTGTTAACTCACTAATATGAACACCCTTTTAAGAATATAAATTGGCATCATAAACCTCTTGCAATTAATTCTTGGGAACTCTGCCAAATACATCAGGTAGGTCCCACGAAATCCAGAATGTCACATGATACCGCCTACTCTGGCGAGCATGAACCAAGCTTAGTAACAGAATATCCAATACCCGTCAATACTCAACAAACAGGAATCAATCTTCCCGTGCAGCAGAGGAAAAGTCGATCATCGACGGATAGCCCCATAAGACTCATACCCCGTTTGAGTCCCATCTCTTTTTTAAGATTTTACTTACTTATTAGAGAGAGGACGAGAGCGGGGTGAGGAGCAGAGGGAGAAGCAGGCTCCCCACTGAGCAGGGAGCCCAATGCGGGGCTCGATCCTAGAACTCCAGGATCATGACCTGAGCTGACGGCAACTGCTTAACTGACTGAGTGACCCGGGCTCCCCTTGAGTCCCATTTCTGAGACGAGACTCGGGGCAAGCAGAATCACAGGCCCTAGAGTGCAGCCCTTTTGGATGTGGTGTTGCAAATGTTAAAGCTGACATTCCAAGAATCCACAAAGAGATTCAATGTGTTAGGCTTTGATTTTATTTGTAATCATAAGAGAAACATTTTTCATAGACTCTTAAGTTCTCCATTAATGTGATTTAAATAATGAATTTATAAAGATTGAATTGATTTGTTTACATACACTCAACTGTAGAAAAATTACATTCTGTTTGTTTGTTTGTTTACACCATCAAATGCAATCAAGCCAAACAAGATGGTTAACTAAAATGATTACTGAATGCAGCATTAGCTGATGGCTTTAAATTTAGAACCTGTTACTGATGTCAGGGCTGATTAGATTTGTTCTCTATCTAAAACTGATGCTATTAAAAGCTTTAAGCAATTTAGATGTAGTCACTGAGTAAAATCCCAACAGGGTGAGAGAAATTCTATCAGAATTGATTTTGCAGTGGTGACTTTATATGTGCACAGATGTTGGGGGGGGGTTCCGTGATGGGGTAGAAAGAAAGAAAAGGGTGCAGGAGGGATGGTCGGTTGGCATCAATCCAAGAAAGGTAAAGAGCCTTGGAATAGAAAAAGTACTCATCTTCACACAGGGAATCCCAAATGGCGTAAGGATATGACTATTGCTCGTTTCTGTTTCAGAACGTCCAAGAAGCAGGCAAAATAAATGAAGGGGAAGCAAGAGGTTAATATGGCATCATGCTTTAGTTACTCCTCTACAAACGAACCCACAGGGAAATCATGGTAGCCAGTGGTGGGACCAAGAGTTTTACTAATAAAAGGAACGTGTGGTAAGAGCAAGGGTAATCTACACCCTGTGAGGAATGATGATGTAATGTGAGCACCTTGGAAGCTAAAAGCCCACCACGGGGATCAGACCCATCAAACTGCCAGGGAGGGTCTAACGGAAGAATTGTTCTTGTGCTCCAGGGAAAGAGTGAGTCCAATCCCGGGGCTCCTGCAGCCGGACTTGGGGAGATGTTGCAGGTAGGGGTGACTTCAGAAAGGTGTCCCATGGGGACAGTATGCCATTTTCAATGGCTGTGCCTTTCAAATATTTTGTGACTGGTCCAAATGTCCTAAGACATTTTAAATGGGAAGGAAACATTATTTCCTGGACCTGAAGTTCTCTGGATATTTAGATTCTATTCCTTGCCAGGTGTGTGGGAGAGCGTATCTGTCAGTAGGTCAGATCTAAGCCGGTAGGTTCCCCTCATTATCAATGCAGCTTAGCCAGCTCTAGGAAAAAGGCAGCGAATAATTTGGATCCCTCTATGTAGTTCCACCTAGCAAAGAAGAAATAAAGAGAAACACTGTTACTTCCATTCAGATGATGGGGGAAGGTAGTCTACAATGTAAATAGGAAGATTTGGTGACGAATTCAATCTAAAGTACGGAGCACATGGGAAGGTGACGATGTGGAGACCCGGGGTTTGTGCAGTGAAGGACGGGCCCCCCACAGGAACCCACTGACCTGTTGATTTTCTCATTCTGAGCATGCTCCCCATCATCAACAGCACCCAGCGGGAGCATCATCACACTCTTTTGGATGGTGTCCTGGAATATTCTGGCAATTGGTATGGTTGAACCATCCCGGATCATGTCTGGCTCTGTTCCAAACACTGAAGCACAGGGACAGAAGGCAGTTGAATGAAATAATGACAAGACTACCCTAGTCATCTTCTCAAATGTAGTGTTTGTTTTATCTTTCCCTTTTTCTTATTTATTTAACCATTAAATTTGGTGCCTGGGGTAAGTAAGCTTCTTGATACCATGCAGTTTTTCTTCTAAAATAGTCAATAGAGTCAAGAAGAAAGCCATGGATGTATTCTTTACAATTACCTACTTCAAAAAAAATTCTTTTAAGTAAAACTTTTATTTCGAACTGTAGATTTTACAGAAAAGTTGCAAAAATCACACGGAGAGCGTCCCCATATGTTCCTTACTTTACTTTCTGTGATGTTAACATCTTATGTAGCAATTGTACAATTATAAAGAACACAAAGTTAACATTGGAATAATATTATTAACTCCATTCAGACCTTATTTAATTTCACCAGTCCTTCCCTTTATCCATTCCAGGATCCAATCCAGAATCCACATTGCATTTTGTCACTGCTTCTTACTCTCCTCTGGTCTATGACAGTTTTTAATCTCTCCTTGTCTTCCATGACCTTGACCCACTTGAAGAGTACTGATCAGTTGTTTTGTAGTGTCCCTTCATTTGGGTTTGTTTGATATTTTCTCATGATGGGAAGAGGTCTTGCATTTCTAGCAAGAGCATTAAAATACAATGTACCTACTTTTATGGTTGCTTCGTGAATTAAATATTTGGAAAGTGGGACTTCTTTGGTTTTGTAACCAGTAGACAAATAAACAGCTTTATTCAACTATCACCTGAGTGTTGCGGTGTTTGTGCCCCACTGTCAAGGTAGCCCATGAAACAGTGTTAATGGACACCCGAGGGCCTAAGAAGCAATGGCTTCAAACCGTCCAGACCAGAAGATGAGTTGTCAGTGATGGGAGTGGAGACGCAAAATAAAATGAAGTCACAAAAGGTAACATGCCATGATGCCATGTCTTCTGTATCCACAGACTAAGGTGTGAGTGTGAGTAAAGACGATGTAATTTGTTGGAAGAACTGGTTTTGCACACAATAAACCAAAACCTTTCCTGCAAGAGTATTTCTGGTCTTCACTGCTGACATTGACATTTCAATCACACCTCCCTCTTCAGCTGGGGTTACATTTACCTTCTTCCTAATATCTTTTCTTCCTCTTCTCTTAACTTCCAAACTTTACTGGTAAAATACTCCTCCAGCTGGGAGCAGTAGGAATGATTATGTAGAAAAGTGGGGCTCTAAGTCTTAAGCCTGTCCTCCAATTTTTAATGTCTCTGTCCTTTGTACAGATAACACCGATAAAGTGTTACTGCTCCCAGGTGGTCTGGACCTCCAATTCCAACTCTGCTCTCTTAGGGATGTGCCTAAGGCCTCAGCTGCGATATAGTGCCTGTCGTCCCTAGAAACACGTGTCAGGGTTTCCCCACCTGGCTTTTGGGGACACCCTGAAAGCCCCACTGCCTTTCAGAGGGTCCACTGTGTTGCAGGCATTGGCAGAGTCACCCTCCTGCTGCAGAAGCCGGAGACTGGATATCCCTTCTCCCTGCCCAGGCAGCCCGGATCCAGATGTGTGTCCTGTGCCCCAACCACAGGATTCTGCCCGGGACTTGGAAGCATATGCAGACAAAACAGGCACCATCTGAGAAATTCCAAAGAAGGCTCTGCTCCCTTCCCTACTTCCAGGGAAGCAGAGCGGCCCTGAAAAGACCACTGGTTCTAGAGTCAGAGAGGCCCGAATTGAGTCCCTGTGTTTGGTAATTTTATAAAATGAGCATCCGCAGGAAGCCTCTCTGTGGAAATCCCAGGTGGCCTGCCGTGGGGCTGTTCGTATCAGAACTGGGCCCCATGGAGAGTGCATTAAAGACCCAAACCCTGTGCGCTGGGTCCGTGGTTAGCCCCTTCCAGGGTGACCCTGACTCTTGGGGAACGGCCTGCCTTCATACAGTGGGTCTCACTTCCTGTTCCCTACCTCCTGCTGGCCCGCTACCCTGAAATCCCAAACCTCTCTGTGACCAAGAAGAACAAATCCCCACAGGGCGGCCCAATGTCAGCTTTGTTATCCCATTAAATTTGAGCTCCTTTTCTGTTTTTTAAATAAGAGTTTTGTTTTGTTTTTGTTTTCATTTGGTTTCTTTCTGGTTTGGTTTGGTTTTAGAGAGGGAGAGTCGGCGTGCACACGCGTAAGTGCCAGAGGGGTGAGGCAGAGGGAGAGATCTCAAGCGACTCTGCGGTGAACCCAGCCCAGAACCGACACGGGGCTCGAGCCCACAACCCTGAGATCATGACCTGAGCTGAAACCAAGAGTCACCCAGGCGTGCCTAGCTCCTTCATTTTAAAGCCCCGATTTCCTATTCTTCCATGCAAACGCAGCTATGCCTTTTAAAGGACATTTTTATATGTTGGCCATCCTTTCCATAAGTATCAGACGCTCACAAGTCCGTCATTTTGTCCCAAATTCAGGCTTCCAGATGTGAACCCAGCTTTGCCACTTCCAGCTGGTGCCCTTCAGTGAACAAATTCCTAAATCTCTTCCAGGCTCACTTAGTAAACTGGGGAAGGCTGTGGGGAGGGGTCGGGGGACGGTGCGTAGGAAGAACCCTGGGCGGAGTTGCTGACACTCAGTACGGAGCCTGTCTGAAAAGGAGAGCCGAACGGAAATTCTGAATGAGCCTGCTTTGTCCACGGCCCCGCCAGGCACCACACCCTGGTCCCACTGAAAACTGGCAGCTCGAGGTACCGCGCGTCTAACCTGTTTTGATGGCTCTTTTTGCTGCAAGATACTGATTATCTTTAATATTTGCCATCCATGGCTGCAGCCCGAGCGTCATAGAAACAGCCATCTGGTTGGAACTATTTCTTTTGGAGAATATATTTTCAAGATGCTGTTTCACCTGAAAAGGAACATTTTCAGTTGTAAGAGAAAATTTCAAGTTATTTTCCCGTGCAGTGAGTAAACAGCAGTCTTTGATCAAGAAACTGAAATCCCAGCCCAACAAATTCGAGCGTCGTGATTTTACCCTCATTTTCACAGAGGGCTCAGTGAGCAAGCAGAGCCCCTGGGACTGAAAGCTTTAGCGGTGAGAGAAACTGGTCTCCCTGCCTTTCTATCTCCAATCCCCTTCCATCCAATTCTCAGCCCCGCGCCCTCCCCATCCTGACCACAGTGACAGATCGCTAATGTTTGGTAATTATGAAACACAGTATGACTTCTCCATTTGAACATCCCTCTTCTCAGACTTGTCAGTACCTTAATGACAATTTTGGGAATATTAGGCATTTGTTAATTCTTGAAAAGTGGGGGGTGATTCCAAACCAGGCTATAAAGGAGCCTTTTGTCAGCCTCCTTCTCTGTCCCCTGGGCTCCATTCCAGTGGCCACTGTGGAAATCCTCCCAAGAAAAACTCCACACTCTGAAATATCCCTCCCGTTCATCCCTTCAACAAACATTTGTTGAATGCCTGTCACGCTGATAGGAATGGTACTAGGTGCCGGGAACACAGCTGTGAGCAAAACCAGGGTGGCAGGGGGTCCCTGGTGAAATCCATACATTGTAAGAAAGAGAAACAACACATCCAAAACAGGAGGGAGGAAGCGCAGGAAACAGGGACAGACACAGGGAAGGATGTAATTAACGCTAAGAAGACAATAAAAGAGGTTATTTTAGGATGTAATTAACGCTAAGAAGACAATAAAAGAGGTCACCGGGATATAGAGATTTGGGAACATATTTGCGGAGCTCATTTATTCAGAGTGTACTTTCTGTTGAACTTGAGGTAAACTGATGATAGTTTGATAATTTAGACAGAAAACTCCTTCCAGATAACATTTTCATTAAAACGGCTGCCTTCAGACTGTTGATTCCAGACACCAAGGGCAAACCAGCTACAGGTCTGAGCGTCTGCAGCCGCACCAGGCCACAGGCAGTGGGCTTCTCCAGCTGCGTGTAGCCAGTCTTGCCTTGATGTCAACTGTTCAGTGTAGAAATACTTCCCATCACTCCAACCCCAAACGATTATTTCTCTGACTACTATAATCGCATATAATTACAGAGATTTTTACCGAATGAAAATTATATTAGTTTCTTGACATTTGTCCAGTCCCTTTTCTATCGGGGAAAGAAATGGAACTTCAGTGACGTCAGTGCTACCAGCCGAACAGCTCGCTGCACTGGGAGGCGACACTCGGCAATGGGGCTGCGGGAGAACAACGCACATCTGTTACCTGGTTTTCCACCACAGACGTATCCATGTGGGGGACCAGACGGATTGAAAATTTCCCTATAACTTGGCCAGGGATGACCGTTTTAGCGCCAGGCTCATCAAATGCGCCCTCAATCCCATGGATTGAAAGCGACGGGTACCTCCAGAGGTGCATTAGAATCTCCTCCTGAGGGAAAACCAGATTATTTTACTATATAAGAGAAGGTTCCGTTAGAACTCCGTGGACTTGTCCCGCCTGTGTCACCCATCTCTGTACATCTCTGACACTGCTCATGACAAGTTAATCATCACCTCCCGTAGACATGCCTGGACTGCAGCACAGGTCCTCCCCTCCGGCCCGAGTCCCTCCGCCGCCCCCGCCTGACCCGAGCTGCTCCACAGACGCAGGCCCCTCGTCGCCTCAGCTCTGAAGTTAATAGATGGCAAAGGGGCTTTCAGAATTTGGGACTTGATTAGGAACTTCTATCCCCAATCCCCATGACGATCAGTTGCCTAGGAAAGGCATTTTCTTTTCCAGAAGGCTTCAAAGAACTCTGCGTATGTTTGAGCTACTTTTCTTGCCTGCTATGGCCAAGGCAGAGCTGGTTGCAGGGAAGAGATCTATCACTTCTGTTGGGCATGGTTCTCCCCCTCCTGGCAGCCCCCCAGAGGAGCCTTAGCCACCACACACCATAGCAGGCACAGGATTTAAAAAGAAGAAGGGGAAAGAAAACATGCAAAATTTCCAGAAATGAATGCTTTAGGCTCTGGTTTTTTTACTGCCCTAAGGCAGTCACATAGCAACGTACAGACGAGCCCCAAAGGCTCTTAATTCTGTCCGCTGAAATGAACACTTAGGGGGCTTGGAGCTGGAAAAATCTCAGAGCGTTCTCAGCTTTAAGCAGGTAGGAAGCATGGGCAGCACAAGGCTGGCATGGGATCGAGTCCAAGAAACTACTTGGAAAATCCCTTGGAACTGAGTGATGGCCACCTGAGGCCAGTGCCAGTCGGACCCCAGAGTAAGTTCTGGCTGCTCTAGACTGAGGGAGGTAAGTGGCCATGAAAGCGAAATTCTGCCTCCAAATGACTGCCCACACTCAGTTCTGAGATGCGCAGACTCGCAGCCCACGGTAAGTGTGGAACGGGAAAAACAGGCTTTGTTACTGGCATGCCTTCAGACTAGCCACCAGTTGTGACCATACCTTGGTGTCAAACAGAAATCTCTTAACCCGGCTGCTTCTCCGGTATTCTTCGAGGTCCAGATGGATGGCTTTGTACAATTTTCTCTCCTCTTCAGTAAGAGGCGCCACCCGGTCATAGATCCCGGGGATCAGAATGTGACCCGATGCGTCTACAAGACTACCTGCAAGGTACACATGGGAAACAAAGCCAGCAAGAAGTGACTGGGCGCTGAGTGGGACCATGAGTGACTCTCCTGGAGCTGCAGTGGGCGTTGTGACGGGCCCTGGTCCCCTGGCAGAGCCGCTGGCACCATCCCCACCTCCAAGGGGGTGGCTGGAGGAAGGAGCTGCTCTCCAGGCAGACTCAGGTTGAGTCAGACTCATTCCAATGTCCACCTCGTCAATGGCGCGATGGAAGTACATGGTAATCAGCTGTGACTTGCCTTACAGAAGTTCTCAATGATCCCTCCTGTGTTATAAATAAGGTCCCTTTCGAAATTTCAGTTGATCCT
Organism: Meles meles; assembly: GCF_922984935.1. NCBI lineage: Eukaryota > Metazoa > Chordata > Mammalia > Carnivora > Mustelidae > Meles > Meles meles. The sequence continues at coordinate 92,174,201 of NC_060077.1, read as the reverse complement.
GAGTTAAAAAGTACTATATGTTCATTAGAAAAAATCTTCAATGCGTATGTGTGTGTTTACACAAACATTCCTGAGGAACTGACAATCCTCTTTGCTTCTTGGCTTCTCTCCCCCTGCACACACCATCATATAATAAACGCTCATCTTTAATCAAAAGCACAATACCCTTGAGGTCTAGCCTATGAGGCCTGCATCAACCACAAACACCTCCCGAGTGAACACGCAGACGCACTCGTCTGTTATTTATGAAAGAGTTTGGGGATTAATAGGAATGGGGGGAGGGGTCATCAGTGACTGTCCACAGAGGAAGTCGAGGCGGAAGTTCAGTAAACACTGCTCACCACCTCGAGCACGTGCTGACCAAAGCAGCGAGCAGACTATCAGAAACGGTGACAAATGTATCCGGGGCATCTAAATTCACCCTCAGGCCCCCTGGGGCCTTCCATTCAAGTAAAGACACTTCAGAAAAAAATGCGCTCCACATTCTTAATGTGACTTTAACCTGACATTGGCAAACTACTGTTTAGCACTGTATTTCCAAATCTTCTTGTCGAGGCCGACAATTACACAGCAGAGGCCGGAAGGCTCGGGCGGGATTCCCCTCGTGACCGGAGGCCTGCTATGTTCAAGGCACGGGATGAACGCCAGGGACAAGAGGATGTGTGAAGACCCCTGTCATCAGCGACAGCGTCTCCACTCACCACACAGGCTAAATGACAAGTGTGACCCTCACTAAACCCAACGGCAGGTGGTTTGGCTCTCCGTGTAGACACAACAGAATCCAGGGTAAACACCCTACCAGAACCCACAGGGATGGCTGTAGTGTGGGACATATTGGGTGTCCCAGCACTTGGAGATGATCCTAGAAGGCAAACGCCAAGCTCGGAGATGTCAAGGCAGCAAAATAAGAAGGGAAGCCTTTGCTGCTTGGTTTTCAACTATGTCCTCCTTAGTGCCCGCTCCCGGTCCCCCACACACTTTACCCAAAATTCTACAGCCGCACTTGGGGTGCGGTCTGCAGCCCGCTGTGCAAGAAGCAGCCTCCTGGCAGCACTGGCTTACGGAATTCCCTGCATTGCGCCCAACAAAGCGTATACCATAGTAAAAAATGGTACCAGCCCGTTAGTAAAATTCAAGTCAAACAAATGTTGGTGCCAGTGATTGGAACTGCCTGTCATTGACTTGCAGGCCAACCTCTGTACCCACACCAAAGTCAAAATCAAACATAAAAGCACCATCAGTAATACAATCACTAAGTCTTCCCTTAGTGCCTGTCCCTAAACTTCTGCTGACATTCTCATAGGCAAGGACAGAGCTGCAAAGAGTGAGAAACAGACCCTGCTCACAATCTGCCTGGAAAGCAGCAGGGTGAAGAGACCCTGTGGATCCACAAACAAACAGCCGCAAAGGGGTGCAAACCGCAGGTGCGCAGAGCAGGCCGGGAGCCTGCAAGGGGGGGGACACGCGGGGAAAGCCAAGGCGGCATCACCGTTGGGCCCAGGAGATGGTGTGGGACACGCCCGGCCCAGCCTCGGTGGTGAGAAGCCAGGAGTGCTGGAAACCCCAAGGCTCACAACACTTACGACCTGCGATGCTCTAGCGGCCAGGATGCTTGGCCTCCATCTCCCGACACTGAACTCTGACATTCTTCTATTTTTCCAGCTGGTCTTGCCAGATATTGTCATGGGCAGCATGGAGGGGGTCAAACTAGGCTGGGGTTTGAGCAGCATGGCCTTTCTACATGCTCACAGCACTTCTCCAGCACACCTGGCCCGGCCCGGTCCTGGCGATGGTTTTGAATCACGGATGCTCTTTCCTCAGGATGCGGGGCAGCCTTCCCAGCTGTGGTCTGCGCAGCGGACACAGACCCCGGACACAGACCCCGAGAGCCGAGGAGTAGCACGTCCTCCTCTCCCTGCCCCTCCCACCCCGCTCAGCTCAGCACAAGGTGTCCTCCAGGCACTGCCACCGCAGGACCAGGCAGAGGGAAAATGCCACACATGGCTGTCCCTGCTTCTGCGACCCCCGCCTCGCCCCAGTTCTCCAGCACTGGCTGCATTCCCATGAAAACAGGATGTTGCTGAGAGAGTTCATCTCCCAGCCCCACCCCCTATCCCCCTTGAAATCAAGATCCTCTGAATTTGAAATAACTTCTGCAGCCACTAGGGCCTCCTCGGCCAAGAGCCCAGCCAGGAAATGCTTGGGAGGCAGAGAGGGTTGTGCCTTTGAAAACTGCACCAGGGAAGCAAATGTAATCCTTGATCCCCAGGAGTCCTCTTGGATTTTAACATGTTAATACTATGGGGTAGTTGGTGCTTATAAGAGGGCCCTACCCCCACTCCCCTGCCGTGACCTTCCCTGCCTTGAGGCTTTTAGGAGAGTGCAGGGAATGGTATTATCCACCACAGGAAAGTGTTGGAGCTGAGGGCTCTGTGCAAACTGGGCATCTGCGCCCCGGCCATCCCCCACCCTCCAAACACACCGCAGTCTAAGTCTCTTTGAAGAGGGGGTGGGCCAGTTTCCCTGTGTCCCCCGGTGAAGACTCCTGTGCCTTTCACACAGCTAGCACTCAATAAAGCTTTATAATCTATTAGCAATCACAGTTACCAGGGTCATAGAGCTGAGGAACTCAGAAGACAGAGAGATTAGGAACTTGCACAAGGTCACACAACAGCAGGGAGTTTCCTCACTGGTGTGCAGGGCATCTATCCAGCTACAGGGGGAGGACCTGATGGAACCAGCTCTCCTGGGTCATCGTCCCTAACCAGCAGTGACCCCACAGGAAGGCATGGGAGCCAAGACGCTATTGGGGTCAGCAAACAATAATGCTTGTCATCAGTCTGAAGTTCTATCCCAAAGTCCTTCGGTCTTCGTACAACACATATGAAAACCATATAGATGATCCAATCCAGAATCGTTTCATTATGGACTGATTATTTGATTTGTCTCCAAAACTTAAAGAAAGTGAAACCATATGCTTTTCATTCTGCTCATGTTCCTGATCTGATTTTTCCTTGCAGAGCCATATACTTTTATAGGACTGAATGGAATTCTATGCCTGGGTGAAATCATACAGTCTCAGAGAATGTCATGCCATGATCATGATTGGGGGAGACTGAAATGCACTGTAAAGATCTGATGATGTCGGGGCACCTGGGGGGCTCAGTGGTTTAAGCCTCTGCCATTGGCTCACGTCATGATCTCAGGGTCCTGGGATTGAGCCCCACATCAAGCCCCACATCGGGCTCTCTGCTCAGCGGGGAGCCTGCTTCCCCCTCTCTCTCTGCCTGCCTCTCTGCCTACTTGTGATCTCTCTCTGTCAAATAAATAAATCTTTTTTAAAAAATCTGATGATGTCATTCCTAGGGAAGAAAAAAATCAGTTCTGGTAAAACAGAAAATTAATTCTTTCACCCCTCACTACCAAATATTGAGTTGCATGCTATCTGAATTCTCCTAGCAACATTTTGAACACTTTAAAGGAAAATGGATTGTTGTTCCCAGCATGGGAAATATTGTCAAGATTCCCATTTTCGGAAAGCTAGACGGCCATAAAGAACAGACAGATGAGAGGCAAATGGAGAAGAAGGACAGGTGGATGGCAGAGGGCCAACACCAGAACCAGACAACACGTGAGAGGGAGACACGGAGCTTTCATTGTCTTCTTCGGGGAATGACGGAGCACAAGCTCAACAATCATAGAGATGGTCCTGAAGACCACTCAGCAGGTGGCCCAGGTGGGCTGATGGTGCCCAGTCCGAGACTGCCAAGGCCAAGGGAGTGCGAGTGAGTGGAGCAGAGGTAAAGCTGTGTCAAAGAAAGAAAAGAGACTTTTGCTGATCAATCCCCACAGAGGACGTGATTTTGGCAGTTTGTCTGCCCAAAAGGGTCATGCGGTAATATTTTCATAAAGGTACCCCGCAGGCCAAGGAGACAGATCAAGTATTGCGGAGTCTGAAGAACACCAAGTTGTGAACATAAAAGGGCCGCATCCTTGCCAGGATTGCAGAAAGGGGCTCCTCTGAGTGAGGCTCCTGAGGATGAAGCTTCCTTCACCACCAGGATCCAGCCCACATGCAAGCAAGGGCGACAAGATGAATCAAGGCGGTCAGAGAGGACACAGTTGCCCTCTATCAGAGCACACACGTACACACAGCTTCTGCCGCTGAGCTCCAGGTGCTCTACGGGAGGGCAGGAGCGGACAGCAATGAGCAAACCAATGGGGGACTCTGGGCCACTGGAGGCCACAGAACTGGAAGCAAGGAGCCAGGTGGTGCCGCTGTCTTTGGCATCATCTCTGGATCTCCAGAGGGTCCTCTCAGGGCCCCCCGGTGTGGCCAGATGTGTCACAACACCCAGTAAAAGAAGGGGTGAGCTGGGGCGCCTGGGTGGCTCAGTGGATTAAGCCGCTGCCTTCGGCTCGGGTCATGATCTCAGGGTCCTGGGATCGAGTCCCACATCGGGCTCTCTGCTCCGCAGGGAGCCTGCTTCCTCCTCTCTCTCTCTGCCTCTCTCTCTGCCTGCCTCTCTGCCTACTTGTGATCTCTCTCTGTCAAATAAATAAATAAAATCTTTAAAAAAAAAAAAAAAAAGAAGGGGTGAGCTGAGGAAGAGCTTCCATCCACGAACAACAGTAATGTGGACTTAATAAGCCCAAGGAACATTTAGCCAAAGTGGGGGAAGCTAAGAAAATGGTTTTTCTTCTACTCCACCCTTGCTCAGAACTGGTTTGGAGGCCAAGGAAGGAGAGAGGCACTGAGTCAAACAGAACCATATTCTAGTAGATTCCTTGATGCTTATCCTTGATGAAATGAAGGGGCGCCTGGGTGGCTCCATCAGTTGAGCGTCTGGCTTGTTGTTTCAGCTAAGGTCATGATCTCAGGGTCATGAGATTGAGACCTGCATCGGGCTCCACACTCGGTGGGGTCTGCTTCTCCCTCTCCCTCTGCCTCCACCCCACCCACTCTCTCTCAAATAAATAAATAAATCTTTTTTAAAAAATGAAATGAGATAAGACATTACCAAGAAGAGCAACCAAATCAGCCATTGGTTCGTTGAGGACACCCCCAAAAGTTCCTGAATGAAAATCTTGATCTCTGCACTTCACCTGGAAGACAGGTGAAAGAGAAGACAGGTGCTCACCTCTGTGGTGGCTCTGGGCATAGCTTTCACGTGGCAGAGAAGACCCCCACACGATATCCCTCAGGACTCAGGTGGCTACCTGCCAGTCACATCACTTAGAGCACCTACCCCTCCCTTATCTTCATTTCTCATTCTTTTCTGAATCCCCAAAACGGATTTCTGTCCTCAGTTGTTTGTCTCACACAGCTCCGTCTGGGGCCAGCAGCCCTTCTCCGTGTGGCTGAACTCTATGTATTCTGCCCATCTATCTCTCACCCCTCCTTCCAGAAACCATCTTCTGTTTATTCTTTTCTTGCAGTTCTATTCGTGTCTCCATCGGTGACTTTCTCCCTGCTTCCCATTCTGGAGCTCAGTCTGTGGTTCATAAAAAAATGAATGGTTTACCATGGAAAGACTTTCTCGGTCTAAATTGTTGTCAGTATGAATAGAAAAGCTAAGGGAAGCTGAACTGGACATCATACTTGGGGATCACAACCACCCAGGACCCACTTACAGGTAAAGAAACTGAGGTGGTGAGGTCAAGGTGTCCGCACGAGGCTTGCGCCAGGGGAGCTAGACTCCCATGCAGCCCAGCCATGCCGGTGTCTGGCCTTCTCCCCTGACCACACATGCACATGGGGCTCCTGCACGGACCCGCTCACGACAGACCCTGATCAGGCAGTCAGAGTCACAAACCCCTGAAACCTCTCCCTCCAGAAAAATGCACACAGCATGGTCACTCCAGTTGGGAGGCTTCCTGAATCCCCCAGTTCAGACTGGTGGGACCCCCAGGCCATGCCTCCAGCTCAGAACTCTGCTCTCCCCAGAGCTTTCTCTCTTCTCCCCAAGATCCCAGAACAGACTCCTCCCTCCACACCACTGCAAATACCTCTACCCTGAAGTAGCTGTTCCCTCGCGTGCCGTAAGTGAGGGCTGGCTTCTTCTGGCTGAGCCACAGGTTGTCTGAAATGACGATGTAGTCTACACTGGAAAAGAACCGGTCCTTCTCCTCTCTGACCAGCTCCTCCAGGCCCACAGAGCCTGCTTCCTCCATCCCTTCAATGACGAATTTGATATTCACAGGGAGATCCTGAATCAAATTAACAACAGAATAAACCATTCAGGCCAAAAAATCGCAAGACTTGCCCATTCATCTTTTCAGATCCAGAATTTGTTTGCATGTGACATAAACTCAGAATTATTACATACATTCAGTGTATGGGTTGTCCACACTCGCATCAGCTCCGTGCACAACAAAGGAGTTGTAACCAAGACAGTGAAGGAGAATATAATGGAAGACCAATGTATATGGCCTCAAGCATGACCCTGATGGGTTCAGCACGAACCCTAAAGGATGATTCGGGGAAGGAATTCCTGCAGGAGAAGCAACACCCTCACTGTGGAGCTCTGCTAGTCCCCCACAGAGACACGCTTTCCTCCTTCTACCCAAAAGGAACCTTTCAAGAAAGGTTACTAGATTACAAAGCTCTTTTCCATCCTCATAATTCTGAGCATGATAAATGAGAACTCTTTCCTTTGAAAGACTGTCTAATGTTTAAGCCTCAGGATAATTTTTATTTCAAGTATCTGTTATATTTCAGTTCTGAGTTCAATCTGCCTTTTAGCTTATTCAAAGGCTTTGATCTTGCAGCAAAATGGAACTTGAGTTTTTCTCTAGTTAATATTAGGGCACAGAATAGCTCCTTTAAAATTTTTACAATGTGCCTTTCCCCCATTTGGTTTTGATCTTTTTGTATCTTTATAATTTATAACTTCATATCTTTGAGAGCCACATGAAGAAGAGAGGTCAAAGTCTTTTCCTGGAGAATAAAACACACACAGGAGAACTCTAGAAGTAATTCTATGCAGATAAACGATGGCACAAACATACTAATTAGTGAGTGGGATTGACTCACCAAAGATTAACAAAGGCAGGATGAGTGGAGGATTATGTATTAGAAAGTAAGTGACCTTCGATCATTCAGTTGGTTAAGGGCATTTTGGGATAATGATTTGTTCAAATGTATCCCTTGCATAGATTTATTTCTATGTGTCTTAAGAAGTTAAACTAAAGTTCTGATATATTAATGTTTGAAAGCTCTATATTAACATTTAACTAGAAAACAATTGCTGAGAAGTAGTTGGATAGCTTAAGAATTTTCTGGCAAAATAATATACAAGCCAGAAACCACAGTGTGTTGGGGGAGGGGGTCAGGCCAGCTGCCAGGCCTGGGTTTCGTTTCCTGCTCTGTCACTGACACACAAGGGCCCTGGGACAAGCCATCTCACCTCTTGGCCACTCAAATCCTTACCTGTGCAATGTGGGTAATAATCGTTGTCTGACTTTAGTAACACAATCCAGTGATGAGAGGTGCCTTCAAGTGTTCAGTGAGCAACCAGAAAGAGAGGATGGAGGGTGGAAGAATCGGGGGGGAGGGGGCAACGAGAAAAGAAGAAACCTGCCCTCATAAAGGACCTCACACTCACAGGCACTAGGGTTCCTCTGTGTGTGATCTCATTCACTCCACTCCAGACTCCTGAAGCAGAAATAACTGTTCCTAGTTCACAGAGTAGTTCACAGAGCCTTAGTTCACAGAGCCTCAATGAGGCTCAGAGAGGTCAGCTGACTCGTCCAAGGGCAGGGAACATTTCTTACGTTTTGGTTGTGATTATGCAAGCTTCAGAGGTGACAGTTAAAAAGCGAAGTAGATTCTGGCCTTTATACAGGAAGTTTCTTATAAATATTGCTTTCTCCCTTGGGAGAAAGGAGGGAGGGAGGAAGGAGGGGATGGCAGAAGGAGGGAAGGAAGGAAGGAAGGAACGAAGGAGGCGGGAAGTTGTCATCATCTTCGTGGCTGTCGTCATCGTCACCGCCATCACCTTGTCACCGTCATCATTGTCATCATCCTAGTCATCATTGTTATCATTGTCCTCATCATCCCTGTCATTGTAACCATCCTCATCCTCACTGCTGTGACTCTACTCACTGTCCTTGTCCTCACTGTCCTCATGGTTGTTGTCATCACTGCCGTTGCCATCACCTTCATGTCATCCTCGATACCCATATGATATCATCGTCATCGTCCTAGCCACACTGTTGTCACTGTCTTCATTGTAGTCGTCCTCGTCCTCGTCGTCACCTTCATCATCATCGCTGTCATCATCATCACATTCACCAGCAACATCATCGTCATCATCAACATCATCGTCATCATCAACATCATCATCCTCACCGTCACAGTGGTCGACATCATCCCTTCCCAAACACCCGGTCACCTACTTCCTCCAGGGATCTGAAGGTGCTCACGGCGTTAATCCACGCTAAGACAGGCCCTTTGTTGTCGGTTGCTCCTCGTCCGTAAAGTTTTCCTTTAAAAATGAGGGGCGAGTGTTTAGAAAAGCATAGACGCCTCTGCCGAGTTGAGTGAGTTAAAAACAAAGGTAGTTTTATGGGTAGTCGTTTCAACAGTGCTTTCCATTTTCCCCGGCACAGATCTTGCTTCGAGGCCACAAAGTCTGATTTCTGATGTACAAACAGTATGGTCATGAGCTCACCAGATGATATAAACTAATTTGAAATATACAGGTCCCTTCGGCCTCAGTAGGAATTGGCTATGTCATCCAGGTTCACTGAAAAGGACCTGAGGATTTGTTGCAGAATGTCATGTAACATAGTCTCTCCATTAACCTTTCTTCTTCTTTTCTTTAAAAAACATAATTACATTTAGTATTTTAAAAAGGAAAATGTGTGACCTAGACGACCTTTTCCTCCCAAGAACTCCCATCTTGGGAGTCAAATTGCCCAGGGGCACACGTCATGGGTACATAGCTCATAGTTTCTTCCCCAAATGAGGAAAAGGCAGCCTCGTTGGACAGCTAGTGGACCATGAGACTGGTAGCATTTTTCCCATTTGTAACAAGAACAGGGAAGGCCTGGAGCTGGGGACAGGAGGCACATCTATGATTCCTAAGCCACAAAGAACCCAGTACCAATGTGTCACTGACCGTCCACTTCCGTCAGCGTGTAAGGGTCTGTGAGCCACCCGTCTTCCTTTCTAGCAGGCTGCACGTCCAAGTGGCCATAGAAGCACACAGTGGGTTTCTTTGGATCATTCCCCAGTTCGGCCAGGATGATGGGAGGTATCGGGAGAGTCTGACCATTAGGCAGCTAGAAACACACACACACACACACACACACACACACACACACACACACACACAGATCACATTAAAAAAAAAAAAATGTTTAGTTCGGCCCAGAAAATCCAGACGTCACATTAGGAGTCCTGTTTCTACCCCTGGGTTTTAGTAGAGCCCACAGAGTTTCTCTACTCCTCACTTTATCTGCCTCTAAAATGGGTACCATGGGGCGCTTAGTTAAAACATACAAGATAATTAAAAGTTAAGTGCTTCCTTGGATGCACAGGGGCAAACAGTAAACTTAATCGAATAAGCTCTCCAATAAGACCTCAGAGTCAATTAGGTGGACGGGGTTCTGGAAAACACACACCGTTTGGAGACACACCCGTGCTGGGGCATGCGGATTAGGGATCGCCATTCGCCCCTGGGACATAGTCATGAGCAGTGACTCTGAGGAAAGACTGGAGCCTTTGAGAAAGGTGCACGTGAACGGAAGGGAAAGGACAGTTTGGGAGAAATGCAGCCGCACGAGAGGGATATGAGGAGTGCAGAGAGGTGGGGAGTGGCTCCCAAAATAAGTCGGCCTTTGCTCACCCGGTCCACTCGCTCTCCCCTGCCCCCCAGTCCTGACACGATGAGAAATCAGTAATACCGACTCGTCTGGGACCCGATGTCATTTTTTGTCCTTATTGGGGATCGAGATTACGGGAGCATTTTTGAGGAGGATCAGATCTGAGGCAGTCGCAGTCTTCCGACACCCAGGGGAAGGCCTGGCCAATGCCCGCGGGAGCGGCGGCGCGTAGAGGGGAGGGGCTGCCCAGCACCTGCTGATCACCCAAGTCCACGGAGTCCACGCTGGCCCCCAGGCGCCGCAGCGCGTCTGCCGCCAGCGCCGTCATTCTGAAGAGCTCTTGCCTGAGGCGGGGCAGGGGCTGCACGGAGTCACTCTCCACGGCCACCCACTCCTTAAGTGTCTGTAAGGGAAGGTGACAGGTGATTCGTCTAAGGCGGGGTCAACCACATCGACCACGTCCACTCTAGGTGACATGACCTGAGGGCAGGAGGCACCAAACCCCCAGGGCTCACCACCTGCACCCGAGACGGAGCTGGCCAAGGCGATATTCAGGGGTGACCGCAGACGGGCAGAGACGTCTGCTGCATGAAGAACGGGGCAGGACCGGCCAGGGAGAAGGCTGCCTTCCGGCACACTGGGCCTGTGCCTCCTGGGACCCACCACGTCTGGTTTCTCGGGAACCAGGAGCAGCTGGCTGGCACCCCTCCTCCGGGACCCTGGGCCTCCCACAAATGCCCCTGGAGGCCTCTGGAACGTGCCGCTCACTCTGAGTAACCACACATTGGCCTCGGCTGGGCCGCAGAACACCTCCTGACCACCCCCCGCATGTTGGGTTTGTGGTCATCCTCCTGCCCACACCTGCAGAATCCGGTAGGCGGTGTACCCCAGGGCCGTGTAGGCAGACAGCCTTGGCTCTTGGCCCGAGTTCCACCCCTTTGAGTTGAATGATTTGCATATGTTCCTCAAGTTCGCAGCCTCGGCTCCCGCTTCACATGAGGGCAGTGCTCTCTACCAGCAGGCTACCGCGAGCGTGATGGGGCACACAGCAAGAGATAACTCTTGGTCTTTATCCCGGGCTCTTGGCCAGAGCACCTACAATCTTTGTAAACTCCTGTGCCATAGAGGTGCTGGGAGCATCTTTTGTTCAGAGACTCGCTCTCCGACAGGAGTTCCTAACGCAGAGCTCCTAATTCCCTTGGGATTTCCTGGGAGACGGGAGCCTATTTTGTTCTAGTGGGTTCTGGATGGGGGCTGGACGCTGGAAAGACCAAGCCATGATTAGAAACTTGGGGCTTCCCATCCCCTCCCCCGGGGAGGGAAGAGGGCTAGAGATGGGTTAATGCTCCTTCATGCCCACATGATGAAGCCTCCATAAGCTTCCCAGAAAGTTTGGGGTTCAGAGATCTTCCAGGTTGGTGACGGCAGCCTGGGAGGGCGGCGAACCCCAACTCCAGCAGGACAGAAGGTGCCTCCAGCCCCTGCCCAATGTGCCTCCTCACCCGGCTGCTCATATTTACCCTTTATCGTGTCCTTTATTACTAACAAAGGGCACATGTAATTAAGTGTCTTCCTGAGTTCTAGAGCTGTTCTAGCAAGAGATAGGAGCAGAGCAGGGCTCACGGGAGCCCCGATTTGCAGCTGCTTGGAACATGTAAGTCACTGGGGCCTCCCTACCACGTGCGCCTGGCATGCACAGCTGGTGGGGGGCGGCAAGAGGGTGACGCTCACACCAGCCAGGCGGTGTCAGAAGGGGGTCGGACTGTGGGATGCCCCTTTGGTGTCCAGAGAACTAGCCAGTTGCCTGATGTGTGGAAAATGCACACATCTGTCCACGGAGGTGAGGGGAGCCGTCAAAGAAAACAAGCATTCCTTTCTGTGAGGATTAGAAAAGATGTCGCGCATAAGACTCAGTTCGGTGCCTGGTCCCTAGCAGGTACTCCATAAACACCAACAAATACCGAATCATCGAACAATCAAGCATTTCCCATTACTGGGGCTCGACTTGCTTATACTGAGCTTGCCACCATTTTTATTAAAAACCAAGCGTACTTCGGGTGACTGATCTTGGATTCCCCAACTTATTCCTGTTAGATCTGTGTCTGGTTGTAGCACTTTCATTTGTATTACAAAGAAATTAACCAAACCTGAGGAATGTTGTGTTTCACACCTGAGACTGGAATTTATAGAGCAGACGCTGGCACGTAATCCATAAAGGTAACGGATGGGACCACGTGAGGGCGCTGCGAAAGGAGAGTTTTGGCTCAAAGACCCAAATGACCATATCTCCACTGCATGCTGTCCCTCTCCCCCTGTCTGAGTCCCCACTCAGGCTTCAAAAACCCAGTAGGCACCATGTCAAGTCAATATGCCAATGAGCACGTGGCAGGGTGTCATGAAGGTCAGGTCCAGGAGCAGAGGCCATTCAGCACTGTGTGGCAGCAGGAGACACAAACTCTTGACTGTTGCTCACATTGGCGGGGAGCTCCAGTGTACATGTACTGAACACAAACGGTGTTCACACGGCATGGGGGTTCAGGGGACAAGGTCCTGTGACATGTCGCCGAGTCCCCAGGCTGTGGTGGACTCACCCATGTGCCAGTGGACAAGCGGGTCAGCGGAGGACAAGGGGACTTGCAGGCTGATGGTGGCTATGCCCCTTCCCTGCCCCCACCTTTCTGCTGCCCAGCCTCCCTCCCTCCTCGCCTCCCCCCCATCTCCTCTCCCCCGAGATGTACACCCTCACCACGGACAGTTTGCCGCGGCAGGAGTTCGGAACGGAGCAGAGGATTGTAAGGAGGAGATAAAGTGCACAGTGCACAAGGACTACAGAAGAGAGTTGACCTTGAACTCGGCAGAACTCTGGCCCTGAAGCTTGCTGTAGCCAGATGGTACTCTGGGGTGGTGTCAGCGGCGCATGGTGGGGGGGATGAGTCTCAGGCAGGCTTTGCAGGAGGAGGGGACCCCTCCTCCAAAGCAGGGAGCAGGCGCTCTGATGAGCTCAGCGGGCATCATGGCTACACAGACAGCCCAGATCAACACGCTAGGAATGCCGTCTCTAGAAGGAAAGGCCGAGGAGGAATCTCTTCCCTAAACGTAACCAGTATTTATTAGTTTAACTGAGTGAGGAGCCATAGGCATTTTACATGGAATTAAGTTTTCAGGCAAAAAACAAAACAAAACAAACAAAAAAACCCCCAAACCGCACCTCCCAGCAAATAAGCATTCACCCAGCTACCCAAAGGGTATGCCCCACAAGTACCTGGTGTGTATCATGTCTCCTACCTCTACAAAGTCGTTCTGATGGAGATCGATGTACTGGAAGGCCTTCTCCAACAGCCCGGGGGGCGGCGAGGATGGAGAGAACATGCTTCTGTCCAGCAGCAGCAGGGAGGCAAGGAGAGAGGATGCCTGGAGTGGGCCATAGGGGAGGGACAGCAAAAATAAATACCAAATTTTGGACGTTCAACCTTCCAAATCATTCAAGAATGCTTCTGTTATCCAACACAGCTGCTTCCGGTCATTGGGGCTCAAATAGTAAAGTGGTGGAACAGGAAATGCATTTCTTGCTTTGTCTTCCCCGAAACGCTTCATTTTCACCGTTTAAGCATTTCAAGAAGACAGAAACCAAGAAAACAAGCTTGTCTTTCAATGCCGCACTTGGGGTTTTCCTGTCCTGCCATCCTTCCCATGGGCTCTCGTCCTGAGAAGGCAAGCCAGCGCGCTCCAGCCCTGGCCACCTGGGGCAATATTTGTAGGAGAGAGCAGTGCGAAGCCCTTTTCTGTGCGATCAACCAGCTTATTGGAAAAAATGCATATATTTTGTAAGGACTCTCTAAAATCTGGTGCGGTCTTGTGGGTCTCTCCTACCTGCTCCTGAAGGTACAGGACCTGCCAAAGAAACTCATGAGCCATGCTGCGACACACAACACGGGAGGCCTGGAGACCATGTGGACACTGTCAGCCACACTCTCCCTGGGAGGCCCAGCCCTGCTCTCCTCTTCCCTCTCTGCTTCCATCCCTGAGGGGCCCCCCTTCCCTGCTGCTCCGCAGCCATCCCCCCATCCCCACGGTGGGCTCCGGGCTGGGCTCGAGCGGAAAAACCAGGTCCAGAGGAGAGGAGGCTGACCAGGCTCGGAGCTAAACCAGTTAGTGCTCGCCTTCCCCCAGCTCTTCCTTCTGGATTTTTGCACTTTTTACATAGAACTATTTTAGATGTAGGCTGCTCCCTCCCTCCCTCCGTCCGGTTCCAGGGGCAGGCAGGACCGACCAAGGCAAGGACTGCTGTCTACAATACACGAGACCGAGACTCAGCAATAAGATCCAAAGTGACCCAGTTTAAAAGTGGGCAAAGGATTTGAAGAGACGTTTCTCCAGAGAAAATGCACCAGTGGCCGAAAAGCACATGAAAAGGTGCTCAACCTCATTAACCACCAGGAGCTGAAAATCACTTCTCACCCAGGGAGCGGGTTAAAGTCACCAGGAGCTGAAAATCACTTCTCACCCAGGGAGCGGGTTAAAGTCACCAGGAGCTGAAAATCACTTCTCACCCAGGGAGCGGGTTAAAGTCACCAGGAGCTGAAAATCACTTCTCACCCAGGGAGCAGGTTAAAGTCACCAGACTACAGGTGGGGATGTGAGAAGGCCCCTTCCTGGCCAGGCCCGGGGATGGTGGCCCAGTCATCGCCTTCCTCGTGGCAGCCAAGGGGTAGAGCTGATCCAAAGGACCATCTGTGGACGAGCAGATACACAAAGACGTGGCCACGGCCACACACAAGGGGATGTCGCTCAGCCACGGAAACAGACGGAGGGCTGACCCACGGCACGGCAGCCACGAGCCTTTAGCACACAGTGCGAAGGGACGGACACCAGACACGAGATACTACAGAGGCTCCCAGCCGGTGTCTGTGAAATGTCCAGAACAGGCAAATCACGAGACAGGGGACCTTGCTGACTGCCGAGGGCTGGGAGGATTAGGGGAAATGGGGAGCGAGCGCTGACGGACAGGGGGTTCCTTCTGGGTGGCTGGAATGTTCTGAAATTGTGACGGCTGCACAGCCGGATAGGCTCACAGCCGCCAGAGTGCGCACCTGGGTGAGGTGTAGGGCCTGGGAATTAGGCTGCGATACGGCCGTTATAAAAAGAGCAATCATCAGTAGAAGCACTCATTCAATAATATATTACTGAGTCAGGGAAACGTTCATAAAGGACGCAAAGGAGTGGGTGAAAATAAGGTAAAAGGGGCACCTGGGTGGCTCAGTCGGTTAAGCATCTGCCTTCAGTTCGGGTCCTGTTCCCAGGGTCCGGATCGAGCCCTGGAGGTGTTGCGCTCCCTGCCGGGCAGGGGCAGGTAGTCTGCTTCTCCCTCTGCCTCTCCCCCTGCTCCTGCTCTCTGTCACTCTCTCAAGTACACAAAATCTTAAAAAAAAAACAAAAAACAAAAAAAAAGGTGGGGGGGGAGGGAGCCAGGCTCATTCACGAACAGATTAAGAACTTGGTCCAGTAGATGGGGCCAGCGGGCCGCTGAAGAGCTCCCCTTGCTTCTCTCCCGAGAGGAATGAGGCTGGATTCAGCCAAGCTTGGCGGCAGCAGAGCCAAAACACCAAAGGTTTCAAACAAATCCGGAGGAAAAGAGTCCTCAGACCCACCGCGGCAGGAAGATGGAGCTGTGGGCACCCAGGAAAAGCCTCTGATATGGAATAGGCTGATTTTTTGCAGCTGATACACCTAAATCAATATTTGAACTCTTCTTACTCCTGCGTTCAATTTCCATTAAAAATTATTCGATGCTCCTCTCTCATAAAAAATAGAAAGGGGAATTTGAGGAAGAAAATGGAGCCACGGGCAAAGAAGGAAAACGGTGAGGAGAGGACCGAGAATCTTTCCAGTTTCTGTGGGAACCGCCTCCCTTCCCAGCGGGAGCTGCTGGCCAAGGACTGGTCTTCCAGAAAGACCCGCACACTTCCCTCTTCACTCCCTCCCTCCCTGCAGGGCAGACTGAGCTCTGCTGTCCTTTCACGCAACAGAATTCTGGAGATGTGGAAAGCTGCTGGAGAACGGGAGTGGAACCAGGAAGGCCCGGGCTTCCCTGTGCTCGGGGGACGAGCAGGCAGCCCAGCCCTGGGCAGCAGGGGCCGCCCAAGAGGAAACCTCGCTTGCTCCCCAGGCTTCTGCTAATTCCAGCTGGTTGTTCTTTGACTTGGAACAAGCACCCTGTGCTGAATCTCAGTTTTAAACACTTTTGCCTTTTCAACCCTCTTCAAGTCATGCCCAGGTCTGCGGTGTAACCAGCCCTGGGCCCCAGGCTGGCTCCTCCTCCTTGGAGGCTCGCTCTCCCTCCCCCAGGCTGCTGCCTGCATCCTGGGCCTGTCTTCGCTGTGCTCTCCCCCAGCTCTGACCACGACTGGACAAAGTCAGGTGCTCTGTGTGCTTAGCGGATGGCAGCCTTGAAACCACCACGAGCTGCCTTCGCAAGGTCACTCCCACCCATCCCCCACCCCCAAAATAGCAGGTGCCCTAAAAGGGGGCTAGGAATGGGGTAAACTGCTGATGAAACCCACTCCCTCCCATTTGCTATTGCTGGTGGATTTCGATGTCGACTAGAATAAACAATAGAAAATGAAAACGCTGTTGCCTCCCGCCCCAGACAGCCCCGGCCAAGCTGGCTTCCTCCCCCATGCACACAACGGCCAGCGGCCAAACCCTTTTCCGCCTGTAAGAAACCTCAGTGCCAGCACCGACTTGCCCACCGAGAATTCCACTCACCGAGTCTTCCGGAGTCCGCGTGACTGTCTTACAGAGGCTGTTCTGTCCTGTGCCTGCTTTGATAAAATTGCTATCACCCAGAAAAAATGCTTTATTCGCCTACTTTATCTCACCATGACAGGATTAAAAATAAAATCCCCAACCCCAAACCAGGCTTTCCTGACCTGACCAGGTAAACTCCCCGGCAGGCGCTGCACTGAACCCAGTGCTCCTGCGGAGATTAACTAACTCCGTCCCCAGAAGCCTGAGCAAGCTCTGGGGCGTGGCTTTCAGAGGGAGCCTGGAGGCCGTCTGGGATGAAGGAGCAGTTTCCAGGAGCAGAACTCCCCCCAAAGTCCCCAAACGGCCAGTTTCTCCACCAGAGCCAGCCAGAAGCCAGGGGGTAGAGGAGGAGCCGGGTGCGGTCATGGGGCACAGGTGGCACGGGCAGGAAGCCTGCCCCATGGCCCTACGGAGGCCAGGGGTCCTGGATGAGGCACCCGGCCCTCCTGGGGCCCCAGGCTCCTGGCCAGTGCTCCATTCTTGGTGACACAACGAGCTCCCGACTGCAGGGGTGCGTGTTTTCTCCCTCCTTCTGGGCTTCGCCCCACGCAGGCTGCAGGGAAGGGGAAAGCAGGCATCTTCTGCCGCGATGTCACCTCGGGGAGGCCTCTTGTGACCTCTTCAGTCCCTCCAGTCCGGCCAGGGATCTGGGCCTGTCCAGACATCAGCCAGAGAGGCCGCCCTGCCGTGCGCCACTCCTGAAAAGCCTGCTGTCCTCAGGAACCGGACCATTCACAGCACCACCGCAAAGGGCCGGAAAAAGGGCTGGAGAGAGCCAGAGGCCTTGCGGGTGCACCGTGTCGCGGAAGTCACACCCTGGAAGGCGCTGCACCCTGACGGCAGTGTCCCCGCGTGGAGCTGAGAGCCTCCTCAGAGGCAAGAACCCAGACCCGGGCGCAGCCCTCAACACTGGGGTGAAGGGCGTGAACCCCTAGTCATCCGTGGTGCTGTGCCTGGCCAGGCCAGCGTCCTGTCTTAAGATCTCCAGGCTGCGCTGAGACAGGAGCCACTGTCCTCTCCCTCTTCCCTTCAATCTCATTTGATGGACTTTTCGTCTGAGTGTTAAGACCTAATCCACCTGTGGGAGGGACTGCCCGATCTCGGGGCGCAGCAGGCGAAATCGGGGTTCTGGCGGCAGCAGAAGAGAGAAGCATCTGGGAGCTCCAGCAGGAGGAGGAGGGAGCAGGGGAAGAGAGCGGTGGGCACCAGGGAGCCCAGGAGACCCAGGTGGCCCAGGAGCCGCCCAGATGCGGACCGGGGAGCATGGAGGTGCTCAGGGAGTCAGGCAGTTTGGGAGGGACTTTCTTCATCTAGTAACCTGTAATCGCCTCCACACTCTCAAGTGTCGTAAAGTCCTAAACCCACAAAACACTCGGTTTGACTTCAGAGCATGGGTTTTCCTTTCCTTCAGGACTGGGCATCAAGTCCACGTGCAAAGGGAAGGCTAGGCCGGGCTGCCTCCTGGAAGAGTAGTCCCACAGGCGGCTTTTTGGTTGTGAACAAATAGTTCCACAGATGAAAGTTTGGGAACAAGGGCAGGCTGAGGAAAGAGCAGGAATTTCTCCATCCCACTATATTAGTTCCCTAGGGCTGGTGGAACGTCCCACAGACCAGTAGCTTAGAACCCCAGGAACGGATCCTCTCACGGTTCTGCAGGTCGGAAGTTGGAAGTCACTCTGGAGGCTCCAGGGGAGTCCTTCCTTGCCTCTTCTCAACAGTGCCGGGGTGGCCGGCCGTCCCGGGGGCCCACTCGCAGGTGCACAGCTCCGATCTGTGCCTCAGGCTTCACCCGACCCTGCCTGGGTGTCTCTGTGTCCTCTCTCTTCTCAGAAGGACATTGGCAGGGGTACTAGGGTCCACCGCACTCCAGTATGACCTCATTTTAACTGATTATATCTGCAAAGACCCTACTTGCAAATAAGTTCACAACCTGAGGGTCCGGGTGGACATGAATTTTGACTCAGCCCACCCCGCGCTTTATTTTCTCTGCCTCATACTCTGCTGCGTGGTCACTTAATACCCGACTTGCTTGAGGGCTGGGGCTTTTGCCTCCCTTTTCTCCGTATCCCGAAGTGCCTGTTGCAGAACCAGACCCCAGCCAGCTCTCAGCGAACAATTACACCCCTAGTCCTCCTGATCGGCACTGACGTCACAACTGCGAGGTCAACGCTGTGTAGAAAAAGCAAGATTGGTCGCTCATAAATCTGTTTCAGCTGTAACATGGAGAAGGGAAATGGAAACATAAATTTGGGCTGATTCTGTTCCCTCCCAGCAAGCTCCAGAGTCTGCAGGGTCTCCCGCAAACCCACACCTGGATTTGCTCCTCGTTCTGCGGGAGGCTCCCTGGTGTCTGACCACGATCGCAGCCTTGCCCCCACTCCAAGTTGTGCACCACACAGCACGCACCGGCTGCTGCACCCCTCCTGATACATCTTGCTCTATCCTCAGCAGCCCTTAGCACACGGCGTCTTCTTTTATTCTGGAAAATTCTCCTCTGTCCCAGCCCTGTTTCTCTGCCTCTCCCTTGACTCTTTCTCCAGCTACGACCGTGGTGGGCGTCCGGTCTGTCTGTGTCCTCCAGCCCTTGCGGCTTCCCTTCTTTCTTTCTTTGCTCTCCGCTCTGCTCCTGGACTCCGTGTTTTGCAGGTGATTAGGTCTCTCTTGGGGACCAGTTATGCATTTACCTGAACTCCCGAGTTTTTCCAATGAGTAATTTCCATTGTCAGGACTTCTAACTTGTGTTTCGTATCTGTCTGTTTTTGACTCATAAATACCTTCCGCACGCGATGACTGATGTCTTGAATTCAAACACACATCTTTGCGTCCGTTTTAAACGTGTTCTACTGTTTGCATTTCAGAGGACATACACTCGCGTCGCAGTCGATGTGGACTTCCTTGCGGTGAGTCTTCCGTGTTCAGGATTTTCACCAGCAGGCCCGCTTGAACGACCGCTCTTCTCTTCTCCTTCTCCGGAGTCCTTCCTGCCTAGGAGTATTGTGGCTGCCTCCAGCGGCTGCTTCGGGATGCCTGGTCCAGGATCTGGTCTTAAGCTGGTGGCTCGGCGTTCCCAAACAGCAGGCAGTGGGGCTGGGATGTGTCCCCAGCAGGGGCCTCCGCAGCGGTGCTGGCTCCAGCTGCCCTCCGAGCCTGGACGCTCCGGGCCCCCATCACCCCGCAGGAGTCTCACTCAGCGCCATGGCGTTGCCGACCCAGAGTCCAGCAAAGCAGCAGCATCAGCCCCTGCTTCCCACTGTGAGTTCTGTTTTGTTCTGCTCAGTAGGGATGTTTATTGTGTTTCTGAGTCTCTGTCTTCTCAATTCATAACTTAAAGCACAGGGGTGCCTGGGTGGCTCAGTGGGTTAAAGCCTCTGCCTTCGGCTCAGGTCATGATCTCAGGGTCCTCAGGGATCAGAGGGTCCCACATCGGGCTCTCTGCTTGGCAGGGAGCCTGCTTCCTCCTCTCTCTCTGCCTACTTGTGATCTGTCTGTCAAATAAATAAATAAATAAAATATTAAAAAAAAAGAAGAACTTAAAGCACATGTAGTGGGGCTATCTGAGGTGGATGGGAAAGCTGCTCAGAAGTCCCGGCAGTGATTTCCCTTCCTCGACGGCACAGGCCCCCAACCTCCATGCACAGGGCCCACACACACGCAGGGTCCGGACACAGGCTCATGTGGAACACACCTCACCACGTGCTTCCCCAAATCCAGGGGGAACAGGATTCGCAGGAAGACAATCCCTGAAAAGCTGTGTGCTCCAATTACGGTGCCTTAAAAAGCATACACATCCATGTCCCGGATACCTTCCGCTTCCAAGACGAGGACATGGGGTATATTAATGACTGCAGGCCCAGCACCATGAGTTCAGGATCTAAACCGAGGTATGCGTCAGTAAGGGCTTGGGGCTTGGTGTCGTCGCCCCAGACCAGTGCTCCTGCAGAGACACTGGGCTGTGAGCAGTACAAGGTGTGTAGTTAGGTAACAAGGTGCCCAAGCAAACTGGAAAGCTGAGATCTCTTTGTACAGCAGGCTTGGGGAGCC
The DNA here is from genome assembly GCF_922984935.1 of Meles meles. Lineage (NCBI taxonomy): Eukaryota > Metazoa > Chordata > Mammalia > Carnivora > Mustelidae > Meles > Meles meles. Next base: position 92,153,522 of record NC_060077.1, on the reverse strand, counting down.
CAGGGCACCGGCGGTGTTCCTCATTCTACACTGTGGGAGGTCCCACCCGTGCACTCTCCCCCTTGCTTCTCTCCCTTCACAAGTTACCCACGCCCTCAGGGTGCGCTGCACCTCATTCCTTCAGGGGTAGACAGGGATCCATGCCCCCAATTTTATGTGCCTGTGGCTGCTGAAGTTGACTGCGGTCCTTTTCAGGACCGTGCATGGTCCGAAAAGTCACCTCTGTTTCAGCCCAGGAGCTTCTGATGGGGAGGAGAGTAATCACGTGAAAGAGCAATTGAGACACAGGACACTTGAGGAGTTATGGGGGCAGCGGGGAGAGGTGCTTTGGGGACAAGAGACCCTTACACCCGGGTGTGCTGGAAGGACATACTCTCCTGTGCACGGGGCTGGGAGGGGGTGGGGCGGGGCTAGCCTTTTGGTTCACTTCCTCCCGCTGCACTTTTCTGTCCCAGATTAGTGAGACTGAACTTAAAACAGCTTGTCTGGGCTCTATCTCATAAGCAATCCTCCCCACCCCCGTATGGCCCCTGAGGCAGGAACTCTGTGGGATGCCCTGACAGTGGGACAGTGTCAGGACGGGCAGCCCTTACCTCCTCTCTACCTCGCTACCCCTACCTACCTCTGCGACCAGATGCAACCCCAACAGTGCTCAGGTTTATAAAATGTCTGCTGACAAAGGTTCCAGAATCTTTTTGGTAACTTGAAACCTTAAAATTATACTAAGCTAAATGATACTCATTAAATATCCAGACCATTTCTAGATAAAATACTGAAACAATTTATAAACATAAGTTTTAGGAGAGAAGATGGTGGGGAAGTAGGAGGAGGCACCATTTCAACCTGTACCCTAAAGTGAGCTGATTACCTACCAAAGAACTCCGACCACCCATGAAATCAGCCTGAGATCAGAATTATACACGTCTGGATCTCTACTGGAGCAGAAGAAGCCAGTGGCAGGTAAAGCCGACTGGGAGCGTCGGACTGATATCGGAAGATAAACAAAAGGGGGAGGGAGCCACCAGAGGTGACCGATCGGAAAGTAACACCCCAACACGAGAGTGTTCTGCGTCTGGGGACCAGCATTAACTTGGAGTCTGGTTGAAAGCACTCAAAAAACAAAGAGCAAAGGATCTCGGGGGGTAATAGTGGGAACTTGGGCGGTTAGGGTCAGGGACCTAAGTCCCCGGACCCAGGACAGCCTCCCCTGGCGCTGAGCCAGAGAGAGTGCGGCAGAGAAATCAGGTCTCCGTCCCTGAGCCTCCAGTTTCCCTGAACGCCAGCACCCCCGAGAAGGAGTGGGGTCTGGCTCCCGTGAGGGGCTGGGAGCCTGGCCAGACTGCAATCCTGAAATGGGCGCGTCCCACACCCTCCCTTGGGATAGGTGCTCATAGGCGCTAGCCTGGAGCTCTGGCATCCGGAAAAACCAGACATTCCAAGCCCGAGACAGCGGGAAAATCTCAGTGTGCGATCTCTGCTCGGAACCTCTCTGGCGGTCTGGAGCTGCCTGGACAGCCACCGCTGCCCTGGTTTGGGGTACAACGAGGAGCTCCTGCATCCCCAGGGACAGTGACTCAGAACCCACTCTGCCAGCTGCTTTTGCAAAACATTCTGAGGCTTCTCTCTGAGAGGGAGGTCAGGGTGCTGTTTGCTCTCCTCTAAACCTCCAAAAACCATCAAAAGCTGTCAAGGCGAGAGAGAGCAGATGAAAGAACATAAAAACCCCCAGAGAACAAAAGGCTGAAAAAAACAGTTTCCTCAGAGCTCACCCCCTTGAGGGGAGCGGGAGGACCTAACTCAGGGAACATCATTGTCTGAAAACCCACGTGGCAGGCCCCTCCCCCAGAAAACCAACCAGGAAGGAAGAAAAAAAAAAAAAAGACTACAAGAGAACAACCACCACTACTTCATAAATACAACTTTTATTTTTAACTCTTTACCAATATTCTGGTTCTTTTTTTTTTTATACATACAGATAATTTTTTAACCTATTTACCACCACACTGAGATGTCCAGTACATCAAATTCTTTAATAGCCTTCTAACCTGAACTTTTTGATACATACACCCGTGTTTTTCTTTTGCTTTTCTATTTTTTTAATTCTTTTTTAATTTTAACTTAGCTTAGTCTAGTTTATTCTTTTTTAATTTTTATTTTCTACTATACATATAGAATTAAACTTCAAGGTAATCCCCTTTCCCCAATCAATGCTACCCCTATAGGCAAACCAGTTTCTAATCCCCCTGTAACTTAGGAAAGTTGAGTCCCTTAACAAAAACATCAAGATACCTTCAGGAAGAATCAAAATAACCTTCCTCACCCACACTGAGAATTTATAACCACTCTCCCAATTTTTCCTTCTGCCAGTGTTTCTGTGAATTTGTGTTTGTCCTGATAATATATAAATCTTATACTTGGGGTTCTTTCTGATGAGGTTCTTCCCTTTTTTTTGCTTATATATATATATATTTTTTCTCTTGTCATATACTTTTATCAGTCTTTTGTTTGTCTGCTTTTGTTTGTATACTTCATAAATCTTACCTTGTGGCCCATTTGGACTGAGCCTTCTCTTTTATCTTCCCTTTTTTTCCTATCTCTCTCTCTCTCTCTTTTTTTTCCCTTTTTTCTTTCCCCCTTTTTTTCATTCTTCTTCTCTATTTCTTTTTCTTTTCTTTTTTCTCTCATTTGGGTGGGGAACCCTGATTGCACAGAAGTGTTCCAGGGTGCACATTGACTGCACCACAATTGATAAGTCCAGCTGCATCTGTTCAGTCATCTCTTTCCAAAATGACTAGGAGGAGAAATACCCAACAGAAGAAAAATACAGAGGATGGGCCTTCTGCAACAGAGCTAATGGCTATCGACATAGACAATATGTCAGAAAAGGAATTCAGACTAACAATTATCCAGGCAATAGCTAGGTTGGAGAAAGCCATGGATGACCAAACAGAATTGATTAGGGCAGAACTGAAAGCCACCAGGGATGATGTTCAAAATGCTCTCAATGAGTTCCAATCTAATCTAAATTCTCTAAAAGCTAGGGTAACTGAGACAGATAGAATTAGTGATCTGGAGGACAAACAGATAGAGAGAAAGGATCAGGAGGAAGCCTGGAACAAACAGCTCAGAAGCCACGAAAACAGAATCAGGGAAATAAATGATGCCATGAAACGTTCCAACGTCAGAATTATTGGAATCCCTGAAGGGGGGAAAAAAGAAAGAAGTCTAGAAGATATAGTGGAAGAAGCTGTCTATGAAAATTTTCCCAATCTCACGAATGGAAACAACCTTCATGTACTAGAGGCAGAGAGATTTCCTCCCAAGATTTTAGATTCTCGAAAGTCCTCATGACACCTTATAGTTAGAATGAGGAATTATGTCTCAAGAGAGACCCTCTTAAAAGCAGCTAGGACAAAAAAGCTCCTTACGTACAGAGGAAAGCCCATTAGAATAACGTCAGACCTTTCCACAGAGACCTGGCAAGCCAGGAAGGGCTGGCAAAATATATTCAGAGTACTAAATGAGAAGAACATGCAACCAAGAATACTCTATCCAGCAAGACTGACATTTAAAATGGATGGAGAGATAAAGAGTTTCCAAGACCGGCAAGGCTTAAAAGACTATGCAACCACCAAGCCGACACTGCAGGAAATATTAAGGGGGGTCCTATAAAAGAGAAAAAATCCTAAGAATATCATTGAACAGAAATATAGAAACAATCTACAGACAGAAAGACTTCAAAGGCAACACGATGTCAATAAAAACCTATCTCTCAATAATCACTCTCAATGTGAATGGCCTAAATGCGCCCATAAACCGACACAGGGTTGCAGATTGGATAAAACGACAGGACCCATCCATATGTTGTCTACAAGAGACCCATTTTGAACCTAAGGATACACCCAGACTGAAAGTGAAGGGATGGAGAAGCATCTTTCATGCCAATGGGCCTCCAAAGAAGGCCGGGGTAGCGATTCTCATATCAGATAAATTAGATTTTAAACTAAAGACTGTAGTCAGAGATACAGAAGGACACTACATAATTCTTAAAGGGACTCTCCGCCAAGATGATCTAACAATTGTGAATATCTATGCCCCCAATATGGGAGCACCCAATTACATAAGAAAACTATTAATCAAGATAAAGAGTCATATTGATATGAATACAATAATAGTAGGAGATCTTAATACGCCTCTCTCAGAAATAGACAGATCATCGAAGCAGAAAATTAATAAAGAAATAAGAACATTGAATGAAACATTGGACCAGATGGACCTCATCGACATATACAGAACATTCCACCCTAAAACAACAGAATACTCATTCTTCTCAAGTGCACATGGAACCTTCTCCAGAATAGACCACATACTGGGTCACAAAGCAGGACTCAACTGATACCAAAAGACTGACATTATTCCCTGCATATTCTCAGATCACAATGCTTTGAAACTGGAACTCAATCACAAAGAAAAGTTCAGAAGGAACTCAAACACCTGGAAGCTAAAGACCACCTTGCTTAAGAATGCTTGGATCAACCAGGAGATCAAAGATGAACTTAAACAATTCATGGAAACCAATGAGAATGAAGACACCTCAGTCCAAAACCTATGGGATACAGCAAAGGCAGTTCTAAGGGGGAAATTCATAGCCATCCAAGCCTCCCTCAAAAAAATTGAAAAATCCAGAATACACCAGCTGTCTCTACACCTTAAAGAACTGGAGAATCAACAACAAATCAAACCAACTCCACATGCAAGAAGGGAAATAATCAAGATTAGAGCAGAGATTAATGAGGTAGAAATGAGAGATACAGTAGAACATATCAATGAAACTAGAAGCTGGTTTTTTGAAAAAATCAATAAGATCGATAAACCATTGGCCACACTAATCCAAAAGAAAAGAGAGAAAGCCCAAATTAATAAAATTATGAATGAAAAGGGAGAGATCACAACTAACACCAAGGAAATAGAAACAATCATCAGAAATTATTACCAACAGTTATATGCCAATAAGCTAAGCAACCTAGATGAAATGGATACATTCCTGGAAAACTACAAACTCCCAAAATTGAACCAGGAAGAAATTGACAACCTGAATAGACCGATATCTAGTAACGAGATTGAAGCAGTGATCAAAAACCTCCCAAAAAACAAGAGCCCAGGACCTGACGGATTCCCTGGGGAATTCTACCAAACTTTCAAAGAAGAAATAACACCAATTCTCCTGAAGCTGTTCCAAAAAATTGAAGCAGAAGGAAAACTTTCAGACTCTTTTTATGAAGCCAGCATTACTCTGATCCCCAAACCAGGCAAAGACCCTACCAAAAATGAGAATTTCAGACCAATATCACTGATGAATATGGATGCAAAGATTCTCAACAAGATCCTAGCAAACAGGATCCAGCAGCACATTAAAAAGATTATCCACCATGACCAGGTGGGATTCATCCCTGGGTTGCAAGGTTGGTTCAACATTCGCAAATCAATCAGTGTGATAGAACAAATCAATAAGAGAAGAGAGAAGAACCACATGGTCCTCTCAATTGATGCAGAAAAAGCATTTGACAAAATCCAGCATCCGTTCCTGATGACAACGCTTCAAAGTATAGGGATAGAGGGAACATTCCTGAACTTCATAAAATCTATCTATGAAAGACCCACAGCAAATATCATCCTCAATGGGAAAAAGCTTGCAGCCTTCCCGTTGAGATCAGGAACACGACAAGGATGCCCACTCTCACCACTCTTGTTCAACATAGTATTAGAAGTTCTAGCAACAGCAATCAGACAACAAAGAGAAATAAAAGGTATCCAAATTGGCAAGGAAGAAGTCAAACTCTCTCTCTTCGCAGATGACATGATTCTTTATATGGAAAACCTCAAAGACTCCACCCCAAACTACTAGAACTCATACAGCAATTCAGTAACGTGGCAGGATACAAAGTCAATGTACAGAAATCAGTGGCCTTCTTATACACTAACAATGAAAATACAGAAAGGGAAATTAGAGAATCGATTCCATTTACTATAGCACCAAGAACGATAAGATACCTGGGAATAAACCTAACCAAAGAGGTAAAGGACCTGTGCTCGAGGAACTACAGAACACTCATGAAAGAAATTGAAGAAGACACAAAAAGATGGAAGACTGTTCCATGCTCTTGGATTGGAAGAATAAACATTGTTAAAATGTCTATACTGCCTAGAGCAATCTATACTTTTAATGCCATTCCGATCAAAATTCCACCGATATTTTTCAAAGAGCTGGAGCAAATAATCCTAAAATTTGTATGGAATCAGAAGAGACCCCGAATTGCTAAGGAAATGTTGAAAAACAAAACTGGCGGCATCACGTTACCCGATTTCAAGCTTTACTACAAAGCTGTGATCACCAAGACAGTGTGGTACTGGCATAAAAATAGACACATAGACCAGTGGAATAGAGTGGAGAGCCCAGATATGGACCCTCAACTCTATGGTGAAATAATCTTTGACAAAACAGGAAAAAATATTCAATGGAAAAAAGACAGTCTCTTCAATAAATGGTGCTGGGAAAACTGGACAGCTATATGTAGAAGAATGAAACTCGACCATTCTCTTACACCGTACACAAAGATAAACTCGAAATGGATAAAAGACCTCAACGTGAGACAGGAATCTATCAGAATCCTAGAGGAGAACATAGGCAGTAACCTCTTCGATATCAGCCACAGCAACTTCTTTCAAGATATGTCTCCAAAGGCAATGGAAACAAAAGCCAAAATGAACTTTTGGGACTTCATCAAGATCAAAAGCTTCTGCACAGCAAAGGAAACAGTCAACAAAACAAAAAGGTAACCCACGGAATGGGAGAAGATATTTGCAAATGACAGTACAGACAAAAGGTTGATATCCAGGATCTATAAAGAACTTCTCAAACTCAACACACACAAAACAGATAATCATATCAAAAAATGGGCAGAAGATATGAACAGACACTTCTCCAACGAAGACATACAAATGGCTATCAGACACATGAAAAAATGTTCATCATCACTAGCCATTAGGGAGATTCAAATTTAAACCACAGTGAGATACCACCTGACACCAGTTAGAATGGCCAAAATTAGCAAGACAGGAAACAACGTGTGTTGGAGAGGATGTGGAGAAAGGGGAACCCTCTTACACTGTTGGTGGGAATGCAAGTTAGTGCAGCCACTCTGGAGAACGGCGTGGAGATTCCTGAAGAAATTAAGAATAGAACTTCCCTATGACCCTGCAATTGCACTGCTGGGTATTTACCCCAAAGATACAGATGTAGTGAAAAGAAGGGCCATCTGTTCCCCAATGTTTATTGCAGCAATGGCTACGGTCGCCAAACTGTGGAAAGAACCAAGATGCCCTTCAACAGACGAATGGATAAGGAAGATGTGGTCCATATACACGATGGAGTATTATGCCTCCATCAGAAAGGATGAATACCCAACTTTTGTAGCAACATGGACGGGACTGGAAGAGATGATGCTGAGCGAAATACATCAAGCAGAGAGAGTCAAGTATCATATGGTCTCACTTATTTGTGGAGCATAACAAATAACATGGAGGACATGGGGAGATGGAGAGGAGAGGGAGTTGAGGGAAACTGGAAGGGGAGATGAACCATGAGAGACTATGGACTCTGAAAAACAACCAGAGGGTTTTGAAGGGGCGGGGGGTGGGAGGTTGAGGAACCAGGTGGTGGGTAATAGGGAGGGCACGTACTGCATGGAGCACTGGGTGTGATGCCAAAACAATGAACAGTATTATGCTGTAAATAAACAAATAAGCAACAACAACAACAACAAAAAACCATAAGTTTTAAACATAAGTTTATCTATTCTTGGCTTCTTATCACAGAGAGACAAAAGAGAGATGAGTCTGTTGGTAGATATATTCTTTTGCCACACTGAAAGTCAGCTGTACTATCAGGAAACACAGGCCTGTAAGAACTGTGAAATGATGGATTCACAAAGTTGCTGAACTACAGAGTCCGTGTGTAAGAACCAGCTCACAACTCTTACTGGTGTTCACTAGATATCAAAGTTTCAAGGGTTAAGAATTCTAATCTACATATGTAAGTGAAACTGCTGAGAGCAATTAGGGTTAAGAAAGAAACCTTATACACAAAGAACACAACAAAAGTAAGATATGTTCCTGGTTAAAAAAAAAAAGGAATATAAGGTGTGAAGATGTGTTCTTACTAAAAGAAAAATTCTGCCCTAGTTTCGGGTTATCTAAAGTTTTTTGTTTCAAAATTTAAAAAACAGGAAAATAAAAAATTAAAAAAAAACAAGTATCAAAAGTTGGGAAAAAAGAAAGAACACCCTATTTTGTGTGGTGAAACTGGATAAAAGTAAATGAATTTATTATAAGTTTTTTTAAGTTTTATTATCAACAGTGTGACTATGTAAAACTACAACTGAATATTCTTTCTCAATTCAAGGAACAAGATTTTCTTGGATTATTATGAAAGATTGCTCTTTACGTGTTGAGCAATCTGCCCAGAAAATAAAGATTACGTGTCTTATCAAAATGGTCTCCTGTGCTGCACGTTGCCTTTATCAGGTCTTTGATCCCTTAAGAAAGCTGGGTCTTTTCAATATTGAAAGAACTAAAGCGTTTTTCCTTCTTCTTCCTCCTCCTTCCCCCCAAACTATGTGACTTCCTGATTTGCCCTTGAAATGTTTAAATTGTTACTCTGGTTGAATAGAAAACCAAATATTATTTCACATGAACGCTGATCATATTTAATCAGGTTTTAAACCTCTGGATATTTTTGACAACTTCCAAGTCAAATTCTAAATGAAGACTTTGACTTAGACCCAATTTGGGGATTTTTCCAGAGGGTCCCTGGACAATCTCTAAAGATTGGGAGTGATATTAACTATAATTAACTAAATTATAATTAGGTCTATGATAAGTTAAATTACATGAGAAGCATTGTCAAACAAAAGTGATGTTTAACTTTCTTCAGGTTGTCTTTGTATGGTTACTAGTATAAGTATTTCAAATATTGCATAAATGTTCTAGAAATCTGTCCATGTTTTTACTGTACATAGAATCCATCACATTCCCAACGTTTAATCTGAAATGCCATGTTCCTCAGAAATAACCAAATTTCCTTTTTGCTTCAGTCAGTCTGAAACGAGCTTTCGAGCATGGTTAGCCACGACCCTTTCTCAGTCTTCCTCACTGGCGGGGATGGCCTCGCTCTGGTTCTTCTCCCAGAGTATCCGTCAGCAGCAGCAGCAAGGACTCTGCGCCGGGACTTCACCAGTCCGTGACCCTGCCACGCGGCTGAGCGTGGATTTCCAGGGTAAGGAAGGGCTGATGAGATCACGAAACTTCTTATCCAGAATCAAGCAAAGCAAAACTTGACTACAGGAAACTGGAGGAACTGATGAGAATGACCGCCTTTTTTCAACTTTTCGGTTGAAATAAAGCTGATTCCTTTAAGATTTAAGGAAACCCTTTTTTCTCTTTTCTTAAGGTATCTTTAACTTACAGTAATCTGGTAAATTACCTGTGTAAACAGAATTGAAACATTTATGCTTTTCTCCCTGCCTGATCCCTCCACAGTTTGTAAACTCTTACTGAGTGCTCTTATTTTCACCGCACGATAATTCACGTATCTGTGCCTATATATTTTACATATAGGCAAATGCGTGTATTACATAGGAATCTGTCCTCCTCGTAAGAGAATATAGTTTAAAACACTGATCACCAAGACCTTGACTGGACGGCCAGATTTGAGAACACTGCGCCTAGAGCCAGATATGCCCAGTTTGAAAGAACTAAAACTGACTTTTCCAAACCAGTAGAGCACCCCCAAGCCAGCCTGGTCCCTTGCTTACAGGGTTTCTAATCTGACAGGCGAGTAAGGATGGACACTTTCTGGCAGACCCAGGAGACTTCAAATATGAATACCGTATGGTTTCATTTATATGTGGAATCTGAAAACCAAAACAAACAAAGAAAAAAAACAGACTTTAAATCCAGAGAACCAACTGGTGGTTGCCAGAGGGGAGGTAGGGGATGGATGAAATTTATAGAAGGAATTAAGAGGTACAAACTTCCAGTTACAAAATAAATAACTGACAGATGAAAAGTACAGCATAAACTACGAAATAGTCAATATCACGGTAATAACCCTGGTGATTATGCTTATCACAGGGAGCACTGAGCAGTACCTAGGGCTGCTGAATCATTACATTGTACACTCGAAAATAACACTGCATGTTATTTATATCCAATAAAAGAATTATTATTTAAAAATAGATATGGGGAGCCTCAGGAAGGGAGGGATTCTCCCAGATCTATAGGTACTTGGAAATGAAGAATGATGGCAAGTCCTTGACTTGACTTTCTGGTCTAGGGAGATTTTAAAAGTCTATTCTGAGACTCTTTACTAAAAGTTCTAGTGGAGCAGACTTAGAAAGAGCCTGTGACCAATCGCTGTTCTTGCTGCACTTCCATAAATAAGCAGGCCAAGTGTAATGCGACTGGACTTACTTTACGAACGAATTAATGCTACTGCGACGTCTGCTAGAAATGCAGGTGATGGCGGAGAGGACACCGTGTTTCAGCGAAGAACGGTGGAGGACCCAGCCTCGCCCCGCCCACGGTTGCCCACTACAAACCAGGCTGGGTCCCCAATAACTGTTCCCTCCAATAACTAGCTACAACTCTCCAAACTAACGTTTCCAATTTTCGCCCACCCTCTGACTTGGAATCACTACGAACTCAAACTTCCCTTTCTCCCAAAGCCCTGCAAACCAAAGCCGGACCACCTGATGCAAACTTCCGAGAGTCCAAGGCAGTGGCGTGTGCACGGACACCTTTTCCCGCCTGCGGCTGTGCGGGCCGCGAAGGAAGTTGACCAGAACGCCCAGGGCCGTCACCAGAGTCACCCCAACTGCAAAGCAGGAATCCATCAGAATCACACCCACTGCCAGCTAACAATGCTCCAAAGCCAGCATCCCAGAAAATCTCACCTGATCGCCCTCTGCGCTAAAAAGTGGAATTTGGAGTTTGTTGGAATCATACATTTTAATTTTGTTTCCTTAGAAGTGCTTCCTATTAAATAGCTGCCTGCCTGCCTGCCCTAAGGAGCCCTAAAAGAGATCCAAGCAGCTGTGGGGCTGCCCGGGGCTGGAGGCAGGGACCAGGGAATAGGAAGTCATTGTTCAGGGTACGGGACTTCTTTAACGAGCTCGTGAAAACATCCTAAAATCAACTGTGGTGATGGTCGCACGTATCCGTGGATACACGAAAAATCACTGAATGACACCCTTAAAATGCAGATTCCTGGGCCTCCACCCCAAACTAGGCCCGCAGACGGTGAGGGCGGCGGGGAGAGTTCGGGGCTTGCGGGAAAGGCACATGCAGGGCTCTCCACATGCGCCGTCTTCCCCTACAGGAGGCACCTCACCTTCTGCCTTCAATGGCTAGGAACACTCAGTAGGAACATGCTTTCGGTGGAAGGAAAAAGGAGCACGGAAAAGCGCCCGCCGGTGCCCCAGCTCGCCCTGCCCGTGCCCCAGCTCGCCCCGCCTGGAGCAGCTGCTGGGCCACATCCACACCCACGGCGGCCTCCACTGCTCCCTGCACAAGCGCATGCCAGGCGCTGCAGAAGCCCTGGAGAAGCTTCCACACACCCCCTCCCCACGGGGAGACTGGGAGCACCTAGGAACGTTTCCGGGGCTGCATCGCGAGGGCCCCGTGGGCATCCGCCTGACCCGCCTGCCACACTAGCCGCGCGCACACGCTGCTAAGGCAGAAGAGGTCTAGCGCTCCGGACCCGCGACTCTGGTCATCGGAGGGTCTACTCACCATTCTTCTGAGTTTGGGATTCATTAGGCTGGCGTCTGTAGCCTCTAGCAATTTCCCTGGACCTCAAAGGAAAGGGGAAGAGGCTCTCATTCAGGTCCCCGGCGGCTGTATTCACTACTTCTGGGCACAGGGCTTGTCTGCGCCCCCGCCCCTGCCCCTGCCCTGGGACAGACAAGCAAACAAGGCTGCTACAGTGGACCATTCACATTTGGAAAACAAAGATGCTCCAGAGACACTCATTCAGTTTGAAGGCCCAGGAAGAGACAATGCATCTCATACGCACAGATAATGGGATGAGGCAGTGGCCTGGAAGTCATCTGATGTCACTGACGACCAGCAGGGCAGCTCGGGCTGCGTCAACAGGTGCTTCTTGGAGCGCATGTGGAGGGGTGGCCCTTGAGGGGAAGCAAGTGTGTGTGCCCAAGGCCAGCAGAGATGAGACAGAAGCAACAGGAACACAGCGTATGACCTGGGGCAGGTGTAGAGCCTCTGCTCTGTCTTCGGGGGCCCTTGTGACAAAAGCTACACGTGAGCTCGATCAGCATTACAGGCCGCGTGTTAGCCCGCCCGGGCTGCTGCAAGGACATGACGCAGACTGGGGGAGGCTTAAACCACAGAAATCTATTGTCCCCCAGTTCCAAAGCCTGGAAGCCCCAAATCAGGGTGTTGGGAGGATTGGTGCCTTCTACGGGCTGAGGGAGAACCTCTTCCTGGCCTCTTCCAGCTGCTGGGAGGTTGGTGTTCCTAATCCTGTGAACACACCACCCGATCTCCACTTTCGTCCTCACATGCCCTTCCCCCCATGTGTGCATCTGTGTCCAATTGTCCCCTTTCCGCGAGGACATCAGTCACGTGGGATTAGGGCCGGCCCACTCCAGTGTGGCCTTGTCATAATTAATTGCATCTGCAAGGACCCAATATCCTCGTAAGATCACATTCTGAGATACTGGGAGTGATACACTTGGGGGCTGGGGGGAGACACAGTTCCATCGCTAATGGGCTGTCTCCAAGTCACCTAGAGAGATCTTTCCAAACACACCAGACCGTGAATCCGGATCTCCAAGGGTTATCGTGGGCAGGGTTGATCTCTGATCTCTCCCACATGCACAGGTGGGGCCACAGGACCGTGTCCACCAACACCTGGGTCAAAGTCCACACCGTTCCCTCTTGAGTAGGCTTTGGCCATGACCCCGTTATTCCAAGAACTTTTCTTCTTCCTAAATGACTGTTCAAGGTGTGCACAGAAGCCGCCTCTCCACAAAGGCCATTTCAAAGAACACAGGCCAGTGGAATTCTGCAAACCATCTTTTTATGCAGCATTCCTACAGGGGCCATTGTCTTAGGCCACAGAGTAACAGGTTCTCCTAAACACAGGTGATTTATGAACCTGGCCGTGAACTTGAAAGGAACTTGGACTGTACTGGGCTCTCTTGAGAGCCCCAACTGGCCCACTGTCAGCATGTTGATGGGAAACAGTGCAAAGGCAAAGAAAGGAAGGTGTGAACAGCCTTCGATCAGGCTTGTTTCCTGATCCCCAAGCAGCCGGCTCCCGGAAGCTGCAGAGGATGACACCATTACGATTTTCTCTGAGTGGGTTCACGAAGCGTCCTCCATGAGCCCTTCCCTATCTGAGGCTACGCAGTGTTTCTCTCTGACGGCCTTGGGATGAACGTCATGGCGGAGTCACGGCGCAATTCCCAGCATGTCTTCCTGGCCCACGGAGCGACGGCAACAGGAGCCAGACCCATTTCCTGCATGCATCCCCCCCGCCCCCCGCCACGCAGGAAGGGGCGGCCACGTGACCTCCGGAGAGTACGAGGCCGAGGAGGGGACCGGGCCGGTCTGCACTGCGCCCAAAGCACAGGCTGAGATGGGGCTCGGGCCACAGGAACTGGAGCAGCCACCGAGGAGCAGGAGATGACACGGAGGGGACCGGGCCCCAGGGACAGAGGAGCTGCCGCGCCAGCCCGGCCTACCTGCGCGGGCTTGACGAGGAGAAACGCGTTAACGGCCACAGCGGCAAAGGCTCCGGTCCCAGTGGACTGGCCTATGTCCTCACTAACGCACATAGTTAAGGATTCTGACGTGTCTGTCATCTTCTCCTGGCGCCGTTCCTGAAAGCGACAAGGGTGGAGCGAACTTGCATTTCCCGCCGGCACGTGGAGACACTCAAGTTCCTTCGGGCTGGAAAGGTTCCTCTGAGCTCGTTGTCTTCTGGGCGGAGGACGTGGCCGCCGAGTTCTGCCTTCCTCTACAGGAGACCGGGCGGCTGCACTTCGGTCGGGGCCAGCTGCCCGCAGGGGAGCAGCAGCACAGGGCGAGCTCTGGATTCTGCACGTCCGAGGCCACCCCCAGCACAAAGCAGCTTCGGCAACGCTTCATGACAAGAAGCGCAGTCTCGTCCGCGCCACACGACTCTACGCCCCGACTAGGAACCAGAGCGGAGGCACAAAGTCCCCAAGCGTGGTGGCTCAGAGGACTGAGCCACACGAGTGTCCCCGGTGAGCGAGTGGTGTCGGATGGGGGAGGGACGGGGACGCCGGGAGGAAGCTAAAGAGGCTGCAGGGGACAGGGGCTTCCGAGCACACTGCAGAGGACCCAGGGCTCTCAGAACCGCTGCCCGTGTCACCATCCCGCCCCATTCAGTGTTGGGTGGGCGGACCCAGGGACGAGCACCACCACCCGCCTTTCCTTGTGTGCGCTGGGGAGAGAAGGCAGGTGCCAGGCCCTCCCCGCTGCCCCCCGCCCCCCAATGCCCCCCACAAAGGACAGCGTACCCCCCAGTGAGTCCGACGGGCAGGAACTCTCCCAGAGGCTTCATTTCTACTTTTTTATTTGGCAGCACGTACTGAGAACAAAGTTTAGGTTTTGAGGAATCATAATAAAGAGAAGACAGAGACACCGGTACTGGCTTCAGGTAGTATGAGCAGGACGGAACCCACATGAGGGCAAAGGATCAGAAGAGGCGGCCCCGGGTGCCCCCGACTAAATCTCCCCACCGCACGCACCCGAGTCAGGAGGCAGGGACGGGCCAGCCCGCACTGAGGGCTCCGTGCAGCCCAGCTGGCCGGCAGCCACACCCCACAGTCGTGTGCTGGATCCTGCCTGTTCTCAGGCTCACGCTGCCCACCTCCGGGAACGCAGTGGTCACTCCGCGTGTGCCGGACGAGAGGGTGAGGAGAGCGCTGAGCTGCATGGTCCTGAGTGGCAGGGACGGGCAGGGGACAGGGGCAGTGCTCCTTGCTCCTACAGCTGGGACACCTCGTGCAGGTAGGCAGCCAGCATTTTGGTTCCTTCTATGTAGTTCAGCCTGATGGAGAAGAACAGGCCGGCGTGTCGGCTACTGTCCAGTGGTCCAGGCATGCGCCCGGCTTCCTTTCCAGGAGTCCCACTGTCCTGGCTTGCTGGCCTTTAGTTCGCTGGCCTTGAGAATTTGGCCACCTGGTTCTCAAGTGTGAGTTCAGTCCACCTGCCCCATTAGGGACCTGTCCTGGTCATGGTCTAACCGAGGACATGGGTCCAACCCAGCACCCAGGACTTAAGAAGAAAAGCCTCACTTTGCTCCCAGCCCCTCCCTTTGTTTGGATAAGAGGCCTCCCCTGTGCCTGGATACCCAGGTCTCTGTCCCTCCCCTTGGCCTCTGTCTTAGCCGGTGACTAGCCCACCCCCATGACCCCTGGACGGCTCCTGTTCGCTGTCCTTCTTGGCTCTTCGTATCAGCCATGGGTCCTCCCTGCCTGCCTGGACCCTCCTCCTCACAGCGCTAACTCAGGGACCACCTTCTACCCCTGTTGGCTGAAGAGCCCGCCTCATGTCTGCATCAGCCAGAAACATACAGAGGGGGCTTGGGACCAGCAAGGACACTGACTTTCCAAACACGCAAAGCACGGAGTTTCTTTAGGGGTCCGTGATGATGTCCTGAGACAAACACGGGCACTGGCTGAACCCTGCTGTGAAGACCCCGCCCCGCCCCCGCCCCAGGGCCTGTCCCTGCCTCCCACTGGAGGTGCTCGCTACCCCAAAGACAAGACGGCAGCAAGCAGACCACTGCCCTTGGGGGCCCTCCCTGCCCCCTCCTGCTCTCCTCTCAAAGCAGCCAAACAGGTGGGGAGGAAGGAGATGGGGAGGGAGGAGGAGGGAGGGCACACCCAGGCTCTCACGAGTTTCTCATGGGCAGCCATGAGGAAATGAACGCAGGGGCAGGACACAGGACCCAGAGCCTCACCTGTTGAGCTTCTCGTTCTGGGAGTGGGCACCGTCGTCCGCTGAGCCCACCGGCAGCAGCATGACGTTCTTCCCTGTAGCCTCCTGAAAGGTCAGAGTCACAGGAATGCTGCCACCTTCCCTGGTCAGGTCGGGCTCGACACCAAACACTGGGGGAGAAGAGCAAAGGCCACGGTGAGCTTTCAGGAGGTGAGGCTGGGGACCCGCGGCGCCTACTACCCAGCGACAGGGGTCCGAACCCCAGGTGTGGCTCGGGGACGGCAGCCCCGCTCTCCAGGTGGGCGGCTGGCACGGCCCCACCCTGGGGCTCTCCCCAGGGCCCTTGCCTGCTTCCCCAGGAGAAGTCTCACCCGTTTTCAAGGCTCTTCTCCCTGCCATGTAATGAGGGTGGTTGAAGTCAGACACCCAGGGCTTCCCACCATGGCCCATGTACACCTTGAACTTGTTGGGGCTATGCAGGTCGGCAAACTTCTTCGTCAGGTAGCTCGTGACCTGCGTCACAAACGAGACACACCGCACTGTAGCCTGGCCTCTGAGCCGGTGCCGAGGTCCCTCTGCAGGGGGGTCTAGAGGGGGGTTGAGGGGGGCCCGCAACGAGTCTACAGTAAGCCTACACCCGTCTACACCAGTTTACAGAGTCTACGACGGGTCTCGTCTCTCGCTTCCTGCTGCGAATACTGAGCACGACTGTGGTAACAAAGTAAGGGATTTCATCAAGAAACAAATCCAACAATTTGAAGCTAAAAGGTAACACTTTCATTCAAGCAACCCACCCTTTACAGATGTTCCCACAGGATGATGTTTAAATCAAGTCTTTAAAAAACATCCCTTGGGGCGCCTGGCTGGCTCAGTGAGTTAAAGCCTCTGCCTTCGGCTCGGGTCATGATCCCAGGATTCTGGGATCGAGCCCCGCATCGGGCTCTCTGCTCCGTGGGGAGCCTGCTTCCTCCTCTCTCTCTGCCTGTTTCTCTGCCTACTTGTGACCTCTGTCTGTCAAATAAATATATAAAATCTTTAAAAAACAAAACAAAACAAACAAAAAATCCCTTGATGTGCTGTACGTCAGTCATCATATGCAGACCAACACTGGAGCCCGGCGCCGACTGGGGCTCATCTGATGACGAACTCAGGCCTCAGTTTCCCTGCAGTAAGGAAGTCCTTGGTGCCATCTCTCCAGGAAATCTCAGATGAGGGCAGGGTGACTGCCCCCTCTGGAATCATGCCCTTCCACTCCTCACATTGGCCCAGACGCAACTCCTATGGGTTCTCCCTGTAACATACTTGGCCCAAAGCTGGCATCTCCCCGAAAGCCTTACGATGAGGTCAAGGGTCAGGTTTTAGCATGTCTCAGCAGTGACAAAGGTCACACGTGATGCTTTTTATATGGCCTTTATCTCTGATCAGTTTCTGAACTGCTTATTCCGGCAAGTACGGGGTTGCCAGGAGTCAAGAAATAGGGAAGTGTGGGTCTGGGGTTCAGTGTCCTCCTGAAAGTCTTCGTGCTCTGAGTCCGCCATGGAGAAGCCGCCCCCAGCCACGTCCCAGCTCCCTCACGTGCCTGCTCACTGACGACTTCCGGAGTCATGTTGGGCACGAGCCTGATGGAGAACTTGCCAACCACTTTCCTAGGAATCACGGTCTTAGCCCCTGACCCAGAAAAGGCGCCTTCGATCCCATGAAGGGAGAGGGACGGGTACCGCCATCGGTGCATCAGGATGTCTTTCTGCAGAAAACAAGAAAAGGGGTCAGGGACAACTGTCTGCTTACGAAGGAGACGACAATGGCATCTGAGAAGTTCCACCAAGCGGCCCGCGGCCTGGGGTCCACACCATCATGGGCATCAAGTACCGACCCCGGAGGGCTGAGACACAAGCCTGCCCCGAATGTGCTCAGGAACCTGCTTTGACACAGCACATTGCGGGGGCCCTGTCACACTCCGAAGCCTCAAGCGTGGCGTCTCCCAGCCTCACTGCTGGTGGCCAGGAGAGCCATGGGGTGCCCACCAGCCCCGCGGAATTCAAGGCAAGTCATGAGCCCACCTATGTCAGAGCTCCTGCGGGGCCAGAGGCACCAGGAACCAGGAGAGAGAGGGCAGCGCGGCGCAGGCCACCTGTGAGCTTCCCGCCTCCCAGGGGAACGGAGTGCAGGGGTAGCTCCTACGGGGACAGAGCCAGGACCACGGAGCCCTGGGCCCAGGGACCACGACAAGCATCGCCACCCTCTGCCAAGAGGGCCCAGAGCGGCCATCATCTCCACACATGCGCCTGAGACCACTGCCTCTCACGCCCACTGTGCCCCAGCAGTGGCGCAAGACAAGTCCGAAGAGGCCACGTGGCCACGCGAACGAGAGGCTGGCAAGGAGAAAGGTGACGTGGCTCCAGGCTCCTCAGGGACTCAGCCACCTCATGTGTGGACTTCCCCTCTGTGAACCAAATAGGCCAGTGAGACGGGAAGGGAGACACGTGGCCCGAAAGGCAAACGGCTCACACACAGACGCTGACTGCTAGGCGACAAGGCAGGGGCAACAGGAGTCTGTTCAGAAACCAGCCTTCCCAGACACACCCTCGCCCTGGACTAATCTCTCCTGGCCTCGGGCCCCTCCTGCCAGCAGCCCCCAGCGCCACCTGCAAACTCCTGCTCCACTGGGGCTCATCAGCCCTCCCCGTGTGGCTTCCAGACGCTCCCGGGCCGCCCCGTGCCACACCCCCAGCTCCAGCCTCTCCCCTGCAGCCGCCCGGCCGCTCTCCCGCCTCGCTGCCCCCGCTCCGACCCCCATCGCCTCTGCCGCCACTTGCCCGCCACGGAGGGCTCATCAGCTCCTCCCTCGGCTCAAACCCGTCACGTCTGCCATCTCCCAGGAAAGCACACGCGCTCCTTGGGACACCACGGGCCTGCACACCGGGCCTTTTCAGTCCGAGTCCGCCCCACCGTCAGCCGGGCTCCCTGCGCCCTGCCCTGGCGCTCGCCCCTGCTGACCCCTACCAGCCTCCTCTGGCCCTGGAGTGGCCTCCACGCTCTGTCACGCTTCCCTGCCCATCTGTCTCCTGGCCAGAGGAAGCTCACGGGCTGGGCCTGGCCAGATCCCTCTTGCCTGTGGCTGCAGTTCTCCTAACGGCTACATCGATGCAAACGCACGCTCGTGCCACACAAGCCAAGAACTAGACGAATTAAGAGAAAAATGCCACCACCATTTTTTCTTCAGAGTTAAGTAACTACTTTGAGCCAATGCTCTCCACTTTGCTCCCCGGCTGTTGGGGACACCTTCAATCATCTCTGTGCCCAGGGGTAAAACATCATTTTGCAAACGCAAATCAGGCAGAAGCTGCCTGCTACTGCGTGTTCTCTGCGTATGTTCGCCAGCTCCTGAGTTGTCAAAAGTCAACACGTGACATTTTTAAAAACCTCCTCCTTCCAATTCCAAGCCTGGTAACGTGCTGCTTTCCAGCATCAGGACCTCCTGAGGGCTCGGGGACACACACAGACGCCCGATCTCTGCCGGCATCCCAGGCTCCTGCCCGTGGGAGTCCCCCGCACAGGCGCGCTGGAAGGCTGTGCGGGCGGACAGGCCGGGTGGGGGCGCCCACCTTGCAGCTGTGCAGCAGAGTCTCCGCCCCCACGTCCCTGGCGTACTCCTCCAGGTCAAAGTCGATCTGGTCGTAGAGCTCCAGCTCCTCCTCCGTCACAGGGGCCACTGCCTCGTTGACGCCGGGGATAAGGATCTTTCCTTTCTTGTCCACCAGACAGCCTGGGAGGGCACAGAGGAGGGGTGCTCACCGGGCAGGCGGCAGAAACGCAGCAGCGCTCCCACGGGGGACGGGGGGCCCCCGCCCCAGCAGTTACGGTTCCTGGCAGAGCACTCAAGCCCTGCCTAGGAACAATCAGTTAAACGTCTAAACGACCCAGCGAGGGGAGCAGTAGCGTCTCCCCACTGTAACACGGAGACGCAGAAGGGGGGTGACCTGTCCCCGTCACAGACCAGGAGACAGACCAAGCAGACTGCCTCTGGCAGGCTTCCTGTAAAAGCCACTACACTGATCAAGAGTTCTTTTTTAATCCAGGTTGCGTTAGGAACTAGCGGCTCCCAAGGGAAGGAGTCTGAGATGAACAGAGCAGAACAGGCTCCCGTGCCGGAAACAACAGGCTGCACGTACGGTGGCTGTCCTCCAAGAGGGAAGGGGACAGAGCTTAGGCTAATCCGGGGTGAGGCAAAGTTTCGTCAGCCTTAGACCAGCAGGATGCCGGGAGGACGGGGCTGGGCCTCCCTCCCATAGGGCGGAGCAGAGGGGGCCCTCGCTGGGGCGCCAAACAGACCGGGGCAGGTGCCCTCCAAGGGACGGAAAATACAACTGTGTCCTGGGATCCTAGGGCCCGCTCAGACAGGGATGACGGAGCCAGGGACTGCCCGGGTTGGGTCCCTGGGGTAAGGCAAGGTTTAGTGACACACAGAGGGGTCCAGGGCGACAGAGGCAGAAATGAAGCATCTTCACCTTCCAAAGGAAACGGCGAACGGAAAGAAGCAGCAACAGGGAAAGAGACAAAAGCAGTCCACAAAGGACGGCGACAGCACCAAATGCTGAGGACAGCCTGAAACAAGGCCACTCCGGCTTCTCTGCCAAGTCACCGGGCAGTGAGTGGAACCCGTGCTTACCCATCAACGTGATGAGATCTGCCATGGCCTCGTGCACCGAGCCCCCGTACACGCCTGAATGCAGGTCTTTGTCACTGCACTCCACCTGGCGGACACAGAGAGCCCTCCGTCAGCCGCTCGGCGGGAACCCGGCCTGGCCACGTGACAGCACAGTGAACGAAGAACATTCACGAGATCTGACAATCCTCAAAATCACAATCTGTTCCCTCGAGGAACAAAGCAAGGCATTTCCGAAATTACAAAACTTTGGCAGCAACCAAAGAAATGCTCTTTTGGGAAGGCTGACCGGGGGAAGCGGGGGTGCTGCCCACCGGTGCACACACGGCTTCAGAGACCCAGCGTTCTGCCGAAAGAGGACGCGCACCACGGACGCCCCCCGTGAAAGGCCTGTGAGGACCTTGAGCCTGAGGACCTGCAGCCACCACCTGCCCCTGCTCCCCCTCGCTAGCCTGGGACCAGCGTCGGGTGTGGGGCCTCGCCAGGCCCGAGTCTCCACACCTGTGAAATGGCAAAGTGGGAGTGACTGACCACAGCCCCGGGGCTCTTGTCAGACTGCTGTCGTCTGGAGAGCCGAAGGGCTCAGGGCAGCAGTGACGATGACGCTGGCATTTCCAGCCTCCACAGACTCCCTGACAGGAACCAGTCCACCCAGTGTGCTGGACCCAGCCTCGTCTGTGGAAGGGACGCGGGCTCCGCTGAGCCCGGCCCTCCCGCGCTGCCCCTGCGCCCGGCGTCTGCGTCGAGCACAGCCACCCGGTCCCCTCGCGATCTCTGGTCTAGGCAGAACTAAGGGCTGAAAGACGAACATCCCAGTCTTTAACAGTACGTTTCCTGCAGGGTTTGCTCAAGTCCGCTCTTAAATGGCTACAGCAGCTCGTCTTTCCTCATCTGCTCCAAGGCAACTCTCCAAACAGCCAGCAGCTCAAGGTGGCACGGAACGGACTCTGGCTGCACAATCTGGAAGGGGAGTCACACGAAGACCCGGCCCACGGAGAAGGCTCCGGGACTCTCCATCACATGCGGGCCCCCTCCTGCTACGGAAGGACAAGGGAGACTACGGGCGGGGAAGAGACGCCACAGAACACGGAGAACTCGACACGCTACCTCAATGAAAAAGTAGCAAATGCCCCTGAGCCCGTAGGTGATGCAGGGCTTCTTCTTCCCCAGCCAGTAGTTGTCAGAGATGCAGACGTAGTCCACGTCTTTGAAGAACGTGTCTTTCCGGGAAAAAATCAGGTCGTCCAAGCCTTCGGAGCCCGACTCCTCCATGCCTTCCAGACAGAACCGGACATTGACCGGGATTTCCTGCGGGAGGGAAATGAGAGTCGAGAGGCCTTCAGTTCTCATGTGCTCTTCTTTCTGAGGCACTGCACACAGGAAGTCACCAGATGCTTTGCAATCACAAATCTCAAACACTCAACTTCCTCCAGACCCATCGTGTGGGCTGTGTGCGCCCTGTGGTGACCCTCAGTCCTCACGTGCTGGGCAGTCAGGGGACACGCATGGAGCCGGCCGCAGCCCCACCCGCACTGCGGACTCCTGCCAAGGATGCCACGGTGTGACCACACTTCCTACCCGCAGGGACCCCTGCGCACCCCAGCACCGATCAGGAGTCTCCAGGGAAGCCCGAGTGACTCTCTCCACACCACAGGCCACAACACAGTGTGGCAGGGACTGGCCACCACCCCCGCACACGAGAGCAAGAGGGCGCCTGCTCCCATGCCTGGGCGCTCCGCACCGCGACCCCCCACCTTCCACGTGCTGAAGGCCCTTCTCCCGCAGAGCCCTCGGTAAGCGCAAGGTGCCGCCCCGCTTGGCTCCTGCGCTGTCTCCCAGGCTCCCTGGCGCCGTGCAGGGAGGCGGCCCTTCCACAGAAGAGTGCACGGAGAGGCACCCAAGCGAGGTGACTTGCCGAAGGTCACACAAGCTACAAAATGGCAGAGTCCCCGTGTGGACACAAATCCCTGGGGTCCTTGTTCAGAACTGCCCCCAGACAGCCCTCTGCACCCCCTCGGTCGCCCCCTGCTTCTGCCTCCTGAGCACAACCTTTCCTGGGACCTGGCATGTGGAGGACACAAGTGAAGCCGCCCTCCTCTCGGTCACCCCCAGATCCCAGGGGGCCCTGGAGAAGCGGGAGCCTTCCCAGTCTCTGAGTCGAGTCAGGTGGAGGTTCTGAGCCTATGCTCCCTCCCGGGCAAAATGACAGAGTCCCAGGCCCTCTCCAGACCCACCACTCGCCCGCCCTCTGACAAAAATGCTTGTCTCGTTTTTCTTATTTTATCGCGGTACAAGATCAAGCACGATGCAGAAACAGTCGACACAGCGGTGAGGAGCAGGTTAAAGACAGCTGAAAAGATCAGTAAGTAACAAAATACAAAGCCTCTGACAGCTAGAAGTCTGGGCGCCCTGTTCCTCCCTACTTTCCTATTTTACAAACTTTAGACAGGGGCAGGTATTTCAGTTAAGGAAATGTATCTCAAAAAATAAGAATTTTTCAGGAGGATAAAAACCACCCTGAGAAAGCTAGGGGCCGCCCACTCCCACACCACCCACGACTTAGCCTCTGGGTGAGGCATCTCGGTGGCAGAGCCTGCGGCTAAAACTCGAATTTCAGGGGCTGGCTGGGGTCCCGCTGAGTCATCAGTACTATGACCTCCGGGCAACTATAAAACAATTATAATTCCTAAAGCTGGAGAACAAACCTACAATCTTACCTCTGATCCCACTGTGCTGATACAGTTTTGGGGGACCTTGCCTTCTCATATCCCAGGGATCTTTGATCTTTACTGGCTGTTCTGGGAACACACAGCCCTGCTTTGTACCGCTCTGCTGGAGCAACGCAGTTAGATGTTATTCAAGTACCTGATTAGTCTTCTGGAAGGCTTCCAGGGCATTCAGCCAGCCGGCCACTGGCCCCTTATCGTCGGTTGCGCCTCTCCCATACAATCTGCCTGGAACAGCAATCAGCAAACCCAGTTACAATGCCAAGGGCACAGACAAGAAAGCGTGTCGCTGGTGCTCAGCTGACAGCATGTCAGTGCCCCACGGGCAGCTGGCCCGAGACCCCCTCTTCCAAGCGGAAGCCCCGTTTTCATTCTGTCAGAGTCCCGAATCCCACTCCTCAGGTACTGTGAGACCCTGCCAGAGAACTGTCCATGATCACTCAGAGCGAGCCCGTGGCTGCTCCCAGCTCCGCTCCCCTCCTGCCAGCAGACACACCGTTGGCCAGCGCGCCTGTCCCTGCTGACCCCGGCCGGAGACTGCTGAGCCTGCTCCAAGGGGCACTGCCCGCCGACTCACTCCTTCCAATCTACGCCTCCACCAGCTGGTAGCAGATAAGGTAGGCAACCTGGTCATATGTAGGACCCACAGTGCACCATCATCAAGAGAGAACTAGAAATCTCACATAACCCCAACTGTGACACCTAATTTGGTAAGAAGAAGAATAGATTCATGATTTACTTCTCCACGTTACCCCTTTGAAAACCAAAGGACACGTTCGCTACTGCTTCTCCTCCATGTCGTTAGTCTCAGGATCACCCCCTGCACACCCACTCCTGCGACCCCTAACAAAGGCTGGTGGGCACTGGCCACCACAAAGGTCACTGGGCCGTTGAGTCCAGACCCTGCTCCCTGCCCTGTCATATGATGCAGAAGCTCATCAGAGGGGGACCAGGCCGGAGGAAGGACAGCACTCAGGCCAAGGCGTGCTCAGGGCTCAGTCCCTCTCTGGCCAGGTCTGTCACGGCCAGGCCTCGGACTTGCTCATTTCCAACGGGTTTTTAGTATTTGGCGGTTTCAGCAAGACCGCTCTGAAGCAGCAGGATGCTTCCAGCCACCGCCACTTTGGGAATTTCTTTCTATAAACTAAACTCACTTCTCACAAAAAGCTATAGAATTCTCCTAAAACGCATCCTTGCTCCTGTGATAAGCACTGACTGAATCACTCACTCCGACATTCCGACACTGTGCGGGACAGAGGTGCCCAAGGCGTTGTGCTCCCTCCCTCCCAGGGCCCCCTGACAAGGACAGGGTGCCACCAGCTGACCAAAGAAGCTTATCTGTGGGACGAGGTGTTACCCCAGCTTCATCCACGCCCGAGACCCTACCGCGGGTGCTTGTCTGTCCGTCAGATGGGGGAAAGAGGGAGTGGGAGGCCTCCCGGAAGGACAGTGGGTGAGCAGTGCTGGGGCAGAAGCCGGGGTCACCTGGCACAGCGGCCAGAGCAGTGCTGAGGAGAGACGCGTGGGAGGGACAGAGGAACCCTGCTGAGTCTCCCGAGAGGTGTCAGGGAGAGACACATGGCACTGAGGCCCTCACGGAGCAGGGAAAAGAGGGGAGGAGGACTCACGACTTCAACAAGCAACAGGCGAGCTCTCGGTAAGGGGCGTGTGTTGGCTGAAGAGGAGCCCCGCGGGCACTGCGGGGGGAGCAAGGAGGAAGGGCAGGTCGGAGAGCAGAGACACAGAATTCCGTTCCAGACAGTGGCAAGGGGAACAGCCGTGGCCGTGCGGGGCTAACGCTCAGCGGGGGCCTAGCGGGAAGTCAGCGACCACCCGCGCTGTGATGCGACCGTGGTGCGGAACCGAATTCCCTCAGTGACGTTGCTGCAAGTGACAAGTTTCCTCGAGCGTGCACAGTAACAGACAAGCTGACCCCGAGCCAGGGAAAGGTCTGGACAGAAACCCAGCGCATCCAGTTATAAGGACTGTGATTACAGAGAGTCCAGACTTAGCCCAAGGGGGCGACACACAAGTGAAGGGGCTTCCTCATCTGGCCAAAGACCGTCAGGTACGGAGACGTGGAGACTCAGGAATGAAGGCAGGAAGAGGCCCCATACCAGAGGGGTCAGGAAGAAGGGAGGGCAGCCTGGAGTGGGTCCTAGGCAGACAGTCTCAAGTGCCCGTGGGTGCATGGCCCGGGCGGGGCTCGAGGACCATTCCCAAGTGATCATTACGTCCCCAGCCAGCGCATCCCCTCAGGTAGAAGAGCAGGAAGGCTTCTCTGGAGGAAAGTGTCCCTTACCGTCGCGCTCCACCAAGGTGAAGGGCTCGCTGTCCCAGCCATCCTCCAGGGCTGCCGGCTGCACGTCCAGGTGTCCGTAAATACACACGGTTTTCTTCTGCGGGTTGGAGCCCAGCTTGCCGAGTAAAATGGGAGGGAGCGGAATCTCAGAGCCATCAGGGAGCTGAGTCAAGAAGGAAGCAATCGAGGACAGCCTTTGTTTAAAAAAACTGGGTGCTTATGGTAGATATTATTAAAGTACCTGGACCATTTTATGTGTTCTTATCAATCAGCCTATATCGTAGAGTTCAAGAACACAGTGTTCCGCTGCATCAGTATTGGACAAGACATTCCTTCCCCATAATCCAGAGCACTTAGACTGCATAACGTTCACCAACTGTAGGCGGTTTGGTGAATTTTTAAAAGCTGATTTTTTTTTTAACTTTTACTTTAAGAAAGCATATTATGAAGACTAAGTTTGGGGCACAACTTTGCTCATTATTTTTAAATAATGGATGAAAACTACCACCATCTTCTTAAAGCAGGAGATTCTTTGAAATTTTGCACGTGGGTCACAACTGTGCACCGAAAAGGAGGCAGACGGGGACAGAAGGGAACAGACTTTGCAGCAGCCGCACTAACACCAGCAGTGAGAGGCAGGAGCTCCCTCCTCATGCAGAACCAGTCCCCCACAAGCCCCTAAAATCAGGAGTGCAGGGGGCGGGGTATCAGGGTACCAGTCAGAGCACTGAGTGGACAGGTGCTCTAGGTAGCGTGCAGGCCGCCAGGATTCTTGCAGGATCTGTCTTTCCAGCGAACTGCACTCGGAAACACTCACCTCAGTAACTCTGGGTAAGCCCCAGCACCGCGGTGCAGCCCTGGGACTGACTCAAGGTGCCCCCCACAACGTGAAGCACTCCCAGGGCTGGGTTCGCGCACTGCTTCCCAGAGGACAGCCCCAGCCACGAGGGGCAAAGAATAGTTCCTTAGACTCACAGCCTTGGTCACACATGACCTGTGGCACTATGGCCCACCACTGGCCTCAGGAGAACCATGATTTTTCAATGACTGATTTTCTCCAAGTAAATTTCTACTCAATATAGCTAAAATACCGAAATACTTTACTGTTTTTCTGAGATGCCAATTAGGCCCACAGATAAATTTGTGCTGAAATTCAGACTACAAACTGCAAATCTCTGCCCTGGCATCCCTAACTGCTTGCCACAGGGAAGAAGGATGTCTGGCTAGAAACACAGTCACGTGCTTACGGGGCTACCACGTACGGGTACCGCTCTCCTGGAGGACCTG
This sequence comes from Meles meles, assembly GCF_922984935.1. Lineage (NCBI taxonomy): Eukaryota > Metazoa > Chordata > Mammalia > Carnivora > Mustelidae > Meles > Meles meles. Next base: position 92,126,488 of record NC_060077.1, on the reverse strand, counting down.
TCTGGGCAAATGTCTTCGACAAGGATGCCACACGGCTCCCTGCTCCTGCCCCATCCCCGCGGCCACCTCCCTGCTCCAGTTCCCAGCCCTACGCTCACGGCCCCGGTGCCCGACGGGCCTGAGTCCATCCTCTACACTTGGTCCACTTCGTCCCTCACCTCACTGCTTGCTCACAAGCCATGACTGTCCCATTTCCTCAGCACTTCTGTCTGGAGGTCAGGCCCCCAGTGACCAGGTCCCCCACATGTCCTGGCCACGCACCCTTTCCATCCTCCTGCCTGGGCAGCAGCTCGGCAGCAGACAGGCCCGACTTGACGTTACCTGCAGCAGCCTAGGCAGTGGGCCCGATACCAAAGAGCCCGCCAGCAGCCTTCCCCACCATCCATGCCCGCCTGCAGCTTTCCCCACCGTCCATGCCCACCTGCAAGCCTTGCCCACCAGGGGCCCAGGCTCTGAGGTCTGTCACTAAGACCTTAGCTCCAAATGTCACTGTTCCCCCAGAAGCCTGAGGATGCCCCAGCTTCTGCACGTACCTGTGATGACACCCAACTCCATCTCCACACCTGTCCCAAGTCATCACGTCTTCCTAAAACATGGATCACTGCTGTGACATGAAGTGACGGCAGGAGAAGCTCCAAAGACTATCACCTCACACTACAAGGATCTTTGCAGAACTTTTCTAACTGTGACGAAATCAGTCAGTTCCTTGATAAGAATAGGCTTTACGTAATTCGGGAGGGCCGCAGTCATTTGTCTGCTGCGGAAGGCTCTTTCTGAAGACAGGCACTACCGGGTGAGTGTTAACTAGAATAAATCTATTGCAACGAAACAACTCTTGTACGTTGTTTGACACCTAGATTTTTGTTTGGTTGTTTTTTACTATATTAGGAAAAAAGGGAAGGGGAGCAAATCAATTATGCTTCTCAAGAAAATATCAAGTGGGGAAAGTGCCAGGAAGATACAGTGTATCTCAGGTCAATTATTACATTTCTGGTCAAATGAAATCTCATACGTACAATACTGAGTGGGAATCAGGAGACCCATGTTTCAATCTCCTTCACCATCAACTGATTGTGGGTGCCCAGAGCAGACACAGCCCACCTGGGCCTCTGGGTTCTTCTCTTTATGAAAAGACCAGATGCCACTGAATGTCCACAAATAAAACCCCAAGACTGTAATACCAGCGGACACTTCCGTCACCAGGCAAGAGAACCGAGATAAGCCAAACCCTGTCACCCCGGTAATATAAAAGAATATTACAAACTTGGAAAATACATGACATGACGCATGCCATTAGTACGGGACTTAAAATCCTCTGGAACTAAAAAACTGAAATAATATACCATCAGTGAGATGGTTCATTCACGGCAGGAAGAAAATGAATCAATGTCACGGGTCAGAATCCTACAGTAAAATGCAGCTGGGCCCCCAGGCTCAGCAGCTCTTTTTCGGGAACAAACTCATATAAAAGTGCTGTTCCTACCAGCTGGGATGCAGGGGGCACAGCACAGTGAGTGGGGGTCTTTATCCCTTTTACACCTACACAGACAGTGTACAACTACCTAGTTCGAATGCACACGGCTTTCTAGGGGGCAATCTCAGTGCTTTTCAAAGAGTGGCCATGGCATTACTTCTTCTTTTTTTTTTTTAAAGTAGGCTCCACACCCAGCATGGAACCCAACCCAGGGCTTGAACTCACAACCCGGTGATCAAGACCTGAGCTGGGATCAAAAGTCAGACGCTTAACCCACTGAGCGACCCAGGTGCCCCGACATTAACTTACTTCTGAGTAACCGCAACACTTGAAGAAAAATGCTGAGTATTACAAAAGCTTTGCCCCCATCCAGCTGAGAAAATTATACAGTTTAGTACCACAATCAGGACTTTTTTATTTGTTTTAAAGACAAGCAGATTATCTGAAGCAAAAGATGGTTTAAGAACATGCTGAGTCCTACATGCCTGGTGGCCCAGCTGACTGAGCGTCCAACTCTTAATTTCAGCTCCGGTCATGATCTCAGGGTCATGAGATCGAGCCCCATGTTGGGCTCCACATTCAACAGGGAGTCTGCTTGAGATTGTCTCTCCCTCTCCCTCTGCCCCTTCCCCAGCTCATACGTGCCCTCTCTCTCTCAAATAGATAAATCTTAGAAAAAAAAAAAAAAGAGCATGCTGGGTCCTTAGGCAGGTCTGTTAACTGTGGTTCTGTCATTCCCAGAGCACCAGCGCCGTACCTTCTGTTTTCCAATATCTACCAATTCCACCGAGCCACCCAACTGCTTGATCTCTGCAGCGGCAACTTCCATCATCTTCCTGATCTCGCCTCTCTTCTCGGGCCACGCAGATACACTCTGGATGGCGACCCATTCTGCGAGTTTCTGTTTGTGGAAAATAAGCAAAAAGGGATTCTGGAAAGGTGCTCCTTTAAGGAAGAAAGGTATTCACAAATTTGCTGCCTGCAACCAGTCCATTTTTAACATGATGGCTAGATGTCGAAGAAAAGAGCGATCACATTTGTTTTTTGTTTAACATTTAGAAAAACCTGGCTGTATCAAGAACTACAGTATAACAGAAAAATGTCAGATTGTGTGTTTTTAACCATTAAGCATGAGATGAATGTGAAATGTACAAAGTTCCATAAATAAGTTTATAACTGAATCTAACAAAATTACAACTACAACATAGAGAAAATATCCAACATTTTCACAGTCTAAGTTAGTTTGTTATTCATGCTCACTATGGCCAAGTTCTTTGCAGTATAATTGTTAGACTGAGAGTCAAGATTTCATCTGAAATGTCTTCTGAGAATAACTTTAAAGCACAGTTCTTTAATGTCAAGAAACAGATTTAATTTACAAAATTACCAAATCATTTAAAACAGATGAAATGCAAAAAGAAAGTTCAATTTCTTTAGTCTCTATGTACCACAAGAAATTGTACATGAAGATGAAATAAAAATCTCTCATTAGCTCTACTATTTCTGGAAAAATATATATTTTTTGTCAAAAGCTAAAAGTATACCTTGCATACTATTACGATGAGGCAGAGGAGAAGACCTCTAGCTAATCCACATACACTTTCTGGTTACCATTTCTTTCGTGTGGTGAGAGAGCTGTCTCAGCGCCCTGTCTCAGCGAACTCTACGTGTAACATTGTACTATTAACCACCGTCACCAGGCTGTTACAGTCAATCCCTAGAATTTACTCATAACTGAAGCCCGGACCCTTTGACTGACCTCTCCCCCTTGCCGCCAGGCCCCAGGAGCCACCATTCCAATTCCTGCTTCTGAACCTTCAACTTTTCAAGAGTCCACATATAAGTGAAATCATGCAGTATTTGTCTCACTCTGTCTAGACAGTATTTTTTAATTAATTTAATTTAAATGGCACAGCTCCTACTTGTTTTTGAAAGTTCCTCTGAGACCTGCTGGATTAAACCTAATTTTAACGTTTACTACAATAAACGTTCCCTTACCTTAACGTAGCGATCCTGATTTTGATCGACATACTTAAACAGGGTAGTGAGGGCGGACATCTTTCAACCAGATCGCACACCTTGAAGGCTCCTGGAAGGAAAAAGCACCGGTCAGTACTGCCAGTGGACGGCCTGACTGAGCGGCAGTCCGGATGCCTCCTATTTAAACTGATAAAGGGCTGCTCCGCCCTCGAGGCCATCACGAGGACTCCAGGAAGTGAGCAGAGAAGCTTGTGGAAGCAGTTAGGGTCTCACAGTGATCTCCTTCTCTTTTCTTAGAAGGAAAATGTGCACAAAATTATGTGTCAAAATGCACATAACCGAAGAAAGGGTCTGAGCTGAAGACCATGTGATGAAAATTAGAAGCAGGTAGTTCCTTGTAACACTGACTTACCAGCACTCAAATTTTTTGGAAAGCACACAGAAAACTTCCCATTTACTATTACCACAGAGGAATTAGTCACTCCAAGGATGCCAGCAAAAGTTTGTCACATCCTGCTACGGTCACAAACCCACAACACAGCAAACAAAACCCAAGGAGAGATAGATAGATTGTTTTAAAAGTTGATAATCTGAGCCCAACAGTCAAAGGCAACACGTGACACCCCCACAAAGGCCTGATTAAGCTAAAGGAACCTCGGTGGAAACCACAGCCTCCCCCCAGAGTGCATCTGCTATCCTGTGTGGGGCCCAATACACTCTGCTCCACCTTGCAAATGCAGGGGAAAGGAAATCATCTCACTGGTCATCTTTAAAATGGGAATGTATCGGAAACAAAAAGGATCCTGGTTTGGGGACTTCCGAAATTGTCTCCACCCTCCAACTGACATTTCAAATTCCATCAAGTGGCAAGACTGGCCCGAAGCAGCCATGGGAGGAGGTCCGCCAGACCACAGTGATACCAAGGATGTCAGAAATGCAGCTGTAGTCCCAAGATCCTACAATATCTAGGTAGTTCCAAGGCCTGTGGACGAACACACTGTAGACAGAGAGTACTTTTTTCTGGGTATGGGATTCCAAAGTGATTGCTCAACAGAGGAGTGACTGTATAGTGACATCAGGCCTGGCAGCTGTGGAGCGGATTAAGGAAGTTACCCTCAATCCGTGTGCAGCAGGACTTCGGTAAGGGCAGGGCAAACCACCCAGTTCTCAGAGCCTCCTTCCTCCTCTCCAAACAACCACCACTGGGCTTAAAATATTTACAAACCTCCTAGCCAGCCTAGCCTGCTTCAGCTGAGGCTTTTATCTGAAAGACAAGACAGGCCAATGCTGGAGAGGCATTTCATGAGCACTAGTAAATCAAATTTTCATCTGTCACCAATAATGCAAACAAGGAAGCTATCTATGACAATTCACTACCCTGGGCACTTTTCCTTCAGGTCCCTGGTCATGATACAGCACAAATCCCAAGCTCACTGTGCACACTCTCATTAGTGCAGCCAAATTAACGAATGGCAGGACACCTGGGTGCCTCAGTCCATGAGGCGTCTGCTTCCGCTCAGGTCAGGATCCCAGGATGCTGGGAGAGAGTCCCACACTGGGCTCCTTGCTCAGTGGGGAGCCTGCTTCTCTCTCTGCCTGCCACTTCCCCTGCTTGTGCTCTCTCTCTGACAAACACAATCTTAAAAAAAAAAGAAAAGAAAAGAAAAATTAACCAATGGCCTTCCATTGGTTCATCCCAATATGCAACTACCCAAGTTGCACTTTTCCCAAGGACTCAACAGAGACCGGCCTGCTCAGCTCTCCATGCCAAGTCCCCAGGGCTGCTGGCTAAAAAGTAACTCCTTCTCGGAATTAGTAACCTAGTCCAGGGAGGTCAAGCCAGGGCCAATTTCACCCTCCCACTCAAGTCTGGGTTATTCCTGTCCCAACCTGTCACTCCTCCCCATCCAGTCCCCAGCCCGCTGCCCCCCCCCCCCCCCCCCCCCCGTGAATCCCACGGATGAAGGTAAAAGCGATTCGGGGGAGTGGCCAAAATAAATGCCAGGAGCTCTAAAATGTCCTGGGGGCGGGGGTGACATTACGTAAATGATGAGGCCAGGGAGAGGCAAGGCCAAATGAGACCGGCAGCACCTGGGCCCCTCAAGCGATGCCTACGACTGACTTAGGTCTGAGCGACCCGGTCCTCGTCCCTCCGGAATTCAGGGCACATCGCGGAGTAAAGAGACGCACGGATCCTGGCTTTAAACCCACAGAAGCCAGGGAAACCGGGGCAGGAACCTCCAACGCGCGCACTCCGGGGCTTGATCCCAAACAGGTGTACAAACCCTCCTTCGCCACTCGTCCGTGCACACGGGAGGGGCAGCTGGCGACACCGCGTCAGCACGAGGAAGACCGTCCCCACCCGGGGGTGCGGCGGGGACCCCGCCCGGGGGCAGGACCAGCTCCATCTTCCAGACCAGGAAGCCGCTGAGGACAGGACCGAGCGAGCCGCCCCCGCCCGAACGCCGCAGCCTCCCGGCCTCAAACGCCGGCGGGACCCAGCGACCCCGACCCCGGCCCCCGCCGGGAAGGGCTCTGTGCCTGCGGGGCGTCAGGGGCGAGCAGCTGACGCCCCTGCGCGCCCTTCCCGCCGCTGGCAGCCCGCAGCGCCCCGGACCCTCGGGAAGGCCTTCTTCCAACGGGGACGCCCGCCCTCCCCGTCCCTGCCGGCCACGCGGAACGGGCGGCGGGCCAGGCGGCGTCCCCCTCCCACAAGCCGAGGCGCGACTCCCGCCGTCCCCCGGGGCCCGCCCGCCCCGGCCCTACCCGAGCTCGCCCGGTCCCGCTCGACTCCGCCCGCGTAAGCCCCTCACCGCAGCGGCCGCCGCGCCGGTTCCGCACCACGTGCCTGGTCACGCCCCTAGCGCGGGCCCGCCTCCCGCCGCCCCGCCCACCAATCCCCGGCCTCGTTCGGAGGGCTGGAGGGGCGTCCCTCCCTGCCCACCAATCCCAGGCCTCGTCTGCAGAATGGGCCTCGCCCCGCCCCACGTCGCCCCGCCCCGCCCCGCTCACCAATCACCGGGCTTGTTGGAGAGCCGGCGACTCCCCGCCCGCCCTGTCCTCCGGCTCCCGGGTCCGGCGGGGGCAGGTTTCCCAGGCCAGAACCCCAGCCCCCCACCCCCGAGCCCGCTTCTCCCTTCTCGCCGGGTTCTGCCAGGCGGGGTTCTGGTCCGTGGACCATGAGGTCCTGAGGTCCCGGGAGCAGGTCCACGCCCCACCCTCGGGCCTCTCAGGCTGGTCCGGGGAGGTGCCACCTGCCGCGGCCCGACGTGGGTCGCTGGGCCGCACCAGCCCCCTTTCCGAGGGAGCAGGATTTAAACCCTGCGGTCCCGGGAGGTGATGACGGAAGAAGACCCAGCGCTTATTTTTGTTTGTGTTTCCTCCGCGGGACCCGGGGGTGGTGGACACCTCCTTGGAGTGTGCAAAACCTGTACCTCTCCCACGTGCCGCCCTTTTTCCTTAATGGCAAGCTTAACAGTTGCTGTAAATACTTTAAAATAAAACGACCCTCCCTTAAGTTTTCCATCTGTATCCCTCTCAGGTTGGTGTCAAATTGTAACTTTTTTTTGATTAAGTTCGAAAAATGAGGGAATATTATTCTCATACATATCACAATGATCTCGTATACTGTCATATACCAATTCTACCCCCCACCCCCCTCGGTCAAGTCGAACTGTACGAACAGCTTTAAGGCGGGAAATTTATCTATATTAAATAATCTATGGTTCATTTTTAACTTTTTTCTTGTCTTTGTGGTTTTTTTTTTTTTATTTGAATTGGAGTTGACATATAATGTATTAGTTTCAGGGACACCACCGTGATTTAACAATCATAGTCATTAGGAAGTGCCCACCACAGTGAGTGCAATTACCATCTGTCACCAAAGTTACTACAGTATTCCTGGAAGTTTGTAGCTCTTAATCCCCATCACCTAATTTGCTCAAGCTCCCTCAACTTTCCCTCTGGCAACTGCTATTTTGTCCTCTACGTTTGTGAGCCTGTTTCTCTTTTGTTGTTTTTTGCATGCTACCTAAAGTTGAAATTATAAGGTTTTTGCCTCAGCGTAAGACCCTCTAGATCCATGCAGTTTATTGTGAGAGATGTTATTCTTTTTTTTTTTTTTTTAATAGCTGGGTAATAGCCCGTGTGTGTATATCTCACATCTTCTTTATCCATTCATCTGTCGACAGACACGGGTTACTCCCGTATCATAGTTACTGTAAATAATGCTGCAGTAAATGAAGGGGTGCATAGATATCTTTGAGTTAGTGTTTTCATTTTCTTCTGGTAAATACCGAGAAGGGCAATTCCTGGATTGTATGGCGTTTCTATTTTTCATATTTTGAGGAACCTCTATACTGTTTTCTAAGTTGCACCAATTTACCAATGTCACCAATTTTTTAACCACTTTTTTTTTAACCAATGTTGCACCCCTTTGCACTCCCACCAATAGTGCATACACTTTCCCTTTTCTCCACATTCTCACCAGTGCTTGTTATTTCTTGGGTTTTTCAAATTAACCATCAAATTGTAACATGTTAATACTTCATAGTCTTTTATCAATGATTCTGTCATACTTCTCTGCAGGAGACTATGTATGGAAATTTAAATGAATATTTACTTTTCTATAGCTAAAATCTCTAATTGCTAAAGATTTTTTCTGGATTAAATTCTCATCATAATCATTATTCTATGTGACTGATAAAAAACACCTAAAACAGGGTGCCTGGGTGGCTCAGTGGGTTAAGCCTCTGCCTTTGGCTCAGGTCATGATCCCAGGGTCCTGGGATGGAGCCCCCCATACAGGCTCTCTGCTCAGCAGGGAGCCTGCTTCCTCCCCTCTCTCTGCCTGCCTCTCTGCCTACTTGTGACCTCTCTTTCTCTGTCAAATAAATAAAATATTTAAAACAAAACACCTAAAGATATTACAGTTAACCCTTGAACAACACAGGCATTAGGGGTGCCAATCCCCCTGGCAGTCGAAAACATATTCATAAGATTTGACTCCCCAGATCCTCAATGACTACAGACTTCTACTGACCAGAAGCCTTACTGATAACATAAACAGTTGACTACCACATATTTTATATATGTATTATATTCTATATTCTGTAAAGTATATATAAAGTACATATATTCTATAAAGTAAGCTAGAGAAAAAAATGTTAAAATTATAAGGATGAGAAAATATATTTACAGAACTGTACTGTATCATTTGAAAAAATCCACGTGTGAGTGGACCCATGTAGTTCAAAGCCATGCTGTTTAAAGGTCAACTGTATACATTTGACAAAGAATTTTAGATATTGAAAGTAATTTATTGGAAATGTACCCTTTAATCATATCTATTGGGCTTTTAAAAATTGGTTTAGATGTCTATAAGTGAGATTATTGCTGGCATGATACAAGGTTCAGTGAAAAATACAGCAAAAAGAAGATATTTAGAGTAGAATCCATAACACATTACCACTAAACTTACCAAAATTTTATAGCTATGCAGCAGTAATGAGAGCAAAGAAGCTGTTGGTAAATTAGAGCAAGGAAGAGCCTTCGGTCCAAGTAAAAGTGAGTATTATCTCTGTACCTAATAATCTTCTGGCAAAAGTTGATGGAAACATTTCTCTTACAGATCTGAATTAAGATTTATTAAGAAAATACAGAATTTACTCTTGGGATGGGACTCTTTTACTTGGAAATATAATGTTAATTGCCAGAAGCTGGACTTTCTATCTCCTTCCTCTTGAAATAATGCATAATATGCAGCTAACAGACATCCTTGATTAAGGAGGCTTTCTCTAATAATAGTATACTGTGGTATTTCAAGTTGCTCCTTTGTTTGGAACATCTGAGGCTTTTTTAAAAGTTTTATTTCTAAGTAATCTCTACATCCAACAAAGGGCTCACCCCAAGATCAAGGGTGGCACCCTCTTCCTACGGAGCCAGCCAGGTGCCCCCTATGTGAGGCTTTTTGAGCTAAACGTACAGCACTTAGAATGATGCCTGGCACTGTCTTGGTCTGTTCAGGCTTATACATGACGGGAATTTACTTCTCACAGCTGTGGAGGCTGGACGTCCAAGACCACGGTGCTGTCCGAGTTGGTGTCTGGTGAGAGCCTGGCTTCCTGGTTCTCTATAGACAGCCGTCTTCTCTCTGTGTCCTCACATGGCAGCCCTGTGGGGCCATCTTCACAATGACACAAATCCCATTCCATACCTAGTCACCTCCCAAAGTCCCCACCCTCCAAATCGCCTTGGGGATTAGGTCTCAACACATGAACTTGGGTTGGGGGGCACGTTCAGTCTATACCATCATTTTGAAAGGAGAGCAGGAAGGCAGGAAGTAGGACAGCAGTCATCAGTCCGGTCCACTCTAGGAGAGAGGACATGTGGACTTTGAACAGCTGGAAATTGGTGCCCTTAAAACCCTGAGACCTCCCTTAAAAGTCCTCGTGTGACCCCAAGTATCCCAGCCTGAAGACCACAGCAATCCATGGCTATTCAGTACACGAGCTGACGCTTCAACCTAAGTGTGCACAGCTCGGAATCCCCAGCAGGTGGCCCCGCAATCCAGTTGTTTTTGGGTAAAGGCTACTTTTCCCATCCTGTTACAACAAGTAGTCTGATCTGAGCTTAAGGAGCTAAGTAAATAGTTTTCTCTTTTCTGCGGGACTTTTTAGGAGCAGGGACACCATAAAAGAACCCAAGGAAAGAGGTATGTGGACGGCTGACCAGTGGTTGGCTACATCAGAAAAACTGATGTGACTTACTCTGAGAATTTAAGGAATATAAGCATTATGCAAGTTACTGCTGATTACGGACCCACTCATAAAAGCAGTAGATCTTACTTCAGTTACGGTAATTTCCAGTTCCCAGCACGAGTCAAATCGTATTATCCAGAATCTCAGTTAGTTCTGTGTAACCAAGCTTAACTAAACACACAGCCATGAGAGCACCCATCACCCTGAAAAACAGAATTTTCCTGGGCAAAGAGGCCGCTTTGGGGAACGTAATGATTTTCTGGGGCCGCAAAAGCAGAGATGTGCGAGGTAACTACATGAAGAGGGCACCTGCCACGGAGGGCTGCTGGCAAGAAGCAGAATCCTGGGAGGCGGGAGGGAGCAGCTACAAAGGACCCGCATGGCTCCCCATTACCTCAGCTGGTAAAGTTAGTCTCCCCCAAAACTGGCCTGTTCTCCCGCCTTGCTTTCACTCCCTTGGCATCAGCCAATCCGTTTCTCCAGCCCCAAATGTTTGCATTTCCTTTGACCGACTTGGCGTTCAGGATTAGTATGCCTGTCACCTGCTGTAGCCCACCATTTGGAACAGGACCCAGGGAGCCGGCGGGGGGCGGGGGGGGAGGCTGAGAGGGAAGTTTTCAGTTTCTGTCATCCTTTAATTTCTGTCTCTCGGTGTCTCTGATCCCAGGGGAGCAGAAGGTCTGTAGGGACTGGGGCTCTAAGTAACCCCTGCCTAGTGTTAAGGGTTAGAGTCTGTAGTTCTGGCTTGTTGGCTCATGTTGTCATGTCTGGGCAATATGAACAGTACGTTCTGTTTTCCCACAGGCATTCTTAGCCTTGTGTTTTTTTACTAAAGACGGGGTTAGACAGCCATGTGTCTGAACAGGAGCCTTGCTGTCAGTTCAATGGTAGATACTCTTTTTTAACATTTGGTGTCTCAGAGGTAAATTTTTGTTAATGTGTTAGAGCCACACGTAGATCTTTGCAACCTAATGCTTTTAGAATGTTCTGGAAGTCACGGCAGTGTCATACGAGCGCAAAGCTCTAACTAAACATGTTGAACCTGAATCTCTGGCACTGACAAGTCCAGCATCCGGCATACAGTAAGCACTCATTAAGAGCTTGAAGAGTGAACGGACAAATGAACGGGTGGATAAAGCTATTTTTTCCCCTATTTGTTCCTCTCCTGTCTTGGATTGCTCTCAGACAGTTGCACTTTGTAGCTGTGGTGATTTGGAAGGAAAGCTAGAACACTCTCGCTTCCCCCTAGGTGTCCTGAATTGTCAAGCAAAATTATATATTGATTGGGAAGGCTTGAGACTCAATCTCACAGTTGCTTACTCATCATCTGAGGTCAGACCTCAGAGTGAATGCATAAAATTCTACGTGTGCAAGTTTTAAATGGCTGTAGCAATCTAATGCATGGCAATTCCATCCAAGACAAAAAAAAAAAAAAAAAAAGTCGGGGATCCTTCCAACTCCTGCGAGATTTCAACACAAACCAATATGTCTGCCATACACACGGTCATTGGACAGAAGGGGGAAGTCCCCTCTTCAATTCCTTTTTTTAAACTTTTTTTTTATTCTACTTATTTATTTGACACACAGAGAGAGAGAGAGAGAGAGAGAGAGAAGGAACACAAGCAGGGGCAGAGGGAGAGGGAGAAGCAGGCTTCCAACTGAGCAGGGACCCTGATGTGGGGCTCGATCCCAGGACTCTGGGATCACTATTGGAGCCAAAGGCAGACGCCTAATGACTGAGCCACCCAAGCGCCCCTTCAGTTTCTAAACAGCTTTTGAAATCCTATGGCCAGTCGCCAGCTGGGTACGTGACAGAGTTTAAATAGCTTCCAAATGGTTTTGTGGTTCCAGGTATCCCTGAATTAGATCTTTAGGTTTGGTCTGAAACTAAATTGCAGTAACGTCCCCTTTGATTTCTCACATTAATTAAATATAGGAAAATGCTGAACCCCCTTCAGAAAGGACTGTTTCCAAAACTTGCAACATTTGCTGATTCACAGAGCACGTTTCCATTCCTCGCCCCCTCCATCCTCAGAGCAAACAGTGAGACCGTGTTTTCTCCCTCTGTGTCCTGCTACCCTCCTATTCCCTTTCCTCAACGTGTATCATATGCTTTGAGGGTGGCGTGGGGATGACAAAGAAGACCAATGTCTTCTAACGGTCGTGACAGCATCACCCTGTTTCTGACCAAAACCCCCTGAAAGACAATGGAATCCATGAATTTTGCCTTTAAAAAAACCACGATATGTCTTAGTATACAAAAAAGTTACCTTTCACAGAATCTCCATTTTCTTTTTTATTGTGGTAAGAACGCTTAACGCAAGATCCACTCTCTGAACAGGTTCTTACGTGTTCTCTGCAGCGTCGTCAACCAGGGGCGCACAGAGATCTAGAGCCGATTCCCCTGGCCTGACTGAAACTTTCTACCCACCCAACTGCAGCCTCCATTTCCTCTCCCCCGACCCCTGGTATCCACCGATCTACCCTCTGTTTCTGTGTGTCTGACGACTTTCCACTCCTCACGTGAGTGGAATTGTGCAGCACTCGTCCTCTGTGTCTGGCTTCTTTCAGTCAACATCATGCCCTCCAGGTTCAGCCATGTGGTCACAAATGGCAGGATTTTCTTTTCTTTTCTTTTTAAGGTTTATTTATTTATTTATTTGAGAGAGAGAGAGCACACACGAGTGGGAGAGGCAGACTCCACGCTGAGCCCAGAGCCCCGCACACGGGGCTCGATCTCACAACCTTGAGATCGTGACCTGAGCTGAAATCAAGAGTCGACTTGACTCTTGGGCCAACTGAGCCACGCAGGCGTCCCAGGATTCCCTTTTCTGATGCTGAGTGATATCCCATTGCTTGTGTATGTCACAGTCTCTTTATTCATTCGGCCATCAGTGGACATTTAGGTTGCTTCAAAAAACTTAACCTGGAACTACCGTGGGAAATTTATGCAATCCCACTTCTGGGTACTTATCCAAAAGAATTGAAATCAGGATCTTGACATGATATCTGTGCTCCTCTGTCCAATAGAGCATTGTTCACAATAGCGAGGGTGTGGAAACAATCCAAAATGGATTTCAATCACATGTGGCATTTTTAACTACAGGCTTCACAAAGTCCTTCACTCTCTGTACTTCAGGGAAAAACAGTAACTTGTCCAAGAAACAGACGCTGCAGCATTGCCTTTGTGAGTGTGTCTGGACAAGAGGAGAGAGGGCCAAGGTCACATGACAACCCACCGAATGAAGGGAAATCACAGAAGGTTTAGAGTCTTGCAAGATGCACGGAGGCCGGGCAAGCCCACGCCCACAGCAGCACAGGAGAGAGGTTTGGGAACTTTGTGGCTCTCGGTCACATGATGCCACAGTAGAAAGTTCTGGAATAAGGGACGAAGAGGACTGGTTATCAAGCACACTCGCTGGGTTTCTGCTTACACGTATATCTTTATTACAACACTGACAAGAATAAAAACGACTGATTTTTTTCATTTTAATCTTGTTATCTGTGTGAATTTCCAAGTGCTGTAAGAATTTCAAACTGATTTTGGAACTTTGCAACCAATAATACTAATTTCATCCTTAAAATAATAATACTAATTGTCATCCTTAAAAAGGATGACAAAATACATTTGTCATCCTTTTTAAGGTGACTGGAAGTCAGGACTCCCTCTGAGTTGGCGATGAGTCTTCTGGGATTATGTCCTCTCTTGGCTGTGAGAATACCACTGTCCTTTTCTCACTGATACTTAAAAATATCCAAATATTGAAGGATTATATTCACTAACTAATGAAGAAAGGATTTTTAATGTTTCAGCCTGTGCTCCCACTCCTCATCTTGTACTGCTTATTTGGGAAGGATCATTTCATTAAAAGCACAAGACACCGTAGCTTACCTCAGATTTAAAATAAAGGGTATAAAACATAACAGAAACATGTGTGCTCACCAAAAATTATACCCACTTACTGATAACTCCCAGTGCTTTTCTGCCAACACAGCTCTCACGGTTGCATTCAGTGGTCCATGATCTTTCCATTTCCACCTGTTTCTACGCCAGGACAGTTTATTCTGATGATGTCAGGATGGCTAGGACATAAGAGTTTCAGTTTTCCTTTTTGTGATCAACAGACTCGCCTGTTACCTTTCCTTGTCTTATTGGAGAAAGAACACATCTATTGGGGAACTTTAAAAATTCATCATTTGTTGACATTTCACTGGCAGTTTGGAGCTATTTTCCCCTGGCTGGTTTTTCATGTGAGGGGTTGGGGTGGGAGGGAACCGATCCTGTTTCAGAATATAAACAGCATTAAAACCCTTGGCAAAGCAAAGGAAAGTTGAAACCGCTGAACGTTCCAGCATATATCAGGAGTTCTGTGTGCTTTAGGTGATAGCAATCTGTCCACGGGCTGGAGGAGGAGGGGAGCTGCATAGTTGCTGGACAAAAGCTGTGCACGTGCTGGGAAAATCTGTTTCTCCTCTGGACGTAGCAAAGTAACCAAATACACAGAGAAGTGCACAGCTCGGTGGTGGCCCTTTCTGCTGTCCTCAGATATCTGTCACCTCCAGTGTCCCAGGTAAGGTTCCAAAACAGTGGCCTGCCGGGAGCATCCTCTGGAGGCAGTCTAAGGGACATGACGTATTACTGCCCCTGCCGTTTGCTTTTGGGTCTTGACTGTGGGACAAAGGCCATGTTGGAAAGTGCGGGGCCATCAGCGCTCAAGTGCGGGGTTTGTCCTCTCTCAGTCTCATACACACATGTAGGCTCGCCACAATGGCGACCTGTTTTCTGATAATTTAGTTACATGTGTATTAGTTTCCTGGGACTTCCAGAACAAAGCCCCACTTTCCATGGGGCTCCCAAACACGAAGAGTGTGCTCCTCCCCGCCGGTCTGGAGGCCAGAAGTCTGAGGTCAAGGCATCAGCAGTGGGATGACCCCTCTGAAGGCTCCAGGGTAGGAGCCTTCCTGCCTCCTCCAGGGTCCAGTGGCTCCCGGCGTTCCTCAGCATTCCTTGGCTTGCAGCTGCCTGGCTCGAATTCGTGCCTGTGTCTCCAGGTGCACACCCGAGTGTCCTCACCTCTCTGGTGAGGACATTCCCCATCCATTCAGCAAGAACTCCTCCTAGTGAATTGGCTACAAAATTCTGATCTCCAAATAAGTCTCCTCCCCAAGATTCCAGGTGGATGTGAATTTGGGGGACACTAGGCCACCCGGTAAACACGCGTTTTGCAGTCACCTTCTGTGTGCACAGTACCAAAGCCATCTCCAGGTCTCCTTCTTAAGGAAGCTGCCACGGACTTCATGCCCAGTGGGTCCCATCACTCTGGCAGATCAGTGCACGGACTCAGCCAACCAGACACCCTGGTTATCAGCATCCAGAGCAGTTTCTGGGGTCTACTAGTACTTCTGGAAGGAAGAAGAAAAAGAGGAAGAAAAAGGAGGAAAAAATAGAAGAAAAAAGTGTGGAAAGGGACCATGAACAGAGATGAGACACCGAGGAAGGAGAGGACAAAGCAAGACCCTGGCGGTCAAGCTGGCTCACGGAGGCAAAGCACCTGCTGGCCCGAGAGCGAGAAATGGCACAACTTGCCCATCCACACGCCGTCTCTGTGCTTGTCTCCGAAGCATGAAAGTGCAGGTGGAACAGTGCCAGAGATCAGGCTTTCCAGTGGCTTCACTCAGATGGGATCACAGGGTGCTTGTGCAGTGGGCCACATAGCCCACGGTTCCTGCCCCTCACTGGGCATGGGCAACAAGCTCAGGGCCCCCTGGGAAGAGCCGTGAGTGCAGGGGAATCTTACTAGAACCCAGTGACCTTGGGGCACTCTAGTCCCTCCTTGAGGGTTTAAGTCCACCACACCCACTATCCACAAACGAGGATGCCAGGATGGCCAGATACTCAGCCGGTGCCTGGTTGAGCCAAGCCTGCAGAGCCTGCATGTGATGGAAACTTTGGGCCCAATCGGAGAAATTCTTTACCGTGAAATTAATGAACTATACGGTCCAGGGCTCCTCTGCCACGTTTGTAAGCCAGTATCCACTTGTCCACCTTTTTTATTCATTTTATGTCCGTTTTCTTCAGGAGAACTTTTGAACTCCAGATCCTTCAGACCCCGCAAACTGGGGCCAGCCTGGACGCATGAAGGATGGTTAGAGCTGCCCAGAGCCACCAGGCAGAACGTCCAAGGCCCAGCCCGCCCTGGGTCCCAGCTGCTGCCTTGGATCATTTCAGAAGACATGCGGGTTTCACTCCCGAGGCTTCTGCTGTCCCCCTGTCATCTACAGTGTGCGGCCTAATTTTGAGAATCCACGTTGCTTTTCACTATATTAATTTTACAGGAAATAGAATGGATGAAGCAGTCAGTATGAGCGATCTCATAATTACTTTTGGCTCAGGTTCAATTATCTTCAAGAAGTCCCTCCGCTCATGAGAAATCCCCTGGGCAGCTTTAAAAACCCCATCATCGCCCCGTAGTCTTCTAGCGGTTCTGGTGTAACCGGTTCCGGGATGCGGTCTGAGCCTCAGCGTTCCTGAGGCTCCCAGAGGCCCTGGATGGAGGGCCGCGGGCGGGATCCAAGTCTGCCTGCCTAGTGCGCCTGTCTCATTGGGAAGAGCGTTGGAGGAAGGTGTGAGGGGGCTTCTGTGTACTTTTGGGGGGTGGGTAACAGGCCAGGGGCACAGCGGGAAGATGGGCAGCAGGGGTCCTTGTCCCTGCCGCGCGTTTCCTTCAGGATCCAGCAAGCCTGCAGCACGGGGCCCGAGCGTGCGTTCTGAGCACCTGCAGGGAGTGGAACAAGGGCCAGCCCGGTGGGCGGCTGAGACCCGAGGCACGGGGAGGCATTCATGTGACTTCTTTCAGTCTGGTGGAAACAAGAATTCCCTCAATACGACTCAAGACAACAAGCTTCCCATTAAAGCTTTTATTGAACCGATGGGGTTCAGTTGTTACATGCTACTGGGAACACTGAACCGAGTTCGTTCCCTTTTAAAACACTGGTCTGTTGGGTGCACGCAGGCAAGATAAAGAAGCATCGAGGTCAAAGATGCGGTCTGGTCCTGGGTTAGGCTGCGGGTCTTCAAACTGTCAGCAGTGGTTGGCGCTCGCCATTCCAGGGTCAGTACTCACTGTGCTCTCAAAAGAGACGAAAAGGACGTGGAGCCTGGTTTGGGGTCGAGAGGAGCTCACCCTAAGAGGCCCGAGGTGGCGGCTGTGCTCAGCACTCAAGCGCTCGTGTCTCCCCAGCCAGCTTGAAATCTCTGGGATGCGGCTGAGCACCCACTCGCGTTCGGCACCCACAGCGAGGAGCGTCACAGCCGCACGGTCTATTCTCGGGCTGCCTGGGATGTCCGCAGTGTCCTGTCTTCGGGCGTCCCAGCTCCCCGCGGCGGGGGAACTGGCTAACCAAAGCGCAGTGGCTCCCCACGGCCGTTGGTGGTCCCGCAGGCGTCGGGCTGGAGGTCGGCAGTAAGGGTGTCTGCAGGACGGGATCTTCTGCGAGCTTCTGGGGAACATCCACACCTTCGCCTCTCCTAGCTTTTGGAGGCTCCCCGGGCTCCTTGGCTCACGGCCCCTTCTTCCTTCTTCAAGATCCTTCCCTTAATCACACCTGCAGCGTCCCCTTGGCTGAGCAGGGAGACATGCCACGGGTCTCAGAGACGAGGGTGTGGACGCCTCTTCTGTGGTCATCACTCAGCTTCCCGCAGGTGCCAGGTACCAGCGGAGGAGTCTCCTGGGAAATGAACAAACCTGGATCCAAGGACCATCTGGAAAGTCCAACTCTGCCGTGTCTCAGGCGCACACTTGGGGGGGCTGTGCTCCTGCACCGTGAGTTTCGGCTTAGCCACGGGCTTCCTCTGCAGTTTGCTCACATCAGTAGAAACGCTTGGCCTTCCTTGTCTGCCCTCCTTTTTGATAATTATCTTGTTTATGTGCGACCATTAACTGGGACTCTGCCGACAGTCTCTGTCGTTGCAGCAGAAACCGCTAAGACGAGCGCGACATAACACGTGCCCATATACTGACGGCCCTGGTGTGGGCACCACACCAGCCTAGTAGGACTGGCTCAGGGGGTGTCCCAAGGGGTCCTGCCAAGATTGGCTCCAAGATTAGTCCCACCCCCCTCTCCCCTCCACAGGCAAAGCCAAGACTGTTCAGAGAGACTGAAAAGGGAGTCAAGGAGGAGCTCTCTGGAGTAAGTGGTTCGGGGCTGGGTATCTGCTCTCTGTTCCCTGCTGGGGAGAAGAGAAGGTGCTTAACGCGCCATAAACCACTTGAAAAGCTTGTCAGGAGTCTTCTGACGTGAGCGTCTGGTTTGTGTTGGAAAAGCTTCCGGTGACTCACTAGACACGGGCTGTCCTTCTGACTAGAGGAAGTGCCGGGGAGGGGAAGGGTCTCTCTCCAGAGCTTCCTGCGGGCCAGATGTGGATCCTGCAGAGGGGACCAGACTGGTCATCTCGAGTGAGAATCTACCCAGGAGAACCACCTGGAGAAGGGGAGCCCAGAGCGAAGGCAGAGGATAAAGTGCCAACAGCCAGAAGAAGCATCAGCCAACGGAGTCAGTTGTGGGTAAAAGACATCAGGCTCTGGGAATATTATCTCTGAAAAGCTCATAAAAGCATCTCCTGATGAAAGAAATCAGCATTTGAAATATGCCCTATCTTGAGGACCCCAAACTCAAATCACAAATATCTTGAAGGAAGACCTTTCCCTCCCGTGGCTGCCATACGCATGTGCAAGTCGCCTGTGGAGTCTTGTAGGGCACAGCCTGCAGCACTGGGTCTCACATCTGCTGCACAACCGTAAGGTCCTGAAACACCAGCTGGCATGTGGAGGAGGGGTTCCCAGTTCCTGCTAATCTGGGGAATGAGCGTGGACTTCTGGCTCTCTTCCCATAAACAAACCTTAGGTTATAGAGAGAAACATGGAAACAAAACAACAATGAATAAGCAAATGCAAGTCCCCTGGGAGACTGATGGCTGGTGTGGGAGCAGAGCAGGGGGAATGTGGCTTCAGCTGAAACAGAGGGGAGCTTGGCTGCGCGTGCTGGGGGAATGAGTGAAGGGAAAAGTGATGTAAGCGCTCTGCTCTTGCCCAAGTCATTGCCCTGGGATCACCAGTTTCCAAGACCAACGATGTAGGTGTCTGTAGGAGTAAAATCAGGGCGGGACCAAGCCCACGCTTAGCAAAGAGTCAGTGCTTCCATTCATTCACTCAACAAATATTTACCAAGTGTTCCCCGTGCTCCAAGTACTCATCTGCTCCAAGTACTCATCTGGAAAAACCTCACACGCTCAGGAGTGGGAGCAGCAGGTGCAAAGGTCCTGAGATAGAAGTGTGCCCCGTATATCCAAAGAACAGTGAGAGTCAGAGGGGCTACATGAAGAGAATAAGGGAAAGAGAATCAAGAGATGAGGTCAGAGAAGTAATTAAGAGCAGATCATGTAGACTAGGGTGAGGCTTTAGTTTTTAATGTAAGCAAGACGGAAAGCCACTGAGGGCCTGAGCAGAGAAGTAACTGTCTTTTCTTGAGAATGACCTACAGGAGGGCAAGGTAGAGGCTGGATGAACAGTGAGGTTGTCGCAGGTAGAGACACGGATGCAGCTCTGGACAGCAGTAAAGCAATGCTCATAGGAAAATCAAATTAAAAAACGGCAAAAGATTTGAACAGACACGAAGATATATGGTGACAAATAAGCACATGAAAATATGTCCAACATCATTAGATGTTAGGAAAATGCAAACTAAAGCCACAGTGTGTTCACCATAAGCCTTATGTGCCTCTTCGTACCACTGTTGTCTTAGATCGGAAATTTTAAGAAGGCAGGGAACTTTCTCTTAGTCGGAATGGCTAGAATAAAAGAATCCTTACAACACCAGTGCCTCACGAGGATACAGAGCCCCTGGGACTCTCAGCACTGCTGGTGGGGTTGTAAAATGGTGCAGCTGCTTTGGCAGTTCCTGATAAATTTCAGTGATCCCACTGCTAGGTGTGAGATTCCTGGAGAAATAAAAATGTACCTAGGGGTGCCTGGGTGGCTCAGTGGGTTAAGCCTCTGCCTTCAGCTCAGGTCATGATCTCAGGGTCCTGAGATCGAGTCCCGTATCGGGTTCTCTGCTCGGCAGGGAGCCTGCTTCCTCCTCTCTCTCTCTGCCTGCCTCTCTGCCTACTTGTGATCTGTCAAATAAATAAATAAAATCTTTAAAAAAAATGTACCTTCACACAAAAACCTGGACATGAATATTCACAACAGCTCAGTTTCCCATCACCCCAAATTGGAAACAACTCAAATATTCGTCAACAGGTGAACAGATAAAGAAACCGTGGCACAGGGGCGCCTGGGTGGCTCAGTGGGTTAAAGCCTCTGCCTTCAGCTCAGGTCATGATCTCAGGGTCCTGGGATTGAGCTCCGCATCGGGCTCTCTGCTCACAGGGAGCCTGCTTCCCCCTCTCTCTCTGCCTGCCTCTCTGCCTACTTGTGATCTTCGCCTGTCAAATAAATAAATAAAATCTTTTAAAAAAAGAAAGAAAAGAAACCGTGGCACATTTATACAACGGAATGTGACTCAGGGATGATAAAAAAGAATAAATTGTTGACACCTGCAAAGACTTGCATGAATCTCAAAAAATGTTGCACGAAGGAGGCCAGTCTCAAAAAATGTATGGTTCCATTTCTGTGACAGTGTCAGAAAGTCAGATCTCTGGGGATGAATCTGTATTGTGAGATTTAGTGATTCTCGAGAGAACACTTTGTGACCCCCAGGGGTGGGGTGGAGGGGGAGGTGAACGTAGCGGGGAGGTGTGAGGAGGATTTGGATGACACGACTGTTCTGTACCTATGGCGGCATGAATCTGTACATGCGCTAAAATTCCGAGCATGGAAGGCACACACAAGAGACGACTCTGCTGTCTGTTCCCTTAACAGTGACACGGGAGCTAGTATCAGTTAGGACCTGTACAGATGATTATTACCACGCGCTGTCTTAAATTCTTCTTTGGATTGAAGAATGACGGACATGAATATGTGTGTGTCACATGATGATTCAAAATTTATATACATTAGAAAATGGTGGCCACAATGAGTCTCGTTACCATCTGTCACCATGCTAAGTCGTTACAATACCATTGCATGGTTTAAACCTGTGCTGTTTAAACCTCAAGTACCCACAAGTCCCTCATTAGAGCAGAATTTCTTACAGCTCCCAGGAATAGTTGTACAGTTTCTTCAGTTACACAAATACAATGTTTGATTAGGTCACAGGAAATAATGCGGAACGAGACATGGATGCCTATCGCGAACTCTCCTAAACAAGTGTGACGGGAGTTTCGGAGAAAAATAAAGAAAGATTTAAGGATTGCAAAAGGAGAAAATCAAACCACCCTGATCTGCAAGCGGGAGAGGAGGGATTCTAAGAAATTCGGAGATGAGAGCTCACAGCCCCTCCTCAGCGCAGATGTTCTGGCCCGAGGCCACCCTGAGCCAAGAAAGGGGAGGCTTCTTGAATGAACTCTGGAGCTCTAATGTTAAGCAGGATGGAACTCTTTACCACCTAGAAAGGATGCTATTGTTTAGCACTGAAAGTGACTAAGCTGTGAGAGTTGCCAAAAACGTCAGGAGCAGGGAGTAACTGAGAATCCTGCATGTTGGGAAAAAACACCGAAAGATAGCACCTGGAAATCTGTGATGTGACCCCCTGGTGAGAGGACAGGGACACTGGCTCATGGGGGTCCAGGACCCCACTCAGAGATGTCCCCCTCCATCCCTGCTTGCAGAGGAGCAGGACAAGAGGGGCAGTTCCCAGCTCAGAGCAGGTAAAACCAGCTTCCCATCTCTCTTGGAATTTCCGATCTACAACAGCGTTGTCAAAGGGCACGGAAGGCTTATAGACAGCTCAGCAGACCTTTCCCGTTAGGACTGCAATCTGCAAAGGAAGAAGGGTAAGTGCGTTTGGCAGAAGGAGTGAGTGAATAAGGGAAGACTTACATGATAGAAGGAGAAGAGCTTGGCAGCGGGCTTGGAAAGGGAGATGGGAGCGCCTGAGGAAGGCTGGCCTCGAGGGGGTCAGGTGAAGGCCATGTGGAGGTAATTGGCCCGCGGGGATGAAAGGCTACTTTTATTTGGGCTAGAATTACTTGATTACTTGCATTGACTGGCATTCGTCGTAGGAGATTTTCATCTTGAGTAATCCTGTACCTTGGCAAGTGTAAAATATAGTTTTTGTAACTTTTTAAGAAAACACCACTGTTCTATGTTACTTGCACTCAGAACAGCCATACTCCTTGCTTTACGGAGTCCATTTTCTGACTTCGCAGAGGCAATCATGCTTTACAAGAAGGCTGTCTTTCATGATTGCTGAGGATTTTTCTTCTAGCAATCCTGTATTCCAGACGAGACTCAAGCAGATCTACGTACACGCTTGTTCACAGCAGCATCATTCCCGAGACCCACAAGGTGGACTCTACCCAGGTGTCAATAGACGGATGAATGGGTAAGCCAGGTGTGGTCTGTTCCGCGCAGCAAAAGGTTATTGAGCCTTAATAAGGAAGGAAATTCTGAATGTGCTACCAGATGGCTAAATCCTGAGGACAGAAGTGAAATAAGACAGACACGAAAGGACAAAAATTGAATGATTCTATTTATGGGGTACATCAATTAGTCAACCTTAACAGTGACAGAATGCAGGCTAGTGGTTGCCAGGAGCTGGGGGTGGGGGTGGGGGTGGGGGTGTTAGTGTCTAACAGGGACAGAGTTTTAGTTTGGGAAGACGCAAGTTCTGGAGGCTTGGCGGTGGGGAAGGTTGCAGACCAGCGTGAATGCACCTCGTGCCGCTGAACTGCGTGCCCAAACAGGGTTAAGATGGCAAATTTTATGTTCTATATTTAACCATAATAAAAAAATCATATTTTCTAAAGGGGAATTCTATATCTTTCAGACACTTGTCTTATTATTAAAAATTAGTATCACCAAAGAAAAATGCATAATGCCATCCATGTATGTATGAGCCGTTTTCGGAGTTTATCCTGAAGTATCTCGTCCGTTTGTCATTGATTCGGTGCCAGAATTATCCTGAAGGCTTATGGAAGTGCCTGCAGGTTTAAGGAGGCATCTCATGGATCCCTTTACTGGCCCTTCAGAAGCTCTTTTTAGTTCTGTAAAAATTGTAGCTGGTAGTGGGATATGAAGAGGAGATCTTAAACAATAAGAAAGTTTCTTGTTTCTGTGTTGTGTTTGTGCAAAAAGTACCCACAGGAACAGTGTAGAAAAAATGCTGTAATTCTTTAGCCAACTTCTGAAACTGCTTCATTTCCCTTTAGCATCTTTGGGAGCTTGTCTTCCACAAGTTTATAAAAATTCACCTGATTCTGAATCTCAAGGTTGGGGTCATCGAGAGGAGCTGCTGGGAAGCTCTCCCCTCTGACAGCTGAGGCCCTGCTCGGGGCCGTGGTCTGGCAGCCGAGGAATGCAGGACACACAGCACTGCTTTTCCCTCAAGAAATCCCTACATTTGTGGAAGACCCAGATTTGTAAATTACACATGCACCCACACAGGTGCCATGGAAAGGTGTGTAGCCAGTGGCAGGGTGGGGACGGGGAGGAGGACCCATAGGCAAATGGATAAAGAAACTGGGGTCCGTCCAGACAATGGAATTTTTTTTTTAAGATTTTATTTGTAAGACCGAGATCACAAGTAGGCAGAGAGGCAGGCAGAGTGAGGAAGGGAAGCAGGCTCCCTGCTGAGCAGAGAGCCCGATGTGGGGCTTGATCCCAGGACCCTGGGATCATAACCTGAGCCTAAGGCAGAGGCTTTAACCCACTGAGCCACCGAGGCGCCCCAAGACAATGGAATATTAATCAGTGTTAAGAAAAAAAAAAAAGAGCAACCAAGCCATGGATAGACATGGTGGAATTTTAAACGCGGCATAAGGAAAGAAATCACTAAGAAAAGGCTACAAACAGTATGATTCCCGCTCTATGGCATTCTGGAAAAGACAACACGAGTTGACAGTGAAATGATCAGGGGCTGCCAAGGCTGGGGAGAGGAAGGGATGAAGAAATGTCGCATGCAGGACTTTTAGGACAGTGTAAATACCCTGTTTGAGACCGTAGCGGTGGATACCTGTCATCATCTGTCCATTCGTCCAGACCTGTGGAACACACAGCACTGAGAGTGAGCCCTCATGTAGACACGGGCTTTGGGTGTCTGAAGTGCCCCACGGAGGTCCGTCCACTGTAACCAACGTGCTGCTCGGCGCAGGGGCAAAGAGTGAGATTGTGCAGGGGCAGGAAACCCTTGCTGGGCACCTAAAGCTGTTCTACAAAACAGTCTGGTTTAAAAAAAAAAAATCCAGTGTTGGGTGTGAGAGAGGGGCAGGACTACAAGTCACCTTGGGTTCCTGGCCTAGGAGGTTTCGGGATGGGCTGTGACATCATCGGCTTTGAGGCGCCCAGAAGAGCATCCGGAAGAGAGAAGGTGGAAGTTACTGGAGGCGCACAGAGGCTGTCCCATGCCCTCTGGGGAGCGGGGCTCAGAAGGCACCACCCTGTCTATGCAATAATGCGAAAGCCCCTGCTAGGCGTCAGCAGTGCCTGGAGAGCCAGGATTCATGGGGGTGATGTGACACCCGGGCTTTTCCTCTGCTGACATGAAGTGACCCTTGGCAGCAGAGCCCAACTCCACGATTACCAGTATGTTCAGGACACTTCTTTAGCAAAGCAGCCACAGCCACGGCATTTCGGCTTCTCTGACTTTAACAGCTTGGACCCATCAGGAGCTCCGAGAGCCTTCTCCTTTCATCTGGGGTGACAGACACCCACGTACTTGGGCTGCACTCAGAGCTGCGGACTCTCCAGGCTGGCTTCGTGGCGGAGCACGGCTCTCTGCAGAGCTGCGCAGGGAAATAACAAATTCTGGAACGTCCCCCTTTGCTAAGGACCCTCGTGTGAGCATCTCCCTGCCAAATAGCGTGAGACATTTCTTCCCCGGAAGGTGCTTCCACATGAATGCGGTGGGCTCGACAGGGATCTCTCACACGTGCTCTCTTGAGGACAGCGCTGTGTCGGGTGTCACTGGGGCAAGGGTGTGGGGCAGGGTCAGGAAGGACCGGCTCCACGTGGTGACTCCCTTCCCATCCCTTCCACGGGGGGAGAGCCTAACCAAGCAGCTGTGTCCTGAGTCAAAGTGAAAACGTGAGAGGAGAGGCCAAAAAAATTTCCTGAAGTTTGTCCCAAACAATGTGGCGCAACTGTAGGTCATTGGGGAACCCCAGAGGCTTGTGAACCAAGGCGAGCCCTGCGAGGAGCACAGTGACTCATCTCATGCGGAGGTTTCCGGCCAACCTTAGCAGACAACAAAGGCGTCGGCAGAAGACAGCAGTGAGTGGTTATGCTCACTCAAGAGCTACACTCACGGATATGCTACACTCAAGACAGCACAGGGAATAATGCTGAGTGTCTGTCCGTTTTCAGTTCACTGACCTTGACCAACATCGCTGGTGTTCTAAGACCAAAGTACACGCTGCGCGCCTGCGTCCCCCAGAGCTGAATTTGTGCGGCACCTGCAAAGAGGCGGTGCTCCACTTTCTCTTCGCAGCCACTGACAAACCCAGGACAAGCTCTGGTTTCCCTTCCCAGGTGGGCTCTTTCCACAACCGCAAGCCAGGCAGTGCCTCCCAGAAGAGGACCTGGACTCCGGTTCCAAAATGTGATTCTATCATCAGAGGACTACTTGCGGGACAGTGAAGTCACAGTCACCACCACTGTAGGCCCCTTCTGGTCCTTGAAAAGGAAAATGAAGAGTCTCGATTAAGGGAATGCACTTTAAAGTCACAGTGAAGTGCCCCGTTACACCCACGGAGACGGCTGCACCAGTGCAGGGACCGTTGGCCAGGACGGGGAGAGACCGGAACCCTTGCGCATCGCTGATGGGAATATAAAACGAGGCGCCTGTTCTAAACAACAATTTGGTAGTTTCTTAAGCTAAGCATAAGTTTACCATAAGACCCACCGAAGCCATGCCTAGGCGTTCAAATGAAAACACAGGTCCGCAAGAGGACATACACATAAATGTTCACAACCGCGTCGTTCACAGTAGCCAAAAAGCAGAAACAACGCAGATGTCCGTCGACTGATGAAGACCTGCAGAACGGGAAACGGTCCACGAATACAAAGGGAATGAAGTACCGATACGTTCACAACATAGATGAGCCTCAGAAACACTGAATTACGTGAAAAGAAGCGAGGTGGGAAAGACCCGGGTGATGCAGTTCTATTTATATGAAATGTTTGGAAAGATACACATCAGTGGAGGCAGATTTGTGGAGATTTGTGGTCACCTGGGGCTGGGGATGGGAACAGGCAGCGAACATAGAGAGTTCTATGGGCAAGAGAGTTCTTTCCTGGGTGATAGACATGTTCCAGACTCGCTGTGGTGATGCTTGCATGACTGTAAATTTGCTAGAAGTCATTGAATTATCTACCTAAAACTCGGGAAATTTTATGGCACGTCAGTTATGCTTCCATAGATCTGTAAAAACGAATGGTGCGGACTGGAACCCAGTGATCAGAGAGCACGTGAGGTGCAGGAGGTCTGGTCTAGGAGCTGCCTGTTCTGAGAATGGAGGAGAGTGTGTGCCCTCTTCCCACGGACAGGAGCCATCGTCCCGAGTTTCTGGGCAGATGACGAGAGATTTTCTCTGGCCCCTGGAAGATGACAAAAATGAAAGAGAGAAAATGTGATATAATCCCATGGCTTGGCCAGCTGCCCCTCCATCGCCGTGGTGCCCAATCAAGTCCTTACAGGGTCCCTTGGTACACTTGGAGTGCAACACCTAGCAGGTGCTCCTAGAATCAGCATAGGTTTGGCACCAAGAACTGCAGACCCGTCTTCTGGCAGGGGGTCCCTCGGGGGGCCTGGGTGGTCTGAGGGGCACAGGGAAGGGCGGAGACGCAGCACATCGCCCTGCAGAGAATTTTGTGTTGTAGCATAATTGTTCCCCCGAAGGATGAATGAAAGTGCTCCTACCACGTTAAGTGTTATCACAGAAACATAGGCAAGGCTGCAAGAGCCCAGAAGAAGAACTAGCACTCAGAGAGTGGCTCAGGGTAGCCCAGGGCTGCACCTCTCAGATGTCTAGCGCCATAGCTGCTGATGAGACCAGAAGCTACGGACACCAGAGCTCTGGGGCTTGCCTCTCCTCCAGTAATTCGTCTCTTTAAATAACAATGCTTTTTTACTGCCTCTTCAAATAATGTGTGTTGTCTAAAATCAAGTTAGAAATTTGATGTAAAAAATAAAATGCAATCCCCTGTCCTTCCTCCATCTGGAGATAACACTGTAAATGATTTGATGTCTCTTTCCATGAGTTTTGGTGGACATGCAAAAATATATGATATGCATTTAAAAAAAGAAAGCCTCAGACGGGACGTAATGTTCTGAAACTTGCTTCTTCGCTTAGATGTATTTTGAGTGTCTGTACTGGTTCAGGCTCTTTCCATTGTAAATGACAGAAAACCAACCCACCCTGTGGATTTTATGGACTGGGAAATTTATGGACTGGGAAAATGAAAGGCAGGTGCTCAAAGGCAGCCCTCCACCATCCTTCCTGGACGCTGGCCTTCTTCTCCCACAGATTCTTTCTGCCATGGTCCCTGGTGCCTGCATCTCTGGGGAAAGGATCCCCCTCTCTCCCACCAGTTCCAACAAGGACTGCATCCCCTTGGCTCTCAGTGGCCCGTTGGGGCTCCCGTCGGCTGGCTGGGGAAGGTGCTGCCCTCATCAGCAGGCTCTGTCTCAAGCCCACTCCCCCTCTCCCCACTGTCAGTGGAGATCAAGCCCAGGGACTGAGTGGGAGAGGGTGTGATTCCCTGAGGAAATGTGGAGCGAGTGATGACAAGGGAGGGAAAATGATAAATTCTCCTGTGACCGCTCTCCGATCAAACCGACTTCACATCCCGGTTTCCGATGGCGGCACACATCGTCCACTTCGGGGAGATGGAGGTGTACGTAAACAATCCCTACTATACACAGTGGGTTACGTCCAACTGGTTGCTGTTCTCACGTGTGTTGTAAGGGACATCCTGAAGCCTCTGCTTTGCCCAGCTCCTTCCAGAATGTTGGATTCTCTCAAGTCAGGGTAAACGGGTGCTGAGCTTCATAAACCAGATGATCTGAGGACGCGAGATAAGACTGCACACGAAGCCATGCCTTCCTTTTTACCGCCCTAACTTCCATCCCCCACGTCCTGGGACGCTGACCTCTGGCTGCAGAGGACTCCCAGAGAGACTTAAACCCTGATCCCCGCCCCAGGCTGGCCCAGACACGGGATTGCTTCTCCTTCCTCCCCAAACCCAGCTCACACTTGTGAAGTAGGGCCAAGCACTTCAGACAAGAGCAGGATAAGAACACGGATACGGTCAAGTCCAAATGATGGTGTAGTTAAGCTGTCGGAAGTGCCAACGTGTTGGAAGAGATCCTCCTTGAGTGGGGTGGGAAGTTCGACTATCCGCTCTTTTCCCAGGCTGACCCTCCCTCATCCCACAACAGGTTCACAAGGGACGGGAACACGCCACCTTCTGCAAGGTGGCGTCGTCTTTTCTGTAGTTCGCCATCGGGCCAACATGGCAGCCACTGCTGGGATGGGAAACAGATCGTAGGAAATCTTGTTCCAGGGATAACTTTTTTTTTTTTCTTTTTTAAAGATTCATTTATTTGACAGATAGAGACCACAAGCAGGCAGAGAGGCAGGCAGAGAGAGAGAGAGAGAGGGGGGGGGGGGAAGCAGGCTCCCCGCCAAGCAGAGAGCCCGATGCGGGGCTCGATCCCAGGACCCTGGGATCATGACCTGAGCTGAAGGCAGAGGCTTTAACCCGCTGAGCCACCCAGGCGCCCCCAGGGATAACTTTTGCTAATGACTGTTGAAGGTGACAAAACGTTTGAAACTTTCTGGCCGGAGGCATGACATGTCAACAAGTAATGATGATACACAGGGAAATTTTACACTCTCACTTGTAGAGTGGCTCTTCCGATATCGAAACAGGAATTAGAAGTCTAGAAGCCTCTAACGTGCCACCAGCACTAACAGAGACTGTGAAAGAGCTCATGCCCTTTCCTGTGAAGTATTAGATAGTGATCTTCACTCCATTCACCTGCCAGGCTGCTTGGAGCATCGTACAAGCTAATGCATGTGAATATGTCAAGTAGTGTATTAAAAACAGGCATATTTGTCATTATCCAAGCCCTTTGAGAAAGAAAAATATTTTTACAAGCTCAATGTATGTGCAAAAGAAGCAGAATCCTATGCTAGGAAACCTATTTCTCTTGTATAATCAAAGTCAGGAAACACAGCATTTTACCTTTCTCTTCCCCGTCACGGCCTATGAGTGAAACGTTCATGCTCTTTTCTCAGTGACAAATTCAACTGCCAGTAGACGAGTTCAGAACCCAGAAGATATGTTCAAACATATTCCTAGCCCTGTATGCTCAATTTAGCCTCGGGGAAATCAGAAAGAAATATTTATGTGTTAAAAGCTCTTTCTCAAGAAAAATTCCAAAGGGGGCTCAACATTTTCTGACCTTTCACTCACTTCTTCAGCAGATAACCCTTTGTATCAGGTACCCGATGAGGGGCTGCGATTACCACATAAAATAAGACCCTGCTTCCCCTCAAGTGGCCTGTAGTCTAACAGAAGAAATAACTGAATGGCCCAGTCTAGTCTAAGAGCTTAATTAAAACAAGCAAACCCTGATCACATAGTGTATTTCCTCAGCTCTGTGTGCCTGACGCCGGGACCTGGGGCATGGGTCCTGGACTCTAGAACACGGGGGCCTCCCCTCTGCTTGAGGACTTTTGCTTTGGTGGGGGTAGGTGCAGAGCAAAATTTTCATCTCCTTCATGACAGAGGAAAGCTCCCTTGTGAATTTCTGCATGAATGCAGCTTGGCTGAAGGGATCCCTGGGCGCAGCCACTTCTAATATTATGACTCGTTTCCAAAGTTTGGGTAAGGGAGTAGGAGGAAGTAGTTCTTGGGTCTCATACAATTTTTTTTTTTTTTTTTTTTTTTTTTTTAGGGAGTCAAAGCCTATTGAAATCAACCTGATGTGAAGCAGGCCAAGTCACTCCCCAGCTCTGCCCATTCCCTTCCTCCTGGCCCACAAAGGCTGCCAGTCATTCTGAATCATGCAGCACCATCGCAGAGCCCTGCTGAAGCCACCAACGTGCAGCCGGCAGGTCTCTGGGAGATGAGCCCTAACTTGTTTTTCTTTGTTCGTGAAGCCAAAGCTTCATGTTCTGTTGCTCGTGCAATTACACATTTGTTTGTTTGTTTGTTTGCAACTCCAGGGGACGATTTTTAGTATCAAGGTTATAGCTGGTCTGTAAGTCACCTTCATGTGAATACCCAAAAATGCCCCCTTGGGGCAGGGAATTCAAAAAGGCACCCCTCCATGGGGCCCCCTGGGTAAAAGGGTTTGGCGAGCGGAGCTCTGGTGGGCCTCAGCCCCATCCACCTCTTCACTTGGCTTTGTGCAGTGCGCAAACCACGCAGCAGGACGGCAGCCTGCAAGGTTCTGCCCTCTGGGGATTTTATTTTGGTCTAGAGAGCACTGTGACATCTGCATCCAACCAATGCTGAATATTTAAAGGATCTCTTTATTGGGGGCTTATAATTTTGTTCTCTTGTTTTTTTCTTTATAAAATGCCAAAAGAAGTATTACTGGCATTTTTTTTTAAACTTAGAAAAGTAAAAGCTGACTTGCAGATCCTAATGTTAACTCTGACTTCAAGGTCTGTGAGTTTTATTCCTAGGTTGTGCAGGGTAAGTGTTGATGTGTCTTTACCTCATTCTTCTTCCTATTCCTGCCCCAGACCCCCAAAATCATGGGAGTAGGGATCAACTTGACACCATCAAGACTTTCAAGCAAAACCCGTGGATGCTTTCTGGGCTCCACAACTATTTTGAAATGAGACAACCAAGTTCTGACAGGGCCAGCTTACCGAAATGCTCCCCGTAGTGCTTCTGCTGGGGGTGCCCTGGGAAGTGGGAGAACTGGTCACTCAGGAGGCGCCGCAGCAGCGTCACTGCCATGGACAGAGGGACCCCGGTCCGAGTGTCTGCTCTGTCAGGGAATACTGGCCCTGTCCCCGCAGGCTTCTTCAGTGTTTGTTAATTTGATGTTTCCCGATTCCTAGAGGCTTCTCCCACCCAGCCATGAAGGTTAAAGCGGGAGCTGCAGAAAAGGCAAGGGTAAGAAGCCAGTTTGCCGAGGATAACCACAGAGTGCTTGATCAGGCCGGAGTGGTTCCTGTGATTCCTGCACTCAGGAATGGAAATTCAGACAGAGAGCAGGCAGGAGGGCCATGGGCTTTGGGCTGGCATGGAATAGGCTTGGAACAAGTTTTTTAAAATGAATGCGTGAGCCACCTCTGGGGGTGGGGGGCAGCTTTCAGAGGCCTGCCACTGTGACAGTTCACCTCCTAGGACACCACCCACCCCGGACTCTCTCCTTGGGGGAGAAAGGCTTTCAGGCAATGGAGGAGCAGCTCCGGGTGGGGTGGAGAGGGCTGGCAAGAACGCAGAGGGCTCTGTTGGTGGAGGCGCCCGCCGGTTTTACATAAGGACTGGGACTGGAACAGGAAGCATGCTTCCCAGACGATGTTACAAATATACAGAAATACAATTTAGACACATTTAGTGAACACTTGCTTTCTCCTAGCCAGGCGTAAGTGGAAACGTTTAAAGAGTGTGGCACTCTCCATCCCTGGAAGGGACGCCCCAGCGTTTTCTGTCACCTGGACCACAGCGGTGGGATGTGGGACGCTGCCTGGGAAAGCAGGGCCGGGATCGCTAAGATGTCCGGACCGTCCCAGCCCTCGGCTCTAGGCCCGCTCGGGTGTCTCACCCCCGGGAAGAGCCCGGAGGAAACCCAACTTGCAGGGGAGAGAGGGAGGACTCCGGCAGAGGGGTAAATGCGGAGCGCGGGGGGTGCCGCTGCGGAGGAGAGCAGCCAGGGCTTGGCCCGGGGCGGCGGTGGGGGCTGCTCTGTGAAGAGTGTGCGGCACCGCGCGGCCCCAGGGGGGGGTAGATCTCGTCTGCATTAAAATGTGTCAGCAGAGGCAGAGGAACCAGGAGTCGGAACCGGGGGAGTTTGAATCTACGCGGGTTCTGCGGATTCTGTTTAAGAGGGGGAACTGGTCTTCTTGGGGAAAAGGTGCAAAAAAAAAAAAAAAAAAAAGAAGTGGAAAGGTGTCGGGGTGCGGCGGGCGGAGGCGGGCGAGCAGCGCGCGGACCCCCGGAGCGGCGAGCGGACACCCCTTCCCCCGCGCCCCAGCGGGCGCGCAGGCTGTGGCCCGCGGACACCCCTCCCCACCCCAGGACCGGCAGGGCGCGGGCAGCCGGGCGGCCGGGCCTCCCCCTCCCCTCGCGCGGCCTCTCCCCCGCGCCCCCTCCCCCGCCGGGCCCGGCCGAGCCGCAGAGCCGCCCCGGGAGCGCGGGGCGCGGGCGGCGGGTCATGGCGCGGAGCCGGGCCGGGCGGTGCGGGCGGCGCGGGCGGCGCGGGCGGGGCGCGCTGCTGGCCTGCGCGGCGTGGACCGCGGGCTGGGTGCTGGCGGCCGCACTGCTGCTCCGCGCGCACCCGGGCGTCCTCCCCGAGCGCTGCACCGATGAGAAGAGCCGGCGCATCCTGGCCGCGCTGGTAGGTCCCGCGGCCGCGCTATCCGGCGCCGCGCTCCCCGGGGGCCTGGGGCGGGACACCCTCTTCGGGACCCGGGAGCGGGGCAGTCGGGCGCGGTCGTGGTCCTCGGGGGTGGGCGGGGGGTGTCCGGACACGGTGCGTGGAAGGCCCGGTGCGTACGACCCGTCTCTGCCCGAGAGTCTGCGGGCGCGCGGATGTGTCTCTCCCCATTCGCCCAAATTGGTCCTTTGTCCCAAGATAGCGCTCCTGCCCAACTACTCTCCTGCCGCCCCTGAGCCCGCGCTCGGAAAGTTTGCAGATCCGCTCGGGTCTCCCGACAGCCCCTCGGTGCCCGCGTCCCGTGTGCTGCGGTCGGGCTCCAGGCGCTGGCGAGGGCGCGGGCCGGTGGCGAGGCTCGGGGCCAGCGGGGACCACGCCTCTGCTTCTCGGGTTCTCTCGCTCGGCAGCTGACGTGGGATTCCAACCTGGGTGCATCTCGCCGAGCGCAACGCAGAGGGCTGGTAGGGTCGCTGTCTCCCTGCGCCCCAAAGCCGCGGTTCTCCCGGGAGCGGTTTGTGAGACCCGGGCGCCCTGCGCTCAGGCGAGCAGACCCCGGCAGACCCCCGTCGTGGGGTCCAGACAGCGGTGTCCCAACAAGCGCGGGGCTGAGCTGTCCCAGCTGGCTGGGCAGGCTGCTGTGGTGCGCCCCGGGCCCCAGATGCTTATCCGTCCCTTCCAAACGTTGGCTGCTCCTCAGTGTCTCCGTTTGGTCCGGAAGATTATGGGTGTTAGGAAGACTTGGATAAAGGGAGAGGTCCCCGAAGCTAGGCTGAAAAGGTGAAGACAGCGGGCAAAGGCCGCCCCTTTGGTTTTTTAAGCTATTGTTCACTTCCTAAAACGGTGACCATCTATCTAAGCATTTCTCATGAAAGATGATCTATTTTCTAAGAAATCTTCCAGAAACGCATGGAAGTTTACAGTCCAATTGCTTACATATGGGTGGGGAGGGGGTTGAGACTGTAAGTTTTCAAAACTTCATAGCCTAAGAGATTGGAAAAACTAAAGAAGTGAGTGAAATATACAAACTCAAAGAAATCATATTCTCTGAGACTGATCATTTATTGCTCATGGTGCAGGTGAAACCCTCATCACCATTCCCTCCATGGTATCTGTCAGTCATCATTATCCACCATAATGGACTGTTACACTGACCTTCTAGCAAGTTTTCTTTAACTTGCAACAACTCATCCAATTTCTCAGTAAACTATATAAAAATTCCTTTCACAAGGCTTTTTTTCGCCTCTGTTTTTGGGGGACTGATTGACTACTTAAATGAACATAAAGAATTCCCCCATCCCAGAGCGGAACACCTCTTTACAAAAATAATACAATAATCTTTTACATTAAAATGAAAATGCTGTTTTCACTTATTTATCTTTGGTTAGTGGGAAAAAAACTAATGGAAATTATGTGGCCCATTATAATTTAGGTAATTGCTTATCATAACTTCCCCAGCATTTCAGCTCATAAATTAAAATCAATTCTGGGTAGAGGCTCTACCGATATATCCTTAATGGCAGCCAGCTGGGGTTGATTTAGTGTGACATGACGCTGGAGATACAGGCTCTGCTTCTGAAGGCTCCCGGTCCCACCTCCTGCCCAAGGAACAATCGGAAATACTTCCTCTACCTGTCTTCCTGAAGTTCATCTGACGTCGTCCCAGCAAACTGATTTTTCAGGGAACGTCACCCGGGCACGCTGTTTGAGGCCATTTTTTTCTCACCCATGCTCAGGGCTTGGCTCTCTCTCCTTCTCTCCTTGCCTTGTCCCCGTCTACCTTCTCCGTTCGGGATTTGTGGGTGTCAGCCCCGCAGCACCCTGGCTCCCTGGGCCCCAGGACACTCTGAACTAGAACGGGGTTTGAACTGCGCCGCCGTCTCTGCCACCAGACTCTGCTGGGCCCTGGCTGCCTGCAGAGCCTGGCATTGTGGCCGCCCAGGACTCACGCTGAATCGGCCCTCTGTCTCCGGGCGTCTAGGCACTTTCAATTCATTCTGCCTGGCTTTTGTCCTTAACAAGAAAACTGGCCGTTATTTTTCTGACTGCTCTCCAGACCCTCATTAGCTTTCCGTCTGAATACCAAGCACAGAAGGGGTGCACTGCCGCTGAGCCAGAGGGAGCCCTCTCCCTTCCCGCTGGAGCCAGGGCAGGACTCCCCTGGTGTCCCAGGCCCGCAGTGTGGCAGGTGCCCTGGCTGGCCGGCGGGCGAGTCTGAAGCCGAAGGTGCAGAGCTCCAGGAGCTGGGAGTCGGCCTGCTGGCACCCCCAGGAGGCCCCCCTCCTGCCCAGGGAGCTCAGTGCACTTCTTGGCGCTGGGAGAGGGGAGAGTTGGAAGAGCCAACTGGAATTGTTCCAAGGAGTTGAGCCCTGGGTCCTCTAGCTTTGGAGTTTTTGAGTCAGACTGCTGTGCTCCTCTGCTGTGGTTTTTCAGCACATCTCATAATCAAGACATCTGTAAGCCCTCTTCAGCTCCCCTGTGAGGTTTCTAGAGCCTCCTTTCCTCGTGAGCTGTGTCTGGGGCCGTCCCAGGCTGGGGAGTGTCACCGCGCCTGGCTCCCGTTCCCTGGGCAGAGCACTGCACACAGCAGCGGAGAGGTGTTGCTGCGGGTTCCCGCTGGGCTTGCCCTGGGCAGGCCCCGGGCTAAGCGGCTTTCTGTGTATTAGTTCATTTCATCCCCTGTGCAAGGGCTGTGCTTGGACTCGCCTCACTTCCCAGATGGCAAAACTGAGCCCCAGAGACTTAGAGTAACTTTTCCCGATTCATGCACTTAGTGCGTCGTGCAGAGAGTGGGACCGTCCCTGGGACCTCTCTGGGACCCTGAGCAGTGGGACAGCAGAGACTCTGTGACAACAGGTGGCTCCCTCAATACTGAAAACCCCAAGAACCTACTGGGTATTCTTCATCCTTCCATAGCGTGTCCTTTTCAAGGCATCCCCAGAATATTCCCACGAGCTCCGTTGTTCAGAAGGGTGAACTCCCTTTTGGCTCTGTAGGTCTTGATGTGATTTAATTTAGCTGCCTCCAGTCCAGATCGCTTTTCATAGGACAGGCTTAGCTTTCTTTGCTGTGGTAGAAACCCGTGGCCCCAGTGGGACTGCAGCATCCAGGAAGATTTTACAGCGGGGAACGTCTCTGTTCCCCCGGTGCTCCGGCCGCCTTTGCAGTGTGTACCTTCTGAGCCATCCAGAGGTCAAGAGGGTTGCCCAGCGACAGGCAGACTGCCCTGAGACGCGGCAGCACCCAGCTAACCACCCGGGAGCACAGTTCTAGCTCGGGCTCTCTTGCTAACGGGACAGAGACTTCGCGCTCCTTAAAAACAAGAACGAACGCACAGGAGAAAACCAGCCCTCGGGCATGACCTCTGAGACCCCTGCAGCAATTTCTCCAACTGGAGTGGACGGGTTTTGTTTTTGCCTGAGAGCCATGATACGAGCTGGAGGGATTCTAAGCACCAGCCGCTAGGACGTTCCTCACGGGACTGGGAGCTCCTGAGAGGGCATAGGAATGCAGGCGGCCTGCAGACGCAGATCCACTGAGTCTTCGTCGCCGGAAAGGGCCGTCAACGATAAGGAGACTTCGTTAACTTGCTTTTGTATTTTTCAGTTTATTTAAAAATGCGATACCTGTGGGGTTTGTATGCATGCGCATTCAGGGGCAGAGACGTGCCTGTCCTCATGCTGGCAGCGCCCGTCGTGTGTCGTGTTCCGAGGAAAGGGACCTTGAACTCCGACTTCACGCGGACAAACCACTTCCACGGGTTCAAGCGCAGTCACCTCAGTAGGACGTGTTTGCACGATTTCACCGTTGCTCTCACGACGGCAGTTTTTAATTAGCTTGTAGACCTGTAGTTTGTCCTTTAAGTTCACTGGTGTTTGAAGGCTAAGTTAATTCTTCTCGGGCTTTAGGAGGCATAGACGTGCCAAAGGAACGTGTAGATTCACCGTGGTGCTGGGAGCCGGCGGAGCCGGGTCGCGTGAATTCTGCGGTTTCTGTAAGAGAGCGGGACCCGCAGGGCTGACGCACATCGCCCGAAAGGATGACGAGCAGCCGCTCTGGAACAACCACACAGTGCACACCCTGCCTTGGTGTCTGCTACCTCCTATGATGAGCGGGGTGACTCGGGCACCACAGTTACATCATAAACCCAGGACCTCCCCTATGGTAGCTGGAGGCACCTCGGTCTGCTTCCTGGCCTTCCGGAGGCTTGACATTGCAGCCCAGAAGCTGTCAGCTCTGCGGGAGGCCACTCCTACCCCAAGCTTCAGGAAAACAGCCCCAAATAACGTGCCCCTCCAAAACGGATAGGCTCTATGCCCAATTCGATGATTATGCCACTGTTAAAAATGTCTTGCAACTCCTGATTGGAACAACCGTCCGAACATGCAGGGGCAAAATTGTATAGATTTTAATTCGATTTGAACTCGATTTCATCAATGCAGGAGAGTTGTGTAGAAAACACTGTGGTGGGGAGCCAGTGGGAGAGAGGATGGGGCACGTGAGTCTGGTGGACTGGGAGGTGGGGGCAGAGGTTGGAGATGAGGATTCCCAGGGGACACCGGGCTGCCTCCCCCTCCCACCCGGGGAAGGTTGATCTGGCCCTTGCAGGGTAGAAGCATTTTTCTCTGGCAGAGACACGTCATTTTTTCATAGGACAGCCTGATAGGTCACACACAGGTGCTTGCACTCACTTTCCACTCCCCTGAAGCATATCCCGTTCTCTGAACACACTGCGCTGCTTTGTAACTCTGGCTCTTCGCATGGCTTATTCCCTGCAATGAACTGCCCTCTCTCTCCTTATCTGCTAAGCACACTGCAGTTAGACTTTCAGAATTGAGTTCGGGTACATCTGTCCCAGAGGAAGTCTCCCTCCCACCCCCTGTCATGACCAGGGCTGGAGAGGTGGGAGACAAGTAGCATTCACGGAGACCACCAGGTCCTCTGCACCTGTGACTTTGGTTGACCTTCACAGGTCTCCTGTGACACCATGGGCATCCCATGCTACAGACCTGGAAACAAGCCACCGACTTGTATGGGGCAGAGCCTGGAGGCAAACCCAGTCTGCCCCAGAGGCAGGCCAGGCTGTTTACAGATCCTGTACAGACCATACTCTGCTCTCGTGAGCTTGGAAGGCCGCTGCCTCTGTGATGTGCGTTCCTGAGCCTGGCACCTGTAGTTGGATAGGGGCTGAGCTCACACAGCTGGGTGAAGTCGGGGGAGTGGCATTCTGGATTTGAAGGTGGCCATGGGTGGCTGAGAAGCAGCAAGGCCTTGCCCGTGGCCATTCCCGGTCCCAGAGGAGTAGAACTGTCTCCTTGGCCCGCAGGGTCTCTCCCGGCCGGTGGCAGTTCTGGCCACGGCTCGGGAGGAAAGTAAAGGCTCTGGGACATCGTAGCTGACACCCTCCGCACTCGCCGCTCACGGTACAGTGGACTCTGTCCGTCCCCTCCCTTCTCTCCGGGTTCTTCCAGGATTCTGAAGGTCCCAGCTCAGGACTCACCTTCTCACCAGACGGTTCTGTTCTTCATTCAGAAGCACTTTGGATTCGATTCTAAATGTGACGACGCTCCAGAGATGTTTATGGAATTAATCAAATAATTTGGGGTACCATACTTAGAGGAATTTGGGGGCTTTATAAGGAAATTTATAAAAATTTATTTTTTAAAAATTACTTCTAATTTTTAATAATTTGAATAATTTTCAAGGTAATTTTTAAATAATTTAAAAATTAAAAAAATTATTTTTAGGTTTACTAAAGAAATGTGGAACTCTGCAAACACCAGATAGCGAGAACACTTCACCCTTTCATCCCCGCCTCCCCTCTGAGAATATCCAGAGAGGTCTCGGGGAGCCCGAGTCAGCGGCCTTCTCTTATGAGGGGCGATAAGGAGGCGATTCTAAGCAGAGAGTGAGTGACTCAAAGGGTCCTAAGACTTTCAACACTCATTTCCTGACTCTAAGCCGTGGAATTCAGAGGATGGCATTTTTACCAGCGTGTGTTCCGTTAAACGGCAAGACGAACACAGCCTTACGTGTATTTAACACAGATGTCTGGGTGTTTGTTAACACAGAGCCATCAGGGGCACGTGTTTTCCAAAGACAAAAACGGCAGCCCAGCTTGGCCCTCCCAAGCGCCAGGGTCCGTTCATGACTGCGCACAGGTCTCCGTCACTTGCGTCCTCGTGCTTGGCCAGTGCGACACACCCACCACCCAAGGTGATACACGAAGGTGGAAGCCCACAGAGGAGAGATGGCTCCCGGGAGCGTCATTCAGCAGAAAGTCCCAGGATCCGGGCAAATGGTGTGGACTGCTGTTCTCCAGGATCGGGTCAGATGGTGTGGACTGCTATTGCCTGAAATGGTCCCGAAAATCCAGATACTTGTTTTAAGAACCAGGAATATTTCTTTTTAATAAGCATTCTGGTAATGTGTGCTTTGAACAATTGACCTAGAGTCTTTACAAAGGTCCACAGTGTTTTAGCTAACACTCTGGAGCCAGGCATGGTTTTGAAGTCCCCTTTTATTGGGCATTAGAAAAATGATACGGATCATAGACCACACATGTTGCATACGGAACAGAACCAGTAATCCAAGGGACGGACAGTTCCGCGGCACACGTATGGAGTTCACGGGAGCTGAGTAACTCGCCTCAGGACTCTCCAGTGGGGCTTGGTGCCACGTGAGGCCCCGCGGGTCACAAAAAAGCTGTAGATTTCAGATCTTCGGGGTCTTTGGGATCGTTCCTCCATCCGGGCCGTGGACACACGTTGCCTGAGTTTGAGCGGCTCGTAGAGCAAAGCTGACCAGCGTGGCGCGACCAGAGTCTCTGAGGAGCATTTCAGCGGCCCATTCTGGAGCACCATCTCGGGAAGCCTCACACTTGAATAAATTACTGGTTTCCACACGCTTTTTCCACTCGGCTGGTCCAAAAACCAAGCCAGGGAGGCAGATGGGTGACGCAGGGATGGAATCCAAGCCTCAGAGCCGGGGCGGGCGTAGTCTGCTCAGGAGGTCCCGGTCCGGCCAGGCCACGCTCCCAGCCTGTGACTCTGGGCCCCATCCCTGCTGTCTGCGCGGTGCCGCTCTCTAGCTGCGGCTGGTCACTCAGGGCACTTTGTAGTGCGTGCGACAGCGAGGGAAACAACGTGGTGGCCCTTGTCTGTCACGTGATGGGAGCGAGGGGGACCCCCTGCCCCATCTCCTGGGCAGCAGAACTTCTAGGAAGGGAGGCCAGTATCTGCTCACGTGGAAGGAAGACGCACCTGTCGGGGGACAGATGCAGGTAGCTCCTAGTAAGGATGGGCCTAGGGGGTTAGCTTTCCCGAAAGGTTAAAACCAAAAACAGAGGCTGTATACTGTCCTCCGTCTTCGGCCGCCACCCAGCAGGACCACCAGCCAGGGCCTGGCTGGTCTGTCTTCCTAGGATGGTTGTGGTGCGCTGGGGGAGGCCGCTGATCCCTCGTGTGGAACCCATTCTGAGAGCCGCTAAAGTTTAGGAGAAACGCCACCTGAGGTCTCCTGACCCCTCCTCACCGTCCCCAGGGACCAAAGGCTCCCTGTGCTTCCAGAATGGCTCCAGAATAGCTTCCGCGCCAGGGACGCCTCTCTCCAGTCCTTCTGACACGACCCACCACGCAGCCTCTTCTATTTCCTGCACAGGGTGCTCCTCCGAACCCCTGCCTTCCTTCCAGACCTGCTGCCTTGCAGGCCACACCCCTGGGTGTCAGAGACAGCGGGCTGCGGGAACGTGCTTGCAGGAAGGGTGGTTACTGTGGCTGGTCTGACCCCAGGTGAGGCTCACAGGGGACTGCCCAGATCTGACTTAGCCATTCTTAGATGGGGGGGGGGGGTGTTCAAATCTCCCCAGGGTGACCTGCCCATGTGGCCGGTGTTGATGACTACTGGCCTGGCCAGCCCTGTCTCTGACAGCTGAGGGAACTGTCACCAGCTGGTGGAAGGCTTTTCCCAGCATCTTGTGGCCAGAGGGGGGCACGGTGGGGAGACCAGTGTCTCACCTCCAGTGTCCTGATTCTGAAGCCTGGGTCTGGTTGATAATGTAATAAATATGAGACGCTTTTTTAACACTTCCACTTAATTTTTTAAAAAGACTTTATTTATTTATTTGTCAGAGAGAGAGAGAGAGAGAGCATAACAGGGAGAACAGGAGAGGCAGAGGGAGAAGCAGGCCCCTGCCGAGCAGGGAGCCTGATGCGGGACTCGATTCCAGGACCCCAGGATCATGACCTGAGCCAGACGCTTCACCGACTGAGCCGTGAGGAGTCCCAAGTTTCAGTGAATTACCCACTGACCCAAACAGCCCGTGTGGGTCACATCCATGAGGTTTCTCTCGACTGCTGATTAGAGCCCCTTGTGCCCCTCTCCCTTCCCCTGCCTGGCGTCAGCCCGGCCGCTCCTGCCTTGTGACCCGCTGTCCCCTTCCTTCCAGTGCCGGGACTACGAGGGCGGGGCGCTGGTGGGAGACCTCTGCGAGGACCTGTGCGTGGCGGGGAAGCTGCTGTACCGGCGCTGTCTGTACTACGAGAGGGGCAAGAAGGTTCTGCAGGCCGACTGGCGCGGCCGGCCCGTCATCCTCAAGTCCAAGGAGGAGGCCTTCTCCAGCTTCCCGCCGCTCGGCCTGCTGGAGGACGCCGCCGACGAGGGCGCCCGGGACTTCCCGGAGGCTGAGCTGCTGCTGCTGGTGGCCGGCGAGGTCAAGAACGCCCTGGGCCTGGAACTGCCCGGCGGCAGCCTGGGGACCCTGTGGCCGGGCGGGCGCGGTCCGCGGTGGCGGGGCCAGCTGGCCAGCCTGTGGTCACTGCTGCAGCAGGAGGAGTTCGTCCTCTTCAGCCTGCTGCAGGACCTGAGCCGGCACGCCCTGCCCGTGCTGGGCTCCTGCGGCCACTTCTACGCCGTGGAGTACCTGGCAGCCGGCAGCCCCCGCCACCGGGCCCTCTTCCCCCTCGATGGGGTGGCGGGGGGGCCCCGGGGCAGCCGGGGCCAGGCCAAGGCCGTCAGTGACATGGCGCTCAGCTTCCTGGACATGGTGAGCCATTTCGAGGGCGACTTTTCTCACCGCCTCCACCTGTGCGACGTCAAGCCCGAAAACTTCGCCATCAGGAGCGACTACACGGTGAGTGGCACGGGGAGGGCGTGGGTATCGTGCGGGGGCCGGAGCGTCTAGGAGCAGGTTTCTGAAACCTGGGGGGGCCCCTGCAACCTTAGGCAAGCTTGCGGCCTGGACAAACCAGACCTGCCAGGGCACCTCGTTTGGGGTGTGAGCGAGAGACTTTGGGGAACACAGGCGCCCGGCCCCTCCTGGGACTGGGAATGATAACGAAGGCACCCACAGCAGCTTCGTCCTCCCTCATGGCTCTCCTGGTTTCTCCAAGGACCTAATTTGAAAGCCAGCTCTTGCTGAGGCAGAAAGCAGTCTTCAGGGGATGCGGAGCTCCAGAGGAGGACAGAGAAAGGTGGCCTCTGGGGTCTTTGCTGGTCGATGCTCTAGGATTGTGGCAGGCTTTTCCTGATACACTCCTCCTGGACAGGTTCTAGTTTCCCTTCCCCTGGTGAGACTTCTAGAGGGACAGCTGGAGTTCTGGTGCCTTCTGCATGGGGAAGGACCTGCCCTGTGGAAGTGTGTGGCTCGGACGGGCTGCTCTACGGAGGGTCGGTGAAGTCAGTCTCCCACTCTGGGCAACGCAGGTGTGCAAGGAATTAAACGTGCTGGGAAAGCAGCCAGAGGGACTTCCGTGTTTCATTGCACGATAACCCCCTCCCGCTTCACCCTGCCTAGGCTAAACCCGAGTGTTGCGTTGTTGTTGGGGTGACCCGGGGGCCCAAACACAGGTGTCCTTCCCCTGTGCTGTGACAAATGCCAGGACTGCTCGAGAAGAAGTAGATGTGGGTGCGCGGTGGGCAGTGGGAGCAGGCTGTGTCCTGGTCCTCCCCTCCCAACTGCGACAAGGTAGCTCATAACTGCGATGCTGGCAAGTGAGGCCAAGCTGACTTCAGCCACAGCAGAGGGCTGGCCGCTGAGGGTGCGGGGTCCCGGAAGAATGGTGCTCTTCATCCCGGTTAAAAACCGAAAGGGATAAAAAAAGAGGGCTCTCTTATTTCCAGCCAAGGACTTTCACAGCAGGTGGCATAGGAATGCCTTCTTAAAACAGCCTGAAATCTAGAAAAATAAATTTGCCCCCTGGGTCACCTCCTTCCCCAGTCAAGCCTTTGTCACCGTAAAGAGAATTGTGGCAACTGGCCCAAACTGCCTTGTCCTAATGCCTTCCTGGTCCCTGGCAGCCCCAGAGGGATTGATAAGCCGGGGGTGGCTCCAAGTGTGGATGGGGAAGACCTGAGACGTTCCAGAAGGTTCTGGGAGGTTCCTGGAGGGTCTGCACTCTGGAGGCGGATACAGCTCCATGTGCAGTATCCCGAGCTCCACGAGACCTCTAAACATGGTCCAAGCTGTGAAGGGGAGGGATACCCCAGGACTCTGCCAGCATATTTTTTGGAGGTAAAATCCTGGCCAAGCTTCCCTAATTCATGGGCAGTAAGTTTATGTAAAGAACATGAAGGACCACTGTTCTTTTTCTCAGAGAAGTCCTGGGAACCCGGGGACCCCAAGGCCCTGGGAAAGGGGGTGTGGCGTGTCTGTTCACACCACTGGCTCTAGCAGTTCCGGGACCCATGCTCATCTGACACCGGTTTCTTCACCCCGTGAGTATTACGGAGTGTCAGTGAGTGGAAATCCACAGGGGCAGTAACATTTGAGGGAATTGTGAAGCTGTCTGGGCTGGGTTCCCAGGAAAAGCTGTAGGAGCTGGGGGAAAGGGAAACATGGCATGTTGCTGGCTTGTGCACTGCACTAGAGTTGTGCCTTCCAGCATCTTGTGCAGATAGGCACGACATATTTGTTCAATGAAATAATGGCTGCACTTTTTGACCTAGCCCCAGACTGGGCCCTGTGGACTGTACTGGGGCATACTCTAGAGGTCCACTGTACTGTGGACTGTACCTCTAATAAAAAAAATAAAAAAGAGGCCCTTGCCTCTGCCTGAGCTCATCTCCTCTTCTCAGGGGCAGATGGGGAGGGAGGACAGAGGGTCCCCCTTGGCTAACCCCGGCATTATTGACCTCCTTGCAGACAACGAATTTCAAGAAGTTAACTTGCCCAATGATTTCACAACATTAAGTGAAATCCGGCAGGGTCAGCATCAACGGAGAACTTGTTAGAAATGCAGATTTTCTACCTGCCCCCAAGACCGGCTGAGTCCGGCACTCTGGGGGTGGGACGTGGTGACTTGCAGTCACTCCCTATCTCTGGGCCCCACTTACAGGTCCTGAGAATTCATCTGTGGTTGCAAAGGAAAACTGGGAAACACCACCGCTTCGTGCCCCCAAAACATGGCTAGCACGTGCTCCTTTCAATCCTGTACGTGTCCTACGTGAGAGTTACACTGTTCAGCGGGGAATGAAACAATTCTCATCACCCCTTTCTAGTTTGAGGTGGGATGAGTTTGATGAAGGTGCGAGTTATGTCATTTCGTGCAGGGAGAACGTTAGGATTCTCCTGATATGATCAAAGAAGCCGTAGGCAGTTCTTTCTGTTGTCTTGGCTGCTGTTCTTATTTTAGGTGTGTGGAGTTATGCTTACAATAGCTGTAATCCA
Source organism: Meles meles (assembly GCF_922984935.1). Lineage (NCBI taxonomy): Eukaryota > Metazoa > Chordata > Mammalia > Carnivora > Mustelidae > Meles > Meles meles. The sequence goes on along the minus strand of NC_060077.1, from coordinate 92,081,889 downwards.
TTCTGCACTGTACGCTAAAAATTAAAAAATAAATCTGGCTCTCCCTGGGAGACGAGAAGGGAACAATCAGGAATGGGAGCGAGAAGTCGCAAGGAGAGGAAAGTGTGTGTACGGGCCCGGGGGAGGCTGGGGAGGTTGCCAGAAAGTACAGAAAGGAGGGAGGCCCTGTGGTCCTGATAATAAATTATAAGGACAATAGATTCATGGGCACAGCTCAATATATTTTTAGTGTATTAGCTACGGTAAATAGTGAAATTAGCTATTTCTTTTGGCTAAATAACGAGATAGGGAAAATTGATTAAAAGTGTAATTTCTGTTTGCTGTGCCTGAATTAGTCATTAGGCAAAGCTCTTAAGTAGGGAAAAGTTTCCTGTTCTTCATGTTCATTATCCTCCATATAATTTGAAAGAAATTATTTTCCTCTTTGGTTTTACTGACCCATCCCCCAAGGAAGTTTACTGCCTCTGGCATCGCTCCTGAGTGAACCACAAAAACCCAAACTGGGGAATGTAGCTTCTAACGCAGCTGAGTTGCGGAGCAAATGGACCCCAGCCAGTGAGGCCTTGCTGAGATGCTACCAAAGGCAGAAGGAAGGTGCTCGGAGGATGGCCTGCGAAGGCTTGTGAGACACCACAGACGCCATCAAATTCATCAAGTCTTCTGAAAGGTCTTTTAATACCTAGAAGCTATGAACTGCTTGATTTGGGCAGAATCCAGGTTTTATCAAGTTTGAGATCTTTTTGTTGTTGTTTTGTTTTTTACATTCAGGTGGTGGAGGCGAATCTGCATAATGTAGACATTCTTCTTTTTCTGGTGTGGAAGCCTATTTGCTTTGAAGCCAAGAAGAGAAATCTGGAATTCCAGGGGGTTGATCGTGGGCTCCTGCTGACAGTGGCATTTTGGCATTTCGTATTTGATGCTGTTGGACCCGGGTCCGTGTGCATCAGCCCTAATGCGAGAAGGTTGATGCTGCCATTTGCAGCCAAGTTTCCATCCCTGCAGTCAGTGGGAAGCCGGTCGATTCAGGTCACAGATAGGCCACAAGTAGACGGCACAGGTCCTGCCCACCCACTGTTGCCTTCACACGCAAGGATCTGCCCCAGGAGGGCGGTTTCTTCATTGTTGACACTCATGAAGATAAATTCTCTGGGTCTCACAGCTTTTATGATGCCGAACCTTGAAGGTCAGAGACCAAAGTGATGCAGCAATGGGGAGGGGATTAATTTATTTTTTTAAATTTTTTTTAAAGATTTTATTTATTTATTTGACAGACAGAGATCACAAGTAGACAGAGAGGCAGGCAGAGAGAGAGAGAGAGGGAAGCAGGCTCCCTGCTGAGCAGAGAGCCTGATGCGGGGCTCGATCCCAGGACCCCGAGATCATGACCTGAGCCGAAGGCAGCGGCTTAACCCACTGAGCCACCCAGGTGCCCCAGATAAATTTATTTTTAAGACATTTCGGAGATTCTATTTTTTTTTAAAGTTTTATTTATTCATTTGAGAGAGAGAGAGAGAGCTAGCACGGGGGAGGGGAGAGAGAGTCCTCAAGCAGACTCTGCAGTGAGTGCTGAGCCAGATCCGGGGCTGGATCCCAGGACCCCGAGATCACGGCCTGACCAAGCATCACACCCTCAACTGACTGAGCCATCCCATCCAGGCACCCCTCCGAGATCCTACTTTTAAAGCTGAAAAAGTGTTTGAGGTTGAAAAACGATTCTTCCAGTTATAGTTCCAAATCCTAGGGTTTCACCAGGACCGCAAATGTCCTTTTTTGCAGCCAAAGCTTTGCAATATGGTCAATGCCAGATGGTTGTGTGACAAAAGCTGGCGCCCCCAGCACGGCCCGGGCTCCCCTTTCCAGCAGGCAGCGTTCTGCCCTCCCACAGCCCAAAGGCATCTGCACTGCCAATGGGGAGCGGGGGTGCCCCGGCCCCTGCGGTGCTGAGCCTCGGTGTCCCCTGACGGCCATGTGCTGTGTTGGTTGCAGGTGGTGGCCATCGACGTGGACATGGCCTTTTTTGAACCTAAAATGCGGGAAATTCTCGAGCAGAACTGCACGGGAGACGAAGACTGCAATTTCTTCGACTGTTTTTCCAAGTGTGATTTGCGCGTCAACAAGTGTGGAGCGGAAAGAGTCAACAGCAACCTGCAGGTAGGCGGCCGCCCCCGCGGGGGCTGGGGGACGTTGTTCTCGGGGGCGGCCGCTGCCCTCTGTGCGGGCCACCCCGCTCACATGGCCCAGGTCACCCCTTCCATGCTACCTGGGCTCGATATGCCCAGTGAGAACAGGGACGGCAGGAGGCAGTGTTGTCAGCCAAATGACCCCATCGGGGTCTCCTGGATGAAGCGGCCAGCAGACTCCTTTGCTGGGCTCCCCATGTCCTCCTAACGTAGTCCTTTTCAAACTTAAAACTTTACTCAAAAAGAAAAAAAAAAAAAAAATCCCTGCCCCGACTGACAGAGCAAAGGAATAGAATTTTCTAAAATTTCCGAGCTCGACATAAGGACAGGTATCTGTCGGGCCAGCAGAAGGTGGCTGGGTTATGCAGGAATGACATAGGTCAGCTGGGTAGCTCCTAGTTCACCCCTGACTGAACCGAATTCCAGAGGGTTCAGTTATCAACTCACAAAAACTAGGATCCTAAAGGAACCAGAGAAGAACTGGGGGAATTTAAAATACCATCCGAGAGTAAGGAAGGCCTTTCTGAGTACGGAACACAGCTCAGAGGTTGCAGGAAGAACTCCCGACAGATTTCGCTCTCTTGAAAAAATCCATATAGCGGAAACAAAACAAAACAAAATCCCTCCAAATACAAGCAAAATTTAAAAGTTAAATGAGAAAATGGGTAAAACGTTTGCAATTGCTGGTACAGATCAGGAGAGAAGAGGACTGGGGGGGTCCTCATGTACCAGCTGCGGTCGGGGCTCAGAGAGTGTCCCCAGGATTTCCTTCCCCAGTGGACCTTCTTTGCTGTGGCTACTCCACGTGCCAGCGGCAGCGTTCAGGGACTGGTCGGTGGGAGCAGGGGCCTACGCAAAGCCCAGTGTCCTGCTCAGTAAGGAACACCGGAAGATTTCCTTCTCCCCCAAGTCCATAGAGGCATGGTTCCCAGGAACACACCTCAATAAATCCCTGCCTGCAAACTTCCCTCTTAGAGTCCACTCTCCAGAAAGCCAGCCAACGCCAGCCAGAGGGGATGTCCTTACAATATAAAGAGTGTCTGCAAATTAATATGAAGGCGGCCAACAATCTGATGCAAATGTGAGCGAAGGACATCAACTTGACCATTCACTGGAAAGGAAACACAAATAGCTTTCACCCGACGGCTAGGAACGATGCAAATTAAACCATTTTCACCCATCAGTTGGCAAAAATGAAAGATAACACATGTGTTGGCTGGGCCATGGGGAAGACAACTTTTCTCATCATACGTCACTCTGAGAGCGTATCTCAGTACAACTTGCACGGGGTTGATTGGGCAATATCTACTAAAAGAAAAAATGCACATACCCCTAGGCCCAGGCATTCTATTTCTAGAAATTTATCCGCATAGGCAAAGTGAAAATCACATACAAGGAAGATATTTCTTGCAGCATTGTTCATAATAGCAAAAGTTAGTAAACAGCCTCAATTTCCACCAGTAGGGAACTAGTTAAATAATTTATGATCTTCCCACACGTTTGAGGTGCAGCCATGAAAGCGAACAGGAAATCCCCGTAAGAACTGACATTTCCATGCCTCTCCCTGGGGTTCGATTAAATGGGAACAGAAGCTGAGGAATTGTGTAGTAGACAGCTTTTGTGCAAAGTGGAAGGGAAGGGAGAGGCGTGCTTAGGCTTCTGTGCGCGTACTCTGTCTAGAAGGGTATTCAAGGAAGGGACCGGCTCCCAGAGCTGGGAGCAGCATGGGGACCTAGGACCTACATATGGTCTGTCCTCGGGGACACTGAACATTTTTGCGTATGGATTAGCAATTAAAACAGAACTAAGGTAATTTGTTTTTATTATTTATTTATGTATTTTTTCCTTTTTTTTAAAATTGTATTACTTTAGTCGCCCTACCACAAATCATGGAACACTAAATCAAAACCAATGATATATTGTACAGTAATTTGTTTTTAAAAAGAATCTTTGCGCTTGCAGGGAGTGGGAAGCAGAAGTTAGTTGCTTGTCTTCTGTGAAAAGTAGCTTTACAACACAGAGGCCTCTGTTCAGTGAGTCCAAGACAGTGTGACACAGAAAAATAAAGCCCATTAATTATGCGCCCCTGGGAGGGGCCGCCCGGCATGGGGGACCTGGGAAAGCCGTGGGAACCCGCCGCGTGTTGATGGGAAGGATTTCAGGAGATCTGCGGATTCAGGGGCAGTTCGGGTCCTGTTACAACTCTCGGCTGTGAGATGGTGGCTGACTTCTTCACTTCTGCTCCTGAAAAAAAAGGGCTCAAAGTCCCTTCCAGGACAGTCTTTTCTCCACGCGTCTCAACGTGCAATCCTGGTTGCCGACGACATGTCCCTGGGCCCTCGGGACAGCCCTGTCCGGTGGGCATTGCCGGTTGCGCTGCCCACCTACGGCCGAGCAAGTCCTCAGGGTCGTGGTGACTCAGCTGAGGGGCCGCTCCTCAAGCAGCAGCGGGTCATCAGCACTTTCTGCTCTCTCGGGAGGTGTATTCGGTGACCCGCGCCCTCCCCGTGTGCTCAGGCCTGGACGCGGGACTCCTGTCCTGCTGCTGGAAGGGACGGCAGCTTTGGGACCAGACACCCCCTGCCCCCGCGGGGAGAGGCCTCCCTGCAGGCACGGTGGGGGGCGTGGGGCTCGCGGCCCTGCCCTGACCGCCCCGTCTGCCGTCCCTCAGGTCATCTGTGACAAGATCTTCCGCCACTGGTTCTCCTCGAGCCCCGGCAGCTCGGCCCTGTCCTTCCCACTGCAGCGGCAGCTGCGGGAGGCGGTGCAGGAATGCGCGGACCCCCGGAGCACTGCACGCAGCCCCCCGAGAGCAGCCTCCGACGTGTTCTGGAAGCTTCGGCACCTCCTCCGAGCCACGCAGAGGGAACTGCAGGACGCAGAGGAGTAGCGGCGGCGGTAGCTTCGGGCGGGTTCCCTCCAGCAGGTTGTTGGAAGGAGGAACCTTCCTCTAGGCCGGCGCCGGCCGGGCAGGTGCACCCCTGCTCGTCCGCGGACTCCCCGCCGGCCGCCGTGAGGGCGCCTCTTCCTCCCAGCCTGGCCTTGTTCCATCTTGTGGGGCTACCACCCTGCCTCGGACCGTCACCCCTTTGAAGATGACACGAGGGAGGCGGGCACAGAGCGTTCCGTTTGGAGCCTGTCCTCAGGGGGCAGCGCGGACCCGACTGGCCGTTACTGTGCGGAAGGTGCTGGTGCTCGGCCGTGACATTGGGAGCTCCAGCTCACCTCCCTGCCCGCGTCACCGCCTTCCAAAACGTGCACGTGTGTGTGCCCACGAGCAAGTGTAGGTGTTGGTGCAGGTGCACTCGCACGAGTGTGCGTGAGCGTGCACGCGAGTGTGAGTTGTCCCTGTGTGCTTGCCGTGTGAGTGCAAGCAGGGGAGTGTGCGAGGCTCTGGGGTAGGGGACGGGGGTTTCCTGGCGTGCCTTCTGGGACAACCGGCCGAGCTGGAATTTGGAATCTGGAATTACATAGAATAAAAACCAAAAGTTGCATCTTGAGGAAGAGTCATTTGTCACGAGAGGGTGGGTAAGGACAGCAGATAGCGGTTTTCGTTTTGAGAGACGCATTGATTTTATGGATTGTGTTTTAGGGAGCGCTTTAATGCTCACCTCAGCGCATCGGCCCTCTGTCCCCAGAGAAGCTGAAGCAGCGCGAGTGCGAAGGTCAGGAAGGTCAGGCGTTGGCTTCGGGCGGAGTCAGAGGCTAGCTCCTTCCTGTCCCTGAAATGCAGACAGTGGAGGCCCCGGGAAGCTCCTCGCGGTCCTTGCCCGGGCAGGCGGGTGAAGCCAGGCGAGCCAGCCAAGCTCTGCCGGGAGGGAGCTCAGTCCTATTCCACACCTGGGGGGGAGGGTAGCAGGTGCACCACAGGTCACCAGCTGGTCCCCCAAAGGTAAATCAAGAAAGATGCGAGGAGATGAGAAGGAAATTGTTGATGGCTTACAACTCGGAGAAGACAAAGTGATGTGAAGTTGGAAAAAATCACAGACTGACAAATTCCAAACGATTTCTCTTTTCCTCGCCCAGTCCCTTCCCTGGGTGGACAAAGGGGAATTGCGTGCCTGTGTTCATTTGGACGCATTTCTCCAGAACCCACCCCGGGCCCTCCCTGGGCTCACAGGGAACGTCTCCGGGGAGAGAAAGTCGACGGCCCGGAAAGCTCTGGGTTCTGTGACTCCCTAGCACTCCTGTTTCAGGGCTCATGTCACCTGCCGTCCTGCCCTCACTGTCACCATGGGCAGAGTTTCCCAAGGGCCCTCTAGTTGTGTGTGAATGACTCGCTCTGCATCTGTAGTCTTTGGCGGGAAGAAAAATCCAGGGCAGTCGCTATTGTGGCAGAAGGTACATTAAAACTAGTCTGATGCTCTGCCCTTGGACCAGTAGATTCTACAGGAAGAGAATCGGCTTCTGTCCACTGAGCGGGGACTCCCGTGTCTCCAGGGCTTTTTCTGCAGAGGGAGAGTTCCTTGGAGCCCTGCGAACCTGTTGGTCAGCTTCTGTCTGGAGCGAGGTTTCCATGAAATCTGGTGTGAAATGAAGGGCGAGCGACGGAGGGAGGGGCAGGGGCTCTGCAGTCTGTGTCCCAAAACAGTTGGCTTTTGCAACGTGACAGCAAAGAGGTCTCTGGCGGGCTGACCCTGGGATTGCAGCCTTCAGTAGCCTTGGCTCTGAGCCTTCCGACCGGGCAGCAAAGCTGGCTCCGGAGAGGGAAAATGTTCCTTTTCATTTAGACCAAAATGGAAACAAATGTTCTTGTTTATCATGGAGATGATGCAACATGTAATTACCCACTCAGTGGTGTTCTTATTGCTGAAAAGGAGCAGTTTTATCCATTTTCCCTGTGTTTGACCACCCTTCTCTCTCTCTCTCTCTCTCTCTCTCACACACACACACACACGCATGTGCACATGTGCACGCACACGAGAGCCCCTTTCCCAGCCCACCTGGAGAATTCCATGAAACGGCAGACTCCGAAAATACCTGGTGGTTTGGTTTCTGTGTTTTAAACACTTTCACACCCTTACAAAATCACACTTTTCTATAACACAATCAACAAACACTGCCATGTCGGTATTTAGTACGTTTACCGTGGCACGTGGGATCGTCTCCTGCGACCTGACCGAGCAAGTGCAGAAGACTGCCTCGAGCTGTGTCCTCAGAGGAGGACGCCCAGCAGGTGCGGGTGTTTTTACCTCTTCGTTTTTACCCAAATTAGTGCACGGGGTACTTCATTGACCTCCAGTCACACATCACAAGTCCGTTTTCAGCCCGTGTCTCGGTAATAATCATGCTTCAAATTTCTTGTGATGAAATGATTCCAGACTCTATGCCTGCTGGGTTACCGTTGAGACACACTGTAACAGCCCAGAAGTTGTAGGGGCTCCTGACTACATGGTAGAAACCAGTCAGGAAGGCGTTGGATGGCCTCTTAATGTCACATGGCTACACACATTTCTTTTTTTATTTTTTTGGTAAGATTTTATTTATTTATTTGACAGAGATCACAAGTAGGCAGAGATCACAAGTAGGCAGAGAGAGAGAGAGGAGGAAGCAGGCTCCCCGCTGAGCAGAAAGCCAGATGAGGGGCTCGATCCCAGGACCCTGGGATCATGACCTGAGCCGAAGGCACAGGCTTTAACCCACTGAGCCGCTCAGGCACCCCGGCCACACATATTTCTAAACCATCCCAGTTCTCCTCTCCTCACAGGGAGGAAGTAGCCAGCAGTTTACAGATGTGCCACCTCCGAGAAGTCCTCCAGGCCTGCCTCCGCACCATGCTCAACACCAGCCCGCCCAGCTGCCCCGGATGAATGCCGAATGTTAAATTATCAGAAGAGCAGCTTTTTTTTTTTTTTTTTAACTTTTAAACTTGTAAGCTGTTCTTAGAACAGCTGGTTGGGGGGAAGTTTGGCTGGAATTTTCAGAAACCAAGGACCATGTAAAGGAGTTGTTCCTCTTACCGCATGGGCACCCCGCCATGGGCAGACAAAGGCTACTCTGGGCGGTAACAGGGATAAGTTGTCCCGGCTTTTGGACTCTGGAACGTGTGCAGAAGTCTGATCCTGACGTGGGCCCCGACCCTCCGCGGGTGTTTTGCCAGCGGGATGTACTTCGTTCTGCGGCGAAGCTTCAGGAGAAATCCCCGAGAAGATGTGAACCCTGAGCAGAGGCTGTTGCTGAGGTCCCCACTTTGAGTGGACTTTGAGTGGAGCCCCTGACATGATCGGGGGATCCGGGAGCTTTGCTTCCTGTTTCAGGAGACGTCCCCGAGCTGTGGATCATGCTTGCCCTTCCGTCTGCTTCCTCTCCAGGTGCTCTGGGCCGGCCTGCGCCCCTTTCCACGCCTGCAGGTGCCAGCGCAGGTAGTTCACCTTCCTCTGCCTCAATTTCCCTCTGTGAATGCATTGAAGTGGGAGTCCCTGTCTGGGGTGTGTGTGGACACGCCTCCAGAGCTCTGTAACCCCTCGTTATTTTCAGCCACGTGCGGCCCCAAGGCTGGCATCAGGGGTGAGGGGGTGGGCAGAGGGACATAAGGTCTCCTGCTTCTCACACCCAGCTTCTCCCTGTCTCCTTCCTCGGGCAAAGGCTCCTCCCCCTTTTTGTCTAATGGTCTGGGACGACAGTCCCTAGGTCCTGGCCACACAGGGTTGATCCTAACCCAGGGTTCAAGGGGACCTCGGCCCCGCCTCACATCCAGGGGACCCAGACCCTCAGTGGGCCCAGGGAGCGAGCTGTCCTTTCCTCCAGCGCGCGCGGACGCTGACGCACATCACCTGTGCGGATGCTGGTCGAGAGCTTCGCTGGGGCCTGCTGGAGTCCCCCTGGAGTGCTGATGCGGACACCGAATTCCCGGGGTGCTGGTGCTGGGAGGCGGGGCCTGTGGGAGACGATTAGGTCCTGAGGGTGGAGCTCCAGTCCTGGGCCTAGTGGCCTTCTCAGAAGAGATAGCAGAGGGCCTGGCTCTGGCCCCGCCCTGCCCTCGTCCTGTCTGCCCTGCACCTCTCTCTGCACAGTGACGACACAGTGAGAAGGCAGCCGTCTGTGAACCGCGACCAGAGCTCCCACCAGGAACCGGATGTGCTGTCCCCTTGATTTTGGACGCTGACCCCCAGAAGCATGTGTGGTTCATAAGACACCCAGTCTGGGGCGTTTTGTCGTCGCAGCCCGAGCGGACCCAGGGGACTTTCAGCTCTTGCTCCTCCTGCTGAAAGCTGTTCTGGGTGCTGCAGGCCGGCCGGCCTCCGGGCCACGAGCTGGGCAGAGCCATGGATGCTGGGGGAGGGGGGTCGCTGCCTCCCACTGAACCCCGGGCTCCCAGGGTGCCTCCTGAGCAGGGGGGCAGCAACTCATTTGTGGTCCCCATCACTGGCCAGGAAGAAAAGCGCAAGCCGCTTGCAGTCAACCGAGCCCGACAGGAGGGCTTGCATGAGGGAAAGGCTCCATCCCACCTGCTTGGTCCCCCAAGAAGACAGCACATGCCAGCCAGCCAGCCCCCGGCCCCCGCCTGGTGGGAAGCTCCCCTCTGGCCTCACGCTCCTTCCCCCCACGGGTCTCCTTGCTCTCAGCGTCCTGAGTGGGTTAGTCCTTCCTGAAGTGCATTTCAGCCGGGGCTGCATGCAGGGACCCGGGAGACGGCAGCTCTTGGCTGTGGTTAACAAGCCCACTGGGGAATTTGGGGCTCAGGCTCACCCTGATTTCTCGGTCCCCTCTTTTCCTGTAATAGAAACGGGAGAGGCCAACATGCGCTGTCGCTCTCCAGCAAGACTCGGGACAAATGAGCAGTTCCGGTGTTTAGAACTGATCACCATGAGAAGTACACAATTGTAGCATTTACCGAGTCGTTTTGTGGAAAGAAATACGCACACTGACGCGCACTGGCAATTACAACTGCCTTGGCAAGGACAAGGTGTTTGGTCAGCACAGCTCTGGGTAACAATGAAGCAAAACACATTTAGAGAATTTTCTGGAGAAAAGCACCGTGAGAAACAGAATCCCAGTGTTCCCCTTTACGTTGTTCTGAAGCAGCTTGTCACCTGCGTAGGTTTCTGCGAGCAGTGAATTTTCTCACCGTTTCCCCCTTAAACTATCTTCTCTCTAGCCCGGCCTCCTTTTACTGCTGGTGTGGGGACAAGCTGACTGACGGGCTTTTGAGTTGAAGTCAGCTGTGCCTAAGGAAGGCTCCTGAGCCTGGAGCCAGAGCCCGGGGTAAGGGCTCCGCTTCTCATGCTAGCAAGTTGTGTAACTTCAGGAGACAATCACTGTCTGCCTCCGTCTCCTGTCTTGCAAAACAGAACATAAATGTTCTCGAGGGAGCTGGATGAGATAAATAGGCTAGAAGAGTCTGGAACTTGGCAGGGTTCACGCACAGATCAAAAGTTTCCCTCTGAAATGTATGATTTTTAATCCACATTAGCCATTTGAATCAGCCCTGTAGTGGCCCACGCTGCCCAAGGGAGCCCCCTAAAACTGAGGACAGAGCAGAGGGGGGGCTGGCAGGGTCTGAGGCCCGGCCCTGGGTGGGGCGGACCAGCGCAGAGCGCAGGGAGGCATTCCCTGACAGGCATCGAAGGCACCTCGACTTATTGTAACTCCCCAAAGGCAGATTTTCTCTCATCTTTTCCATCCAAAAGCTGAAGGAACCTTGTCTCTTGTGTCAAGAGCCGTGTGCCTGGCCCATAGAACGTGCACTGAAACCCTGAACCTTGTGCTGTTCACAATTAATATTATGATTATGATTATGACTTCTACACAAGCAGCCTAGGCTGTAACTACTGTGGCGAGTTGGCCCTAGACCCAGTCCTAAGGGAAGAACGCTCAGGTCCCCACAAAGCAGGGTCTTGGAAACAAAGGCTAGAGGGGTTGGATGTGACGTTCCAACCTTGGCGTCCAGGTGACTCTGCCTGAACAAGATCGCTTGACCCCGAGAACCTGGCAACGGTGTTTTCCCCTGAGCTGTCCACGACACCTGCTTCAGAATCCTCTGGAGCCTCCTTCAAAATGCACATTCTGAGGTCTACAATCAGGGTCTCTGAGTCCAAGGCTGCCCCCGTCCCCAAGATTTCTGGCGCACCCCGAAAGTTTGAGGACAGCTGCTCCCCAGATCTGGTGACGCCCTTCATTCTCTGACTATAACTGTGGAGGCCGTTATCAGGTGGCCCAGGGGACTCGGGCTGGAGTTTGACAGGGACCACCGGTCGTTCCTCAAGGACAGTCCCCTGACCTGCAGGGCATTCGGTTAGTTCTTATACAGAAGCTCATCTTTAAATAAATAATGGCTTGCCGACCAGTCACATTTGCATGGTAGACATGGAGGCCCCACTTGAGGTCTGACAGCTTCTATGCCTGCTGTGACTTCATGTCAACTGTCCCCAGCCCCTGGTTACCAAATTCCTGAAGGGGCCCTGCGGCATTTCTGCCCGAGCCTCCAGCTGCCTGGCTTCGCAGAGAGGGCGCCGCGCTGTCCCCCTGTGTTTGGACAGTGGCCCTCGGACGGCTCTTGCTCCCTCGGTCTGAGTCCAAGGAGAATGGCCGAAGCTGGTGTGATCCGGGGAACACCAGGTTGACTGTCTCGCACTCCACCTTCGGTGCCAGAGCTGCAGGGACCCTGAAAGAGATCTCCGGTCTGGGACAAGCAGCATCCTGGGACACTCCCGCGGTCACAGTTGAGAACACAGTAAACTGGGGGACCGTTCTCCGTGCTGGAGGGGGTTGCCCGCGTGTCCTCTGCTCCTCCCCTTACTCTCCTGAGCCCACCTCAGCCCTCATGCTTCTCAGGATGTCGGTGTTTCCCTCTGGCTTTTCAGTGGCCTCGGGTCTGAGCCTCTGATGGGGCAGCCTGGGGCGCTCTGGAGGCGTTGCCTGGCTGGTGAGGATAAAAGGCTCCGGGTTAGTGCTGTGGCCGATGCTTCTCACCACACAAACCCTTGCTTAACTTCTCTGGCCACGTTTTAAATGTTGCTGTTTTCTCTGGAAGCATCGGGCTGAGACACCGGGGCACCCGGGGCCCCGCCTGCTCCAAGCTGCGTGTGATGGGGGCCTCCCCCCGGCTGCAGTCTCTCCCGGGCCCGGGCCAAGCCGGGACCCTCTCTGTGTGGGGGCTGGGGCGGGTGCGGCCGCCTCGGGGGACAGGGAATCCCTCAAGCCCGGGTGTTTCTCACGGAAGGCCAAGGCCACCACCTGCAGCCGCTGAAGGTTCTGAGACTCCGATGGTTCCAGGGTCTCCTTTCCTGGGAGCATCTTGTCTCACTGCGCTCATGCGTAGGCTTTCATTTGACGAAGGCAAACTATGAGGCTTTTAAAAGCAATTCTGACTTGCTGTGCTGCTCAGCCCTGGGTTTGCAGGCCCCTGTGCCGTGGACCACGCCTCACGCCCACGCGGTTCCTACAGTGCGGCTGATCTCTCCGGTGAGGGTTGAGAAAAAAGAGGCGGCGAAGAGCAGAAGAAACGGAACTTGTACTTGAAGAGTAAAGTCACTGCGATCCACGTTTCTCCCCTCGCAGTACAATGCGCCCAAGATTTACCGCTGTAAGTGGACAGTTCCGTGGCCTGGTGCCCACTCGCCGTGTTGTATGGGCATCGCATGCTCCACCTCCAGACCTTTGGTATCATCCCAGATGGACTCTGTGTACCCACCGACCGCCCCCCCAGCCTCTGGCGACCAGTGTGGCTTCCCGTCTCCGTGGATCTGCCCACGCTGCAGACCTCACCCAAGCGGACTCCCACACTCCTGTCTTTGTGTGTCCGGCGCATTTCACTCAGCGTCTTGGCCCCGAGGTTCATCCATGTTGGAGCGTGTCAGGATTCTCTGAATTTTTACGGCACCAGAGTTCTCCCCTGTGTGGACGCACCACTGTTTGTCTCCAGCGTGACTGCGAGTCACTGCATCGCGTTTGGGATCACAGGTCGGAGCTGAAGTCTGATTCCCCTGTGGGCCCAGGGTGTGTGAGCTTGGCCAGTGCGGGGGGGGGGGGGGGCAGTCAGTGTTTGGGGAGGGTCCTGGGGTTCATGATGGGGCGGGCAGGAGAGGAGCAGCTGGTGGCAGGGCTGGAGAGTCTGGAAGGCTGAGCTCAGTGTGATCTTTCTATCGTCTTGGAAGAGACAGCCCAAGGAATTGAGGAGGACAGAGCGTATTCCCCGAGGTGGGTAAGGCAGTTCTCTTTCCGGAGAGAAGCTTCTGCTATATGAGAACATAGCACCATCGTGAGCAACTAGACATCTGTCAGCTATCTCAGAAAGTTCTAGAAGGACTTCTGACATCCCAGCCATGAGTGCCTGTCAAAAACAGAGGGCAGAGGGCAGTTCAGGGACCTGCTCTGTGCACCTGTGTGCAAGCGTGCACACACACACACACAGGCACACGCGCACTCACACGCACACACATGTGCACAGCACCAGGATGTCTCCCTGAAAACAGATAGAGAAAGAGGAAGGAAGGAATTTGCCTTTTTTGTCTGCCATGAATCGGACTGGGTGTTGATGCGCGGTTCCTGGACGGGAGGAGAGCAGAGTGGAGCAGTGTGGACTCGGCCAGAGCGCAGCAGGGTCAGGCGTTCAGCGGACACGGCGTGGACTGCGCCACTGAGCCACTGGAGTCCAGAGGGATTGCCCGCACGCACGTGACCAGAGCCGCGGGGGTGCTGCGGCGGAGAGAGGCCGGTAGCTCGCCCGGACTCCCCCTGCTGCCCCCCAGGGGCCATCTGGCCGCCAGCGCTGGGAGCCCGTGGCCGTGTCCAGCAGCGGCTGCGCCTGAGTGGATGGGGCAGCTTCTCACAAGCCAGCAAGGGGAGGATGGGCTCCGGATGTGCCCCGAGCACGGGGGCAGGGAGGCGCTGCCCAGCGTCCCTCAGAGACGGAGGACCCTGTCATGTGAGACGGGCTCTCCTGCCTATGTTGGCCGGAAGAAACCAGGCACTGCGGCGACTGCAGAGACCGTGTCAAGTGACGTCGTTCACGTCCCCTCCTGCAGTGGCCGGGGCCCTGGATGCCTTCCCCCTGCTCTGAAGGCCGCCAGCTCTCCTGCTGCGGTGGCCCCCGCCGCCCATGGCCCATCTCACTGCCTGAGTCCTCAGCGTCCCCCCCCCCCCCCCGCCTTGGCTAGGATCGGAGCACCGGAGACAGGACGCCGCCCCTTCACCTCAGGATCTGGGCATCGGGCCAGTATGATGCAGCTGTGGCCCCAAAGCTCACAGTGTGGGACAAAGCACAGGGCCAGGGGTCCCAGATTCAGGGTCTGGGAGGAAGCTTGGACCTGCCCCGAGTGCTGTGAGTGCACAGAGAGAAGGGGGTGACATCATTTGGGGTGCTGGTTCATCCTGCTGAGACCTTCCAAGCTGGTTTTTGGAGATGTTCCTAGACCAGTGATTGGAACAGGAGAACTTGGCCGGGAAATAGTTGTGGGGGGAACAGAGGAGCATGCTGGAGGCCCCCTTCCTGCAATGATGCCTCCCCCGCCCCCCCAGGCTCTGTTTGGAAGTGTGTCACAGAAATGGAGAAGGGGACCTCCAGTGCAGATGAGGGTCTGTCTAATTCTGGAGGAGAGACCTTCTTCACAAGAAAAAATCGATACCCTCCGACTCTTTAGCGAGGGGCACCACACTCATTTAGAACACGAGGCTTCAGTTACTATAGGGAGCAGTGAAAGGGCAAAGAGGCAAAGCTATTTATAGAGACCCGAGGCATGGTTCACCTGAGTCGTAAGAACTGCTCACAGTTCTTACTGCTCACAGTTGCTTACTGGGGAAGCAGGAGCGGGTTACAAATGCAGCCTCTTCACTAAAAACGTTTTGTAGCTGGGAAATCCAAATATCACAATGTTCTGCTTTCCGTAATAAAGTAATTCATGCAGATTCATGGATGAAAAACGGCCAAATTATCTTCTTTATGTTTTTTAAAGATTTTATTTATTTATTTGACAGACTGAGATCACAAGTAGGCATAGAGGCAGAGAGAGAGGGGGAAGCAGGCTCCCTGCTAAGCAGAGAGCCTGATTTGGGGACTCGATTCCAGGACCCTGAGATCATGACCTGAGCCGGAGGCAGAGGCTTTAACCCACTGAGCCACCCAGGCGCCCCGCCTCAAGTTATCTTCTTTGATAGTGTAACGACACACAGCTTACAAAGCAGAGTAATCTGGTCATTTCGGAGTATTTACAATCCAGTCTGCTAAAGCCAAGAGTCTGCACCTTGCTCGGTTGGTTCTCCTGGGATCAGGAGCAGCCTGCAATCCCGGGCTCCGACCCGGGGTGGGGGGTTTTCTCCGTCGTTCAAGGCATAGTCACTTCCAGAAGCATCTCTGCTAAGGGCATCCTCAGATCTGCATCCGCAGTGATGACTCTGGTCTCCCCACCCCCACTGCTCGGTTCCCTCTGTGGCCAGAGTCCCAGGGGCTCACCCCCTGCACCTCAGGGTCTTGTGCTCCACCACCCTTGAGAGAGGTCCTTGATAGTCCTTCAGTGAAAACAGCAAGCTGCTGAACACACGGTCTACTACAATTTGATTTGTTTTCATTTCTAAACATTAAAGCATAATGGGCATGTAACATTGTGCGGTTGAAGATAACCATATGTCCATAATCTCCACGCATCTACTGCAATACAGCTACTATCCCAACCTCGCTGATGCCCCTGTTGTGTTACTTAATTACCAATTGTTTTTCCTGGTGGACACAGTTAAGTTCTAGTCTCCTAGAATACAATTCAATTTTTGTTAAAGGGGGAAAAAAACCCGACATCTGTTGGTGTGTGTGTTACGTACACATACATACACAAAGATATGTATCTAAAACTGAAAGCACGTACACAAAGCTCCTGACGGTGACTAGCCCTGCAAGGGTGGGGGGGGGGATGGATATCTACTTCACGGACCATCTTTTTCTTTCATTTTATTTTATTTCCTTTCAGAGTTCCAGAATTCATTGTTTATGCACCACACCCACTGCGCAAAGCAATCCGGGCCGTCCCCAACACCCACCACCAGGCTCACAAGCTATCTTCTGCTACATTGCACGATTCTGGTTTTTCCTAATGATCATTTCGGCCATTGAAAACAAATGACGATGTATTTTAAAAGTAGAGTTTTCCAAGTTTTCCAACAGTCAGTTTCCAGTTTCCCAGGGAAGCTTATTTTGAACTGTTAAATTTAATAAGATTATGGGCCAAGGCCTTGGGAAAAAAATACAAGTCTATAAAAATCAAGGTTATTTTTGCTCAGGTCCTTGGTACAGTTCAGTGAGTTGGGAAGCAAAGCAATTCTGCTCTCACGTTCAAAATGTGTGCTACCTATCTTCAGATGACATCAGCGGTGCCTTGCTTTGTTTTCAAGGAAGGGGCTTCAGTTCATGTTTTCTGAAACTTGCTGTGCTTATAATCATGACCCCGCATGGACACAGCTTCTGTGACAGGCTGGCCATCTGGAGAGAAAATTGTCGTAGAGTGGACCCTTGAGCAATGCAGGTTTGGACGTCATGGGTCTCCTTATATGTGGATGTTTTCTATAAATACAGACAGTACTGTAAATGTATTATCTTTTCCTTGTGCTATTTTAATAACGCTTTCTTTAGCGTATTGTAAGAATACAGTATGTGACTCAGATGACGTACAAAATACGTGTCCATCAACGCCGTGTCCTTGGGGAGGCTTCTGGTCAACAGCAGGCTATTAGTAGCGAAGTCTCAGAGGGGACAAAAGTAAAACACAGATTTTTCAGCTGTACGGGATGTTGGCATCCCTAACCCCTGCACTGTTCCAGAGTCAACTGGGTGAACCCACTGCTCATCCTTGAAATGCTTTAAAATTCAAGGCACTCTTTATTCCAGTATGTTGACTAGGTGAAATTTGACTTTACTCTTGATAAGGCTTCTTTTTTATGTTTTCTAGCTTTCCGAAGTATTTAATCTCCTATTTTATTTTTTTAAATAAGTAAGTTATATATCTAAATATAAGTAGAAGTAAATCCCTCTCTCTCTCCACAAAGATGGGGCAAGTTTCTGGCTGTCATTAGAATGTCATGATCAAGGGCATTGAAGTCGTGAAGCCTTTTCTTAAGACTTTCAAAAAGATACAATTAGAAAAAAAAAAACAGCACAGAAAAAAGCAGGAAAGAAAGCGGGCTTGGAAAATTCATGATGGTAATTCAGCAGAAGTATCTTTGGGGTCTTTGATACTTTGCTTTGGTTTGGTTTGGTGTTTGATTTTTCTGCGTGAGGATACGTGAGAAATGCATTAACTCACGCCTGACCAAAGGCGGTGGTGATAGATGCTCAGTCTTTTTTGGCCGGAGGAGAGGTTATGACTAAGCATACATGTTCTGGTCCAGCATGGGCGGGTGTGCGGGACTTTGCTGGAAATGTACATACGCACATCTGCGTCTTGGCCGTACCTTTGTTCTTGGATCCATCTTCACGACTCTGTTCTCCAGCTTCCTGGGACTGAAACCTCCCCACAGGGGGGACCATAGTGGGAGGAGCTCATGGGAGGACAGGAAGCACCATATGGTCACTTGGAAAGTTCATGGTAGGGTGGGTGAAGAATTTTCTACTGGAGGTCAACGGTGCAACTAATTTTCAGGTCCATCGGCAAGGGCGTCCGAAGACAGCTGTTCCTGCTACGGACTCCCAGGGTCCATGTGGGCTCATAATAAATTCTAATGCCGGTTTTCCTTGGAACATCCAGGCCCGAGATCCCTGGCCGAGTTGTCAATGCAGCTTGATTGAACAGCTGAGTCTGGAGATTAAAACAGGAGGCTCGTTTCTAACTAACAAACTCACAAACCAGGAGGTGTAGGTGCTCGCTGTATGGAAACAGCTGGGATGTGTTTGGTTTGGAGAAGGAAGCTGTGGTCTTTGCTATTCATTTATCCATCCACGGAGGCAGTCATCACCTATCCCGATCTATCTGCGAATGATACTATTTCCCTAAAAAGAAATGGCTTGCGCAGTTTG
Organism: Meles meles; assembly: GCF_922984935.1. Taxonomy (NCBI): domain Eukaryota; kingdom Metazoa; phylum Chordata; class Mammalia; order Carnivora; family Mustelidae; genus Meles; species Meles meles. The sequence goes on along the minus strand of NC_060077.1, from coordinate 92,063,772 downwards.
AGAAGACAATATTGAGATGGTACCATTTTCGGAAAACGACATCCGTGGGGGTATTGTGAGTATCAGTGACACAGTCTAGCCCAGGAAGTTGGGGGGGAGCAGTCACAGTGGGGTGCCGGGTCTGCATAGCCACACCCCGCACCGGTGGAGCCCATCAGCCAAAACATCCGCTGCTGGGAATGAGACGGTCAAGAGTCAGGGGAACAGGCGTGGAGACCGCCCTGACCCCTCTGCCCATCAGGGGAGTTTCCTTTGAAAATGCAGATTTTTTGTGCGGAATTGAAAGGGCAAATCACATTCTCCCACTTCCCCCCAACCCGTCGCTCCCCCCATCGCTTCCCCCACCCCACCCTCCTGCTGAGGAGGACGTCTCAGCCTCCTAGACCTTTGTGAGCACCGTTTTGAAGCTTTCCCTGTGAGGTCAAGGCGGCCGTGCTCAGGAGGGAGATGTCTCAGAAGAGGTCCCACTCTTGATCTCGGCGGCCGGAGGAGGAGAACCTGGAGACTTTTGGGGGCGGTTGAGGCGGAGCAGGTCCTTGGTGCCACGGGGCCGTGAGGCGCTTACAGCTTCTAGGCATCGTGACTTTGTACACGGTTCTTAGGGAACAGTTTGTGTCCCTCCATGGGCTCTGACCACGGCTCCCCTTCATGGCTGGCGTAGGAGTGTGTGCGAACGTGTGGATGCCGGTACCGGCCTGATGTCTGGGGGCGCCGATGGGGCCGCTGGGGGGGGCACCTCCACCTGGTCTGCTCTCGAGCATCCTCAGGGCATATTTGGGAGGCAAACTCCAGCAGGGGGACGGGCACCAACCACTGGGGTGGGAAGCCATCCTGCTGCCCAGCAGCTTTGTGACGGGAGCAGGGACCGTCTCGCGGTTCCGGGGCATCTCTTCCCCTCGGGCTCACTGTGGCTGTGCTATCTCGCGCTGTTGACAAACCTCACTTGCTGCCTGGCAGCTCCCTTTCGTGGTTGTTCTGAAACCTTGGGGGACTCTGCTCCACTCTCACGGGGTGGTGGTGTGGAAAGTGCGGGGCCGGGGCAGAAAGGCGGGAAACAGGCCCGGCAGAGGACTGCCTGCTGTCCCCTCGGCTGGGACGGGAGTTCGAGGGAGGATCCTGACGGGGGTGGGGGCCCAACGGAGCAGCAGCTGGAGGGGGGGGGCAGGGCAGCCCCTGGCGGATGAACTGAATTTCACACAAAGAAGGGAACCACCCTGGGGCCCTGGGTGGCTCAGGCGGTTGAGCATCTGACTCTTGATTCTGGCTCAGGTCTTGATCTTGGGGTCATGAGATCGAGCCCCGTGTTGGGCTCCGTGCCCGGCACAGGGTCTGCTTGAGACTCTTTCTCCCTCTCCCTCTGCTCCTCCCCACCTCAAATACATAAATAAAATCTTAAAAGAAAAAAAAGAGTGGAACCATTCTTTTGTCGACTAGGAGGGGACCCCAACAGTTAATTAATGGTCACAAATAACATAATGCTGGGTCAGTTGTTGAAGGCCAGAAAACCCCCCCACGTGAAATCCCAGAGAGGAAAGCGAGTTATTCACGTGTCACTGGCAGAATGAGCCAGTGAAGGGATTCTCGGAGAACGGACCTGACTTCTGTGGAAGCCATAAGCTCAGGGGGCAATGGGAACGCAACGAGCTAGAGTCTCTCTGTTTCTTTGGAGCATCGGTGGCTTCTCTGTCAGAGAAAACCGGCTGGTAGTTCCATTGGCTTCTGTTTTTTCTCTCACTGAAATCATACACCAAGGAATGATTAATAGCTCAAAGTCAAGACGGGAGGAAGTATTGATCCGAAGAAAGCACTTTTCTCAATTGCTACCAGCTTTGGAAACCGAAATTGACAGCAAGCCTTCTGGGTCCTTGCAAGAAATCCACGGAACCAATAAAGAAGGCTCATCGGGGGCTGAACAAAGAAACCGGTTGGGAACAAAAGCTAAACGAGTAAATGACAAGCGTGCAGATGGATGTCTGAGGACAAGCTCACGTCACGGAGAGGCTCCCCGCGCTGGGAGGCCCCGTCGGGACGCCTGCTGGAACGCTGCTGCGGCGGGTCGGCCACTGCGGTGGGCTCACCCCGAAGACTTCTCTGTAAATTCCCGCCTCATGGGAGGGGCTGCTGGGCTGGTGAGCTGCTCCCTCCACTCCCAGGAGGAGGCAGCCTGGAATCGGTGAGGGCAAAGCTTACTGGTAAGAGAGGGCGGACCGTCCTTCCCGCAGGTCTGCGAAGGAACTCTGCGGGCCCCGCCTGTGGGCTCCGGCAGACGACGCGGGAGCAGTGAGGCAGGAGGGGCTGCTTCCAAACAGACCCACGCTGGCTCCAGGAAGCCCCATGCAGCCACCTTCCTGACACCCACCCATGATCTCACCATCTTCCTGCTTTAGAATCCCCGTTGTCGCAGAAGTCAGTGTGAGCGTCTACAGCTCGTGTGGGTTGAAGGGAATCCTCCCAGCTCTGCACCAAGCCAAGCCAGTAAAGAAAAAGAAGAAGAAAGCAAAGACTATTCTTTGGAGCGGTTTTAGGTTCACAGCAATACTGTGAACAAAGTCCAGAGTTTCCGTAGACTCCCGGCCCCCCAAGGGCACAGCCTGCCCCACTACCCACCCCCAACCCCGACGGTGCTTCTCTTACAACAGAGGGACTGACACTCCCGTCGCCATCGTCAAGGTCTGTAACTTGCGTTAGGGTCCCTTCTGCGGGTTTGCACAGGTGTATAATGAGTACCCACAGACCAGTTTCTCTGCCCCAGAAACCGTCCGAGCCCCTGTTCCTGTCAGAAGAGGGCAGCTTGCAGGGAATGCAAAGAAGAGGGTCAGAGTCAGGATGTGCTGGAAATGACCAGAGGAGAGGGTGGATTCGAGTTCCCCACCCCGAGGGAGCCTTTCAGACTGGTGGGTGACGGGATGACCCCCCAAGTGTAGATTCGACGATCAGGGCTTTGTGTCTGTACTTCTCTCCTGTATTCCCAGTGCCTGGCACATCCCAGGTGCTCAGTAAACACCTGCCAGGTGAACGAGCCAGACTCAACCTAGAGAGGAGGGAATTTGAGTTGAGTCGGCTTCCCTGGCTGTGATCACCTTCTGCCTTGGGAGCTGATCGCGCGATCCTCTATCCAGAGGAATCAGCTCGCCTAGCTGAGCCCAACTCAACACAGATGCCGTGAGTCTTAGAAATGTGGGCGTTTGGGAGTAAACAGCGAGTTTACTTATGTTATCTTACATTATCCAGTCTCGGAAAGCAGCAGACACACAGTTCGCCTTCAAAGCAGAGGCGGGCCTCGCGACGGCAGCGGGGCGCAGAGGGGTGCGCAGACCTGGGCTGGCTGAGCGCGAGCCCCCCAGGACAGCACGTGGGCAAGCTCCGCCCCACACCTTCCGGGGCAGATCTCGGGGTCCCTCCGCAATCTGCTTTTTAAAAAAACAAGCCTTCCCCATGTGGTTCTGATGATCTGTCGGGTGGCTTGCCAGGGCCGGTATAGAAAACAACCGAGTAGGACGCCTTAGACACAGACAAACCCTTCAGTTTAAAGGGACGTTGATGTTCTTCAGAGGCTGCAGCCGACATCATGAGGTAAACTGAGGCAGGTCTGCCGGCGTGGGTGAGGGGCTCTCTCGCGGCCCGCCACCTGCAGATTCCGGGTGCGAGCACCCGCATTCAGGGAGCCGACATATCCCCGGCCCCACCTGCTTGGTCCGCTGCCTCCTGGGCCCCAAGCACCACCAGCCGAGGCTTACAACACGCCTTGATTTCCTTCCTTTTCTGGAGGCCAGGCGCCTGGCAAGAGCCTCACTGGGCTGGCGTCCAGGAGTTGGCAGGGCTGGGGCCTCCTGAGGCTCCTGGCGAGAAGCCCTTCCTCACCTCCTCCGGCTCCTGGTGGCCGCGCGCCTCGGCCGTGGCCTCCCCACACGCACCTCTGCCCACCTCGCCACCCGCCTCCTCCTCGTCCCCAGGCCCGTCGCCCTCTGCCTCCCTCCTAAGGAAAGACACCTTTGCTGCCCGCCAGGGTCCTCTCTCCACCTCAGGGTCCTCCGTCTCTCCCACCTGCGAAGTCCCTTCTGTCACATCAGGAAGTGCTCACGGGTTCCAGGAGTCGGGACGTGGACATCTGAGGGGGTCACCCGCCGGCCCCCCGCCGCCAGTCTAAACGGACCAACAACGCAGGCATCCAACAAGGTCGCTCACCTGCCGAGCGTCACCGAAGTCAGCTGCCCCGAGCGGTGAGCGTTTTGTGCGACGGGAGGTGAGCTGCAGAGCCCGCGACAGGACCGGGAGCGCACGCAGAGGCCACGGGGTCTGAGGACGCCAAGCCCAGCGTGGGCAGGCGGAAGGGAAGGGCACAAAAGCGCGGGGGCCGGTGTTGCCTGCTTGTGCCCGGAGCTGTCGGAGGGAAGGGCGAGTGTGCTGACCTTCTCTGCCCCACCCCGTGTGGCCACGAGGCTGGTGTGCATGGGACACGCAGCCAGCGTCTGCTAGGAACGTCCCTTCCTGCCTGTCCCCGGAAGCCGGCCCTGGAAAGGCTGGATTTTCGCTCGGTGTTTTGTCCTTTGCGGCTGAAGCCACGCGGCTCTGGGAAGCCGCTTTCTTCTGCAAAGCGAGATCGCACAGAGAACGGGGGAGCTCGAGAGGGAGACCGGCAGATTACAAATCACCGAGAGCCTTTCGACCAGGCCCTGTTGGTGAGGTTGAAAGGAAGGCAAAGTTTTTTTAAAATACCTCAAGATTATGAACAGAAAGTTTTTGACCTTAACTAACTTAAAAAAAAAAAAGAGACTTTTTTTTCCCGTTAAAGCAATAAGTGAACAATATTTTTGTCTTGGACACCAAATAAAGTCACTTTAGATGAAAGACTTCTCTGAGCTGCTGAGGCTTGGAACCGACTTAAAAATAGGGCGTCCGCAGCCCCTCCGTGGGTGTGTGGGAACGTGTTCTTCCTCTGCGAGCTTCCAAAGGGAAGACAGGCTGCGGGACCGGCACGAGGCCAAGGGGAGAGCCCTAGTGAGGGCGGGCGGGGGCCTCTGGGGAGCGGGCGGGATCGCAAGGGGCCACTCGAGTCTGTGTTGGGAAGGAAAGCGTGTGGCTGGGCCCTGGACAGCCCCCGGCCCTCGTGGGCCCAATCCCGGCTCCTCCAGCTGCTCTCAGAGAGATTCGCCCCCCATTCCACGGAGAACCGTCACGCGCGCCGGCCTGGGGTCTGGGCCATGCACTGGGGTCCACGTGAGAGGCGCACGGTGCAGGTGAGGCCCCTCACGGCACGGACGAGGCCGCTCACGGCACGGACGAGGCCCCTCACGGCACGGACGAGGCCGCTCACGGCACGGACGAGGCCGCTCACGGCACGGACGAGGCCGCTCACGGCACGGTGGCCGACCCTGAACCACCCACGTAAAAGAGCTTCATGCTCCCCGACAGCGCTGGGGCCTGAAGGCACCCAGCCAGGTGGCTTCGGATCCCGTCACCCCTGCCGCCGAGCCTCAGCCTCCCCACCGGGATCAGATGCTGTCCCCACCCCAGAGGTGCTCAACACAGAGCTGGCTCCGCAGCCCGGGCCCCCAGGACTCGAGGCCGTCCGCACCGCAGGCCTGCACAGAGCCCGGCGTGGACGTTGTGGCTCCCGTGATGCTGGGGGTCTCCCCGGAACCGTGTTTTCCAGACCAGCACAGAGATGGCGCCGAGGGGAGGCCCCACGGGGCTGGAAGCTGCCGGCGACCAGGACCTGACTTGGCTGGTTAGCAGCGGCCCCTCCTGCTCGTGTCCGGTGACACGGACGGCGGTGGTCTCCACGCAGCGCGGCCACACCAGGACCGTCCGTGCACCCTGTCACCATGCCACATATGCCCCCGACTGTGGCCGGCTCTGAAACTGGGGAGCTGGGCCGGGGCGCCTCCTCTTGCTGCTGGGCCGCTCTGGGTGGAGGTTCAGGGCTGGCCCAGGGAGCTGCCGCTCGGGGGGCGGGAGGAGAAGCCAGACAAGCCACTGCAGCCTGGATTCTTCCCTGTGCGGACATTTCAGAGAGTGGCCCTGGGGCAGGACACCAATGGCAACAGCGGAGAGACGCTCTGGGGTCCGGTCATTGTCCAACGGCAGAAATCGGGAAAGTAGAGGCCAGGCCGAGGGGTCAAAGAGAAGCCAGGCTGCGGGGCCAGTGACGGGACTGAGAAAACACGCGAGGACAGCTGAGCCCCTCTGCATCACCTCCCTCGGTTCCAGCTGTCAGGTGGCCCGCGGGGCTTGGGCTGACAAACACGTGTCACCCCTGCACACACACGGCTTGGTCTGGAGCACGTCGTGACCGGTTCCCATGACTGTGTCTGTCTGAGGGGCGTGGAGGGAACAAACCTGTGACGTCCTGACCATCCGCATAGCCAAGTCCCCTGAGAAGGTGGGGGCACCCCACGCTGTCCGGGACACTGTGAGAGGACACAGAGCTCTCACCAGGAGCCCCAACCCCTAATGCCATCGCCTTAGGGATTAGGCTTCAGGTTATGAATTTGGAGGGGACACGAACATTCAGGCAGCAGTGACAGCCTCTTGAAAACGCTCATCCTCGCAGCTTCACTCCCGTGCGGGTCTCCTTCCTGAAACAGAAACCGCTCCTTCTTTTACCGCTGTCCCCACACAGCAGGTGTCCCTTCCCGATCCGACACTGGTCTGCGCGCTGGGAGGCTGGGCGGCCTCTAGGATCTCCAGCAGCTCCTCGGAAAGCTTGTAGGCTGAATGCAGGCAGGTGCTTTCCAGCTGTGCCCCGGGCAGGGGTGGGGAGGGGATGACAGACAACAGCAGCAGCAATGGGTCTTTATTAGTCATTCCACATTTTTTCTCTCCTTTTACAGATAACCAGCAAAAGAGGCCTTTTTGGGCTCTTTGTTACCTGTTGGTGGCTGCTACAGCTTTTTACTTGTTCTTCACTTGCTGCCCCCCCCCCACCCCGGGACGGGGCGGGGCCCATGTCTTGGGCTACAAAGCTGGGGGCTCTAGAGAGGGCAGTGTCGGGGCCCCTGCGTGGGTGGGGTGGGGACAGACCCTGGGCTTCCTGGAAAGGAGGGCTGTCTGGGCGAAGGCACCACAGGGAGAGCTGTGGAGGCATCGGCCAGCACAGGGTGACGGGAGTGGTGGGGGGCTGTCCCCTGGGCTCAGCCGTAGGCTCCCGTGTGACACAGACCCATGGAGCAGAGAGCTGCGGATGGCTGAAGCTGCAAGGGGCTGCCGGATCCCTACGCACTAAGGAGCCGCACGGACATTCGCGGCTTTGCCCCGTCACCCTGGCGACTCACAACCTGCCTTGTGGACCCCCGAGCAGGGAGCTCATCCGTCTCCTTGGATTGGGGAAGGGGTGGGCGTCCATCCTGTGGCCTGAGCCGCTGAGTCAGCGTGAGCATACGGAGCTCCCTTCTGCAGTGCGGAAGGCGGGAGACAACGAAAGTCAATTGCTGGAAAACATTTCGAAAGACTTTGTCTCTCCCTGCTTCTGCCCCCCACCCCGCACCGTCTACCCAACCCCTCTCTCCCTTCTTCTTCCTCCTCCTTCCTCTTCCTCCTTCCTTCTCTGTTCTGCTCCCCTCTGCTCTCCAGTGAGGCCATGAGACCGTCACAGGGGACAGGCTGGGGACCGCCTCCTCCCCCTGCCAGAGAGCTCTTTTGTTCTTGCTTGGGGGGCCTGCAGCGTCCTCGTCCTCGGGGTGGGGGAGAGAAGACACACCCAGTGTAGCGGCTCTGGAACCAGATACCCAGCACAGGGACGGGCCACCCGCTGAGAGCTATTTGGGTCATTGACGAGATCAAACAAGCCATTGTAGTCCAGTGAATGGCCGGCTCTGAAAAGACGGGAAAGGAGCTTTCGCTGGAGCCCCAGTGTCCCAGAATGCAGGGGTCGGAAAGGACCTAAAGCCTTCAGTCTAACCGCTGAGATCAGCGAATTGCTGGAGTTCCCTCGGGCGGGTTCCCTGCCCTCCAGCTCTCTCAACACCTGGGCTTTTCAGGTGCCTGGGAACTCCGTCCTGGCAACGGGGCCTGGTAGCCTGTTCTAAGTTGTACAGAAATTTCTCAGATGAATCCAAATCAGTTTCTCTTTAGCTTCTACCCGTATATCTTATTTTACCCCCGAGGCCATGCAGAATAATTCTCCTTCCACTTTCACTGCATCGTTGAGCTGCCATTCTAGAGGGGCCAGAACGCTCTGGTGGCCTGAAACAGGGACGTTGATCCCAGGTGGACCCCAGGCAGAATTCGCAGCTTTGCCATTTTCCAGTGAGTGACCCTGGGCAAGTGACCTAAGGTCACTGGGTACAAGGCTCTGCATTTTTAAGTGAGACTTAGAGATACCCCTCCTTCCAGAAGCCATGAGAATTGCAGAGATGTCTGCGCGGCAAGGCAAGGAGCAGCCACCTAGTGCTGGAGCGTCGGTGGGCGGGGGTGGGGGGTGGGGGGGTGCTGGCATGGAGTTGGAGCCTGAGATCCAAGGGAGGCACCGAGGCTGCCCCCCCCACCCCCCCAGCCAGCAGAGCGCTGCAGCTTCCTGGCTTGAAGGGCAGACTGCTGGCCCTTGGACAGCCGGACTTGGTTATTTTGTCAATTGAAAATTCCAGCTCTGCCCCGGGCCCTCAGACTCCTGGTCAGGTGACACGGCGGGGGGAGCTGATGTGGGAGGACCAGCCCCCGCCCCCCAATCACAGGATGACGCTGCTCCAAACACAGAAAAATGCTGGACACAATAACATAGTAGGAAACACAGATCTAGGCTAACAATTCTCCAGGGCCAAAGAGAAGGGAACTCAAAGCTGCAGCTGAGAACCAGAGTGGAAACTCAGTGGCCAGACAGGCTTTCAGAACTCTGCCTCGCCTGCAGGCAGGAAGGAAGATGAGGCACAGGCGCCCTCTCTCCCCTGCCCACCCCCACTCAACACAGAGTTGGAATTTGACATTCATGGGGAGCCAGGAAAGGCCATCTCACCTATGAGTGGGGGTAAGATAATGCTGCCCGTCTGCCTGGGGATATGGCTCACAAGCATACCTCTCCCTCTGGGTCATAGGTAGAAACAGTCAGCAGAGGTCTGGGACACTTGGGGGGCAGGGTCTGAACCACACCACCTGCGAGCTGTGGCAACCCTGAGCTGAGACATTCACCTGTGAACCTGGTCCAGCAATGGTGAAATCCAGGGAGCCCTGCAGGGTGTCCCCACAGCCCAGGGCAGGTGCAGGGACTGCGTGTGGAAGCAGTTCGTGCTGACGTTGACCTCACTGCCAAGGAGCACGCATCATGCAAAGAAACACGGTGCTGCATGAGAGCAAATGGCTGTAGCAGGGAGGACAAAGCACCTCCCCGGAAGCACCGGGAAAGAACGGTCTGGAAGAGACATCCAGGCACATATGCCTGAAATCTCAAAACCGAGGAGGCAACGAATGAGCACAGGAAGACCCAGGAAGGAATGAGTAAAACTTCTGGGATAGGAAGTGAGGTTAGTCTAAAGAGAGCTCAGTAGACGGCAGCACGGTAAGTTAGATGCCACTGAAGAGAGCGCTGCTGAATGGGAGAACGTGCTGGGGAAGTCCCCTTCCAGCACACACAGCCAGATAGGGAAGACGGGACAGAGACACAGACCTAATGAATGACAGACGTAATGAAGACCTGCAGCGCGCGCCTACAGGATGCGTGGAGGGGCTCCTTCAGGAGGAGAGAGTGCACAGAACGGGGAAGGTGAATTTGAAGAAACAAAGGCTGGGAGTTTTTAGAGTTAGGGAAGAAAAGTGTTCAGGGTGAAGAAGCCCACAACGTCCCCGCAGGAAAAACAAAAACAACTCCGGTTTTAGACTCACCATGATGAAACAGTGGGATATTAAAAATGAAGACCAGCTTCAGAGAGAAGTAACATCCCTTACAAAGGGATGACAATTCGACTAAAAACACATTTCTCTTCAGTAATAATAAATGCCAGTAAGTAATGTTGAGAGAAAATAATTGTCAGCTTGGAGTTCTGTCCTCAGCTGCCTTATCGGTCAGGAACAACAGTGAAATAACACGTTCAGTCTGAGATATTTGCCAGGCTAAGCCCTTTCTGAAATAATTACTACAGGGTGTATCCAGCAAGAAGGGAATGGGACTCCTGCAAGACAATAGGACAATTTGTTAAAAAGCACAAATTTGGGGAAACTTAAAAACAAGGCGGGATTAAAATAATGTGGAAAATGGGAGGCAGTGAGGAATGAACACATTCTGAGGGGGTGGTTTTGTTCCTGAAAATAATGGGAATTTTAATTAAATTTAATTTCGAATGTGAAGAATGAATTGCAGAAGATTTCATGGAGAACCTTACTGTGCAAGGAGAGAGAGAGGGAGAGAGAGAGAGAAAGTTGCTACTGCTGTGTAAAAAAGTTCCTTGAGCGCAGTGGCATGAAAACCAGACATTTTTCTATGCTCACAGACTGTGGGCATCACGGTCTGGAAAGGCCACAGCAGGCACTGCCCTCCTGTGAGGCAGGAAGACCCACTTCCAAGCCGGCTCCTTCCCTTGCAGTCTGGCGCCCAGTCTGAGCATGGTCTGAGCCGCTGCACGTGTTCTGCTCGGGGCCTGGCCTTCTCGGGGCTGTACCAGGTTCTGAGCAGGAGCGTGCAGATGGTATTTGATCCCAACGTAGAAAGTTCTTGGTCTTCATGGTGCAAGAACACTCTTGTTACTGGTATCCCTTCCATACCGTTCGAAGGAAAACAAAGCAGTCCTAGATAGCAAAAGAGAATGTCCTGTTTATAACACTCACGTAGCAATGAGGAGGGGTCGGTACCCTGGGGCTCAGGGCTGTCTCTGCCCTCTCTCCATTGCCTGGTCTCGGTTTTCACTCTTGGCCTTCACCACGAGTAGACGTCTGTGCATTTTAAACCCAAGTGGTCTATTTATCTTCTTGATTTGCTCCGCTATTATTTAAGACAAAGCTGTGGATTTATTGCCTGCCTTGGAAAACAGACAACACGCATGGATGGCTAGAAGCCCCTACAGGGTAAACGATGGTGGCATTTCGAGAATGAGACTGACAACGTCCATGCCTGCTAACTACAGGTTTGTGGGTCTTCTGGTTGCTCTCTGGGAGGGGAAGGTCCTACATAGAATGAGGCTGGAAAACATGCGGGTAGAAGCAAGCCTTTCCACTCATTTTCTGGAAAGTGGGGAAACGGGCAGTCAATTGTCTGTGTAATAACGTGTCCGGGGTTGTTGCAAAATTGACTGTTTCACGGTGGAGATCATTCTCTGACCATCCCTTCATGGTTACAATAAATATGTATTTGATGCGAGAAAAAGTCCTCAACATGAGTGGACTTAACTTCCTACCTTTTAGGAAAAAAATAGAGAAAAGAAAAAGAGGCACAAATTCGATTCCTCTCCAGCTGACTTTTGAATGTGAGGACACAGCAACGTTTAAAAATTGCTGATACAAATGGCCAACAAGCTCAGGCGAGGCCAGACATCCCTGACCCTGAGGACGCGCATGTCAAAACCACAGTGAGGGGTGCCCGGCCGGTTCGGCCCGCGGAGTGTGTGACTCAGTCTCAGAGGCGTGAGTTTGAGCCCCACGTTGGGCATGAAGCCTCCTTAAAATACAAAGCCAGGCGGTGAGACCCCACTCTACAGCCACTTGGATGGCCGTCATGGAACACAGTGGAAACCAGCAAGTGTTGGCGGGGATCTGGAAACCCCGGTCGGGCTCACATGGCGCTGGTGGGCATGCAGACGTGCAGCTGCTGTGGAAAATGGTTTGGCAGCTCCTCAACGTGTTAGACAGAGTGACCAGATGCCCCGGCAACTCCGCTCCGGGGTACACACTGAAAAGAACTTATACACGTGTTCCAGTACTTGCCCACAGATACTCATAGCAGTGGGATTCACAATTGCCATGAGGCAGAAACAACGAAAAGGTCCATCAGCAGGTGAACGATAGACCAGGATGGCTCCCACACCATGCGGCGTCACTCGGCCATCAGAGGGAACGGGCACGGGCACACGCTACCACGCGGATGATCTTTGGAACGTGTGACGACAAAGAAGCCAGATACCAAAGGCTGCGTGTCATAAAGATGCCTCTTATGGGACGTGTCCAGAGCCGGCAATCCAGGGGGACAGCAAGCCCATCAGTGGCGGGAGCAGGGGGAGAGGGAGATGGAGAGTGACTGCTGAACGGACAGGGCTTTTATTTGGGGGTGATGAAAAAGTTTTGGAACTAGGTAGCGGTGATGTACAACGCTCTGAGTATATTGCCAACTAATTGTACACTCTGGTTCAAAAGGTAAATTTTATGTCGTGTGTTTTACTATAATAAAAGAATTGCAGACCAGAAAGCAGAGATGCACTATTTTTCCATCACGCCATTTAGAGTAGACAGGCTTCTCAGTTCCCTAGATGGACTTCTCCGGGGACGCTTGCCTTCCAGCTGGGCTTGGGACACTGCACTACATCTGAATCAGAGGCAGAGATAATGCTGCTGTGCCTCAGGCCAAACAAAACAGAAAATACAGCCCCAAGTCTCAAAAACAAAAGAAAAAACAAAGATTTATTTCCTGCACATAGAGCCTAATTTTTGGAAGCGAGAGTCCTTTGGTAGCCAGGGTCCGTCACCTCCACTGAGAAGGCTGGTTCCCCTTAGGGGCAGAATTTCCAGATGCAGCTGGGAATGAAAAGTGGAAGTTACCCCTTTTCAGAAGAGCAGCAGCAGTGATGGAGGTGGGGAGAGGATGGGGTGCAGGCAGCGAGGGCTCCGGACCCGGCAGAGCTGAGTGGAGAGGCTGCTGGTCACTTCTGCAGCCCTGCTGGGGGGCTGGTGCGCTGTGGCAATGGGTCTCCCCTTCTAGTAATGTGCCCGAGAGGAATCGCAGGCTGGGGGGTGTGAGTCTGAACAGTGTAGTTGTCCTGTTTTCCCCCCTTTCACCAGCAGACTTTTGTTTATGCCTTAAGACTCAATTCCCATGGGAGACCCTGCGAACCCCCTCAGCACTTGCCCGGCCAGAATCCGCCCCTCCTGCCCCTATGGCTCATAGACCTTTCTGTATCTCCTCCCTACAGCTTTGTTAGGTTGGTAACTCACAGCGATTCTTGCTTTCACTCCACTCCTGCCTTCGGTTCTGAATAAGCACATCAGAGACTGCTCCGCTGGTCTGCAGCGGCCACTCTCTTCTTCCTTACTAACAAAATTCTAGTTTTATTAAAAGAGTTGGTGCACTTTTTTGGCCCTTCCCACCATCCTGGTTCTAGCTGCCTGCAAAGCTGATGTGACAACTGGAGCTCCAGCAACTATCTTGGGTAATAAGGTGTTCTTGAGTATGGAAGCCACCGCTTGGATAATGAAGCAGAGAACTTCAAGGTCCCTGGACCTTGTCATCAGGGACCTGTCATGGACCACCACGATCCAGCCTGGGGCTGCTTGTGGACTTCCTTCACATGAGAGGGAAATACATACACATGTCATTTAAGTCACTATTATTTTGAATATTTCCGTTATAAGCAGCCCCAATTGAATGTTAAGTGGTACACTTGCATATCCTTGCACCCAAATTCTCCCACAAGTTCCAGAAGCACAGATAAATAACGTTCATTTCACTGACCGCCGGAGAAGGATGTTATATTGCAAATCACATAAATTCCTAAAATCCCCGTTAAAACACTTCTTCTTTCTCCAAGATTCTTTCCCTACAGCAGCAGTTTCATCCCTCTTCTTCCGCACTCCCTCCAAATCTCCTAACTGTAACCAACCCTTCTCTTCCCCAACCCACCCTCAAAGTTTCAACCTGCACCCTCTAGCCTAGGCATCTGCTGGGTAAGACAAGACACCACTTGCTCACCAAGAACGTCTCCTCGGGCCTCGAGTCATTCTCCCATATTTGAGATGACAGTTACTTCCTTCTATCTTTGTAGCCACATCACTTCCTCTCCCCTCCCCGCTCACAGGGTGGGGCCCATCAGTGTGCAGAACCCCACAGGCATCGGTGTATCCCCATTGCCTGGCAAAGCCTTCAGATGGCAGACTTCTACTCAGTCCACCTGCTCCCCTTTCTTGGGCCACACTCGCGACTGTAGCCTTCACAGTCAGTAAGTCTGCTGTGTCTTCGTCACGGAAAGAATGGGCTGTACCAGTTATGCCCCCAGCCACCGCAAGTTCTTCACTCCTCTTGACCCGCACTCGGGGGGCTGTATATCATCTCCTTTCTGGTGTCTTTCTAAATGGGGTGCAGGATAGAAGGACCAACTTCAATTGGCCTATAAGCTACAAATTTTGAAGCTAATGTATGTCTAGGCTTCATGTGTTTTTGTGGGCTTTGCTCTGTGCTTTCATTGGCTTTATCCCAAGCCTCTTGGGCAATTATTTTTGGCTCATTCAGTGAATGGCTTTAAATCAACTTTTTCTGTTCCAAATGCTTAACATAGGGCTTGTCCACTGCCTTGTTCATAGTATTATTGGAAAGTGTCTCTTGTACGTAAATCTTTCTGTCCTGAGTCGGTCGCCTCCATGCAGGTGAATTACACACCCAATTTGCCTAGCTGGACAGACAATTCTTTTTTAAAAAAATATTTATTTATTTGAGAGAGAGAGAAAGAGAGCACGGGGAGAGAGGCAGCGGCAGAGGAAAAGAGAATCTCAAGCAGCCTCTCGGTGAGTGAGTGGCCCAGTGCAGGGACCGACCTCGCCACCCACGGGATCGTGACCTGAGCCGAAACCAAGAGTTGAACACTTGACTGACTGAGCCACCCAGGCGCCCCTCCCCACCCCCCGCCCCGGAACAATTCTAAGTGAGTTCTCCACTGGAGGGGCTGTTTCTCACATCCCATGTCCCCAGAGGGGCAGGGACCGAGAACCTGTACTAGGATTTCCACAATATTCAATCTATTCAGACTAGCTCAAGACCTTCGGAGTCCCTAAAGATGTGTGGTCCACAACGGGAGTGAAGGGGCCACTGCACACCTCGGGGTGGAGAAAACCCTCAGGCAGGGCTGCTCACATCGCAAACGGGAGCCCAGGTTCATGATACGCCTGCTACAGGTCGGGAGAGATCATCGTGCCCAGGCGCTGATAAGAGTGAGGGTGTGGGGAACTCGGGCTGGTGTCCCAGTCGGGGGCTGGGGATGAGGGTGTCAGACTGTCCTGGTCAGGGGCTGGTTGTGGGGGATTCGGGCTGGTGTCCCGGTAGGAGCCTGGGTGGGGGCGACTCTGACCGTTTCACATTGTCTCTCTGATTCCTTCTCTTTCTGCTGCAGCAAATAACCACACACTCTTACACGCTTAAGACGACCCAGATTAACTATCTTACAGTTGTGGAGAAGACTGACATGGGTCCAGTGGGCTACAATCAAGGTGCCGGCAGGAATGTGTTCCCCCAGGGGCTCTGGGGGAGAACCCATTTCCTTGCTTTCTTCAGCTTCTAGAGGCCACTCAATTCCTTGGCTCATGGCTCCTTCCTCTTTCTTAAGCCAGAAACGTGCCATCTTCAAATCTCTATTTCCCTCCCCTTTGCCCCATCGTCACTCTCACTCTCCCGCCTCCCTCTTCCCACTAGAAGGACCTTGCTTGGGGACCCACTGATTATTCCAAGATAACGTTCCCACCCAAGATTCTTAACTCAGTCATGTTTGCAGACTATGCCATATAAGGAAACATACCATAGTTTCTGGGAGTTAGGACCATGGGGCCATCACACTCTCACCCCTCCCTGTGCACTAAGGAGACCCTGGAGGCAAGCCCTGTGTTGCTTCTTCTAACTTCTGCCCCTCCCACCCCCAAATCCAACACAGGCATTACAGCCAGTGGCTAGATGACTGGTCAGGCCTTGACTGACTAAGTCCGATAAAAAGTTCTCCTAGCCATTGACTTTCCCCTTACAGAACGGGAGCCCACATCCCTCCCTCTGGCTTGTTTTTTAATCTTGATTTCTCTATGATCAACTTCCACCTGATTTTTATGCTTGTGGATTGCATGAGAGAGCTCCAGAGCTTACAGAGAAAAGGGCCGAGAAGGGCTGGTCCCCGAGGAGCCCGATTCTTCTGACTCTGCTCCCCGAGTACAGCTGCGGGAACGGAATGAGGAGGCTCCGGGGCAGGGTGAGCAGTCTGGAACTGGGTGATTTTAGGCATGGAAATGTGCTCGAACTTCAAATCATTGCTGCAGTCTGCTGGCTTTTTCTTCTTTTAGGCTGGTTTCCTTGATCGTTCTCTCTATTCCCTTGAAAAATAATAAACTTTACATAACTCTGTGGCTGGAAACACAAGATAAGCCCACTGGTTGTTTAGGAAATGGGAATTTTAAGATTAGGAAGCAAAAAAAAAAAAAAAGAACATGTTGCTTAGGGAGCTGGAGATTCTCAAAATGATGTATGTGGACACTATTCTGTCTGAAAGGTGACAGTTTTAAAGCTTGGGAATTTTCTTTAAAAACAAAATCCAAAGTGGTTCTAGTCCCTCTTTTTTACTTTAAAAGGTTCCCCCCTTCCCTCCCCCACAAAATGATTCTGCTCAATCACTTTAAACACGGTGAACAGGGATACGGGGGTGGGCGTGGGGAACGCCATGCACCCCGTGGTTCGCACCTGGAGCCGATGACAGCAGCGAGTGAGGACAGAAGCCAGCCTTGGGTGCCTCCACAGCTGCCTGAGGTTACCTGAGAAACGCACGGCTGGCCCAGAGGCTGCCAGCGCCCTGGTCCTGCCCCAGTCCCGTGGCATCTGGGGGTCCCCACCCCAGCAGACAAGTCCCCACAGGACAGCCATGGGGTCTGGCCTGCAGGGGCTGGTATCATCTTCAGGGCCACCTCCCAGGGCTGATGTGGGGGTTTCAAGAGCAGGATCCTTCTTCCTGCCTCTCCCCACCCATGTGGATACATCCGATCCCACAATTAGCAACGCATTCCTTTTACTTTAAGTATTACCTCCCCTTTTTAAAATAGAAGAGACTGAGAAACACCGTCGCTTACGTTGTGCTCTTCTGGGGACCGGCCAGGGCAGCCCTCAGAGCAGCAGCTCCTCTGACTGCACAACCGAGGAGAAAGGGTCACGGCTCCGGCGCACGACACTCCGTGTCATTTGAAAGGATACAACCGTCTACACAATACTGTCTGAATGTTCTGGAATGAGATGTCCAAGTATGAGGAAGATGCGATTTACCGTGTCGGAGGAAAACAACACAAGAGATTTGTGCATTCTGCCTGTGCAAGTCCACCGGGGTGAAGGGCGTCCTTCTTCTGTTGCTAGTGGCGTGGGCAGCCGCAGAATGTAACCACTTGATGCCGGGTTATAACCCAGTTTTGTGCTGAGGAAGCGCCCCCCCCGCCCTGATTTTACACACAGGGATGAACCTGGACGGAAGGTCACGAGAATTCCGCTCTCCGTCACATACTCCAAACTCGCTTAACTTGTCTGGAAAGGAGCCACCTGCTCACGGAGAGGTGTTGAGAAATAAACACCTTAAAAACACTTAAAAGTGCTTTTTGCAACTGCAGGGTGATCTAAGTCACAAACACTTGCTAATCATTATTTTCCCAGGTTCTTAATTTCTCCAGGTGCCAGAGAAATGCAAGATTAAATTAAACATTAGCAGATACCTTGAGTGCTGCGTTTTGAATGTTGACACATTAACTGTGGTATTCCAAGTTGGGAAACACGAGACCATCATATGTAAATTGGAATCCTAAGTACTCAACCACGCTCTCCCTGGGAACTCTTATAATAGATGTGAGCAGAGATGTTTCTTGAGAATAAGCCCGGAGATCTGGAACTGGGCAAATGTTTTCTAAGTCTAACAAGAGAATATGGTGTGTGTTAGAGACTTGAAGCATTTTTTTTTTCCTGTGCGTTCTCGTGGCGTTGGGATCTGCCCCTCATTTTCTGCCAGTCGGGGCTGGAGCCCCACGTTGATCTAGAGGCGAGCACAAGGCGCCCTGGGATTTAACAGGGCACGTGAGCAGGCCCCTCCCTCCCCAATACCAGACTATCGTGACATTGTGTAGGTCAGTGTGTTATATTTACGTATTTTGACTAAAGAATATTTATTCATCGATGAACCAAGAGCAATTTGCTGTGCAAAGTTCTCTTTTCCTTGCTTAATAATCATCTTTTTTTTTTTTTTGCTTACTTGGTTTCCATGTTTTTATTATGAATTCAGCCTCAGAATGTTCTGCATCTGTCCAAATCTCCTCTCAAGACGCGTGGAGGCACTGATTTCACTCTCTGAGCAGGTCTGAGACCTGTCTGCTCTGTCTGGGTTGATGGGTGCCGGCAGGCCATCAGAACACACCTGGGGACCCCCTTTGCTGGGATGCTCCAGGCTCTCCTCATTGCCATTCTGTCCTGGGTCCCTTACTTCCCGTGTTCTCCATCTTCCACTTTCTTGTTTGGGGGAAGCACACTTCCTTGTAGCTTTCCTAGAAAGCAGCATGGGAATTTAGACCTTGCATGTCTAAAATATCTTGATCTCTCTGAAACGTGGTTGACAGTTTGGCTGTACGTAGACTCCTAAATCAGAAATTTAATTTTCCTTCAGAATACTAGTGAATTGATTTCATTACCTTCTGGTTTCCATGGCTGGGATGTGACACCTTTTTTATTCCTGTTGGTGTGTATGTCACTATTTTTTTCTCTCTGGACATTTGTAGGATTTTTTGTTTTATTTTGTGCTTTAAATGTTGCAAAATTTCAGTCATCCTGTTGGGTGCTCAGTGGGTCCTTCTAGTCAGGAAACTCATGTCTTGTACTTTCAGAAGTTTTCTTGAATTATTTCTTTGATGATTTCCTCTCTGAGGCTCTGGATGGCACCTCAGCTTCATTCGCACCTGAGATTTGACCCCGAGGAACCCGTGTTGGGAGCACCTTGTACACAGAAGGCCCTCGATCAGTTCTCTGTTGAATGAATGAGTACGGGAGAGTGGGGAGCAAGGTTTGGGTGGCTCCAAGAGGCTCCCTGTGGGGGAGGAGGGACTGAGGTATGTGTCTTCCTTCTCCCCTTGTCCTTTCCTTCACAAAGTTGCTAAGGGCCCACGAGTCAGCCTTGAGTAAAGTCTGGAGCCCCGTTAGGGCCTCTCATTGGACCCCAACCTGCCTTCACACCTTCCCTCTCACAGCGTCTCCTCACCAGCCCCACTCGGGTCCGCCAGGGGCTGTGTGTGCCCAGACAGACCCGTAAGCTTCCGACACCCTTCCTCAGCCTGTGCCTCAGGTCCTCCCCAACCAGCCCAGAAGGGACACTCGTCCCCTACCCTCCTTGAGCACCCCTGTCCGCACCTGCTCATGGGCTCTGCTATGTGTGCTGTGAGGTAAAGCTGTTTTCCGCAAGTGCACACCCCTGCGGAAGAGGCTGCGTTCTCCTGGGGCTGGGGCACAGGAAACCTGACTCTCGAAGCACTGTCGCCCCAGGAGCTGACGGTCAGGAAGCCCCCGGCTGGGCTCTCTCCCCTCAACACCACCAGCATCTGCGGTGGATGCCTCTGCTGTCAGGGGCTGAGGGAACAGCCTCCAGGACATGCCTCTCCAGGACTTTCCACCACTGCTTTCTTAAAAACACATTCTTTCCTGAATTTCTTCTGTATAATCATCTTAGAAGACACTGTGCTGGCGCCCACGTCTTACCTTGTGCCAATGCAAGCTGCCGGGTCCACCCAGGGAACAGGTCTGGGCTGCTCAACAGGCCAGGAGAAGCCTCTGGGCTACAAACGCAGACTACAATGAAGAAGTCTGCACTGTGATGTGTGGACAGGGACATTCAGAGCATGACCTTATTGTAGAAGCCCCCTGTGACAATGGCTGGGCCCTGACAACTATAGGCAGTTGCCAACTGCTCTGTCTTAATGTGACAGGAGCAGGGCCAGTGGCCTAAGGACAGACAGTCACTCATGGAGAAGCTGAGCTGTTGCCCTGGCTTGGCAGCCTCATGGGACATGGAGGTTCCCAATACTCCGTAGGGATACTTGAGAATGTATGACATCTTCTCTCATTAGGGCTGTGGTTGAGTCAGGACTTTTGGAATCCAAAACCAGAGCCTGATGGAGAAGTGAAATAAAATGTGAGGGTTTGAACAGAGCGTCTCAAGATGTCCACAGAAGCACATGTGATCTTCTCAGATGTGGGACGGATGTGGCTAGAAATTTCCAGTTAAGGAATGTGGGTAGACTTCATGGATTTTAAGATCCCGAAGAAGAAATAACCTTCAACAGAGAATAAAAAGTGCCCTCAAGCTGGTCTCCATTAAAGTTGCTGCAGGCTACCACATGACTTCTTAACCCACTTTATGGCCCCTGTTCTATCCCATTTCCGCTTTCCAAGGACAGCACTCTGGATGACGGGAAAACAAAAACCAAACAGCTCCTTTTCTTCCCTTTAAACGCTACTACATTGCCTAGGATTGGTGTCTTTAAGGACTTACAGGAATTTAAACTACCAACTCCATAATTTCTTCACTTAGTTCTATCAATTGCTCCTTTGTTAGGTCACAAGGCAGGGACCTGTACAGTGTTCCCTGAGGACAATTTTGATGTGATCAAAGAGGAACCCATCTTGGCCATGAATTCTCTATGGAGACCAGAGTCTCAAAACTCAGCAGAATTACAGTGATGTGAGAACTAAGTTGAATAAGCACTTTCCAGGGGCCATTGTGGTTAGAAAAGAGCAGAAGATAGAGGCGTTAAGAGCTGGCCTTAGACATCAATAGGCACCCCCGTGCATTCAGAGGATGAATTTACGTTCTAACTCCTCAGGGGAGGTGAAGCAGAACCCACAATTCCCAGCTCATGTTCCAGCCCAACACCTGACTCTCTTCCTCACTGAACAACAGTAATAAAAGGTGATGCCCCTGGGGGAGACCAGCTATCAGGTTATATGTATATACCTTTATTGAAGAGAGAATTGTAATTAAAATTCTAAAATTCCTGCAATATCTTGATAGGAGTTTGAACTGGTCTTTAAAGCCGAATGTCTGTTTCTTCTGGGAAGCCACTCCTTATGGGTAGAGACCCTCTTCTGGGAAAGAAATGTTTGCAACTCTATGGCTCTGGCTCCAGGGAGGCTAAACTCTGCATAATAATGCAAAGGTTGTAATTATTGTGGTCAGTGTCTCATTTCTGCAGATTGTGATTCTTTAGAGTAATTTTCTTTTCCAAATATGGATTTAGACTACAGTGTGCCAATACTTTCTTGCTTGTTTTTGTGGCATAGCTCTTCATAGGCATTGTCGAGAAAAAATCCAGAGGCTAGAAGACATGCATGCTGGCCTGATCTTCTCTTCACTCCAATGTACTGGAGAGAAGTCGCTGAAAAAGAAAAAGACAATGAAGTCAGGCAAGGCAATATGAGGTCAGATAAAAAAGGGAAGGGAATCAACTGGGCTTGGGGTGGCACAGTACACAGACTATATCCTGGGCTATAAAACCAGCCTCAGTAAATAAATTAAAATGAATGACCACAGTAGCATTAAACTAGAAAACAATGACAGAAAGAGATCTTCAAAAGCCATAAATATTTGGAAATTAAACAATGAGTTTCTAAATAGAATTTGTAAGTATTTTAAGCTGAATGAATATGAAAACACAACAAGCCAAAATTGTGGGATGCAGCTAAAGCAGGGCTTTGAGGGACTTGCATAGCCCTGAAGGCTTCCACAAGAAGAAGCTGACACCCATGATCTCAGCTTCCATTAGAGCAGTTAACCACTAAGTCCTGGCAGCTCTACTTTGGGGAGATTTCTTAACCAGTTTGTTTCTCCACATCATGCGACTACAGTCCCCTCCGGGATCCCCCATCTCCAGTCTAGCCTTCCTCCAGCCTCAGTCTCCAGTCTCTCCTGTCCAGCTGCTCTCGCTGCCCTTTCTGTCTCGTGTTCCAGCCCCGCTGGTCTTCTCTGGCTCCTTGGAGTTCTCGTGTCTTCCTCTGGGTCTTCTCACACAGCTGTTTCTCCACCCCCACCACCCGTACCTCCAGTTTACCCCACTAATTCCCACCCACAGAAATACCCTAGCTTGAACTTCCTTTCTTTCCGGAAGTCATGCTCCTGCTATCGCTCCCGTGATGGTGCACAGAGCTTCCTTCATGGTAGCATTCAATGCATCCTCGAAATGGGTTGCCCTGTCTTTCTTCCCTGTGGATGGGGGGCCAGCAACCAGCCCTTTTATATTGGATATTGCCTATCTGGCTTCCAGCATAACTTCTGTGCCTTGTAGGTACTAAAGAGATATTTGAAAATGAATGAAAGACTCCTTTAGTGGAAATACAACCACTATGTTTGTGGTTACAGGTCGATGAGGGCCGGATTTTTGGGTCACAGCTTGCAGTCCACATCAGTGGTTTCCAGGCATCCACTGGCTCTTCCAGCGTGACAACAGCCCTGAATTCTACTTGGGAATCTGCGTGGTTCCTGGGACCCAGATACTCACCCTGGCTCCAGTAATTACTTAAATACCATTAAGAAAGCTGATCTGCTTATGGCTTTGACTGCTTGAAGCCGCAATTTCTCAATTAAATGAGTTATTGGGATTCCCTAAAAGGCTCCAGGGCCCTCCTGTTTTGTCATCTTCCCATCATGAGGTAACCGGGTGATTGCCCAGTGCTCTAGAAAGAACAAAAGCAACAACTTGGCACATGTCGGAAGGAAACATGCCTAACACCATGAGGAGATGCAGCAGATAAGAATAAAAAGGAGAACTAATGTGGAGTTCATCTAAATTTAAACAATATCACTCCTTCAATATTTTTGCATGTATCAAGCAAAAGGAAATGGCTGTCTGCCCAAAAGAGAAAATGCTGTGTCCCACCACATCTATTTCTCAAAGTAACGCGACTTATCTTCTTCCTGACGGCACAGATAGTCCATGCTCGTCATAACATTTGGGACATTTTCAAAAGGTACAGAAAAAAGAGAGATCACCCAGAACAGGACACAGAGTAACCACCACCAATAATGTTATGATGCATTTCCTTTCAGGAGTTTTTATACATACGATACAGATTTCCTTTCAGGAGTTTTTATACATACGATACAGATGTATATTTTCCTTTTCAACGTTCAAATGTAGGTTTTTGTATCGCCATGTGTCTGCGAACATGACTCCAAGGAGCAGCCTGCACAGCCCTCCGCTTTACAGACGTGCTAGCTCTTACAAGAAACACTTCTCCTATAGCTGAACACGCGGGCTGAAGTTTCTGCTGCTGGAAATTACTTGGTGTTGAGCACGCCGAGTACCTGTCCTCACGAGCACCTCTGCTCAAAGCACGGGTCGGCTTCGCCTGTGTTGGATCCTCTCTTCCTCTCTCAAGCGAGGACACTCCTGCCACCTCAGCGTTCCCTGCTTGAGAATGCGTGCGAACATTCTCTGGGGGCTTCCATCTTGCACGGAGTCTCTCTTCTCGTCCCATGCGCTCCCCGGCAGCCCCTGACAGCGCTGCCTAATCCGATGCTGGGTTCACCCCCCAGTCCCTGCCTCAGTCACCTGCATCTGCTCTGGGCGAGAGCTCCAGCCCTCGGGGAAAACAGCTTTTCCGTCTCTGCTTGTCTGTGCGTTTCTCTGTCCTCCCTGCCCCTGACCTGCGGGCACCGTTCCGCAGAGCACGCCTTCCTTCCAGAAACGGTCCCGGCTCCTGGCTCGCACCACACCATTGTGTCCGTCCTCCGACTTCCACACCCGTTGCTGGTCTTCTCCTTCGGCCTGTCTGAAACTGTTGGGGTATCTTAGGGTCAGAGCTCGGGCCTCTTCCCTTCTACGCCTCGCCTGGGTAATCTTGTTCTCTCCCAGGACTTTAACTACCAGTGATACGCTGATGACTGCAAACATGTCTCTCCGGACCAGAACGTTCTCCGGATGCACAGATTAACTGTCCACGTGATACGTGCCCTGGATGTCCATTAGGCATCTCAAGCCTAACACTGTAAAACAAAAACATGTATTTTCTCCGTCTCTCCAAAATACCTCCGTCCTTCCCCTCGCCTTCTGCGGCTCAGGAACTCCCACAATGGGTCACTGGGTTTTCAAAGCAAAAATGTAGGATTCACGCTGATTTCTCTTTTTCTCACCTTCGCATCCAACCCACTGTCTACCCCCGTAATATTTTTAAGTTCAGTCTCTCTCTCCACCTCTACTGGTTCTCTGCTCATCTAAAGTCTTCACTGTGCCTTGCCTGCATGACCTGGCAGGCGCTTCACTGCACTCCAGGATTTACGTCTCGTCCGCGTGTGACCCGCTCTCCACACAGCCCGCAGTGCGGCCTCCTTACCGGCCTCCCACTGCACCTGCCATCTGGCCTCTGCTCTCTGCTCCGTCTCGCCTCCTCCGGCTCTCCCATGGGCTCTCCCACGGGCCCTCCCACGGCTCTCCCACGGCTCTCCCATGGGCTCTTGAGCCGCCCGGGCAGTCTTGCTCCTCCTCTCCCATGTGCCCTTTCTCACCCCAGGGCCTTTGTGCTTGTTGTTCCTCCTCCTTGGAACATTCCGCTCCCCAGCTCCACACGACTGCTTCCTTCTTATCACTGGGACTCACCTCCCATGTCAGTTGACAATTGAGAGTTGGCTCTCCTTTCACATACCAATTCCAGAGTCTGAGAAACTTGCCCACATGCAAACCACACACAAAACAAGCGGAAAACAAAGAAAAATGCCAACTGGAAATAATCCAAAGTCCATCAATGGTGGGATGGACAAACTGTGGTATGTCCCCACGATGGGATCATACAGTAGGGAAAGGAATGAGCAAGACAAGGGTGCCAGCGTGGTTGGAGCTCAAGTCGTGACAGTGAACGAGAGAACAAGTCACAGAAGAATGCACGTGGTGTGGAGTTCACCGACACGACCTTCAAATACATTGTGTGGGGATATAGGCATTTATGTGGTAAAACTATGAAGAAAAACAAGAGATTAACAAAGTAGTCAGGGGGATGGTGACTTTCCTTCCATGGGGGCAGCAAGGGGCCCATTGGGAGCCTCTGAAGTTCAGTAAGGTTGTCGCTTAACGTGGAGAGTAGGATAAGATATTCCATTTTTTATCTTTAATTTGCACATGCATACTTTCTAAGTGCTTTTGGATCCATGGCATTTTTTACAATAAAAAGTTTTTTTTTTATTTAAAGATGGGACTGTAAAGCAACAGAATTACTTTTTCCTTAGCATTATGATAATAATGAAAACAATGCTTACTCTGTGTATCTTGGTTCCCTCACTGTTGAGTTGAAGGAACTGAACTCTCAGCCAACATCTCTTTCTGTTCTTACATTCTGTCGTTCGGCACAGAGCAGGCTGGTTGAAGAGACCTCGAGAGGACATCTGGTGTATCTCCATACTTTCCCGAAGAATTGCCGGTTAATTAAAACCAGTCCAGACAAAAGTGAACACGTTTGATTCGTAAATCCCACTGTCTTCCCAGGAAGAAATTTCACAGCCTTGTTATATAATTAAATGTCTGAAAATTCTTCCTTCTGACTTACATAGCTGGTTTGCGCCTTGGGGCCTCGTTTCAAACAATGGGACAATACATCCAAATTGGGGATGCCCGTCAGCTCTGTCATGTGTCCCCACAGCCAGACGGAGCTCCATACCCGCTCCTGGGCACAACTTGATGGCGCACGCGCAGAGACCAACTCTGGGCACGTGGGCTCTTGGGCCAAATAAAATCTGCGTCCAGTTGACGGCACAAGCGCGACGTGCGCTCCTGTCAAAGGAGAGCCGCCCGTGCGTCCGTGTTCCTGCGCGGCGGGACCGCAAAGCCGTGCGTCCCCCGAACCGCCCGCGGACCGCGCTCTGCTTCTGAGCCCGGAGCGACCCGCGCGGGCAATGACGCTCGCCAGAGCCCGGCTGAGCCGCCGCGTGGCCGACGGGGAACAAGCACATCCTTTCTGTGGTTTCTTCCCAGTCGCGTCCCGCGGTCTCCTTAGGGACGGCAGAGCGCGGGCGGGCGACGAAGTGCGGTGAATGCGGCACCGGAGAAACAGGACTCGAAGTGCTTCCCCGGTTCGTCTCGGCGGCCCCACACCGCTGGCTGCGAGTCCCCGACTCGACCCCGGAGCGCGGCGCCCGCTCGGTTTCTGCCCAGAGGTTCGTTCTGCGGCTGCGCGGGGCCGCCCGGGGCACGGCCAGGTCCCGCCCTTCACAGCAGGGGCTCGCGTTGCCTTCGCAGCGGCGCCCTGTGCGGGCAGCCCCGGGCCTCGTCGGCAGCGAGGGGGCCCCGCGGGCCGGGCGAGGTTGGCGGAAACACGGCGGCGCCAGGAGGACTCCGGAAGCGTCGGTCCCGGCGTCCGAGGGGACAGGCCTGTGCGGGTCACGGACGGGAGCCCAGGCCGGCTCGTCCCGCGGGGCTCAGTGCGCGCGGGCGGGACGTCTGGGTCCTCCGCGGAGAGCGAGGCCGGGGAGACGGGGGAGCGGACGGGCCTCCGCGCGGCTCCCCAAGGGCGGCTCCGGGCGTCCGAGCTGCACGCGCCGCTCCCCGGCCTCCGACCCCGGGAGCTCCGAGCGCGGCGACAAGTGTCTGCGCGGGCTCGCTCGGGAGCGGGAGCGGACGGCAGGCGAGAACTGCCTCCCCGAGCAGAGGCGCGCGGCGTCGCCAACCCCACGGGACGACCCGGAGAACGAGTCTCCTAGACCCTCCGCACGCCACACCCGAACGACCTCGACGGTCGTGACCCTGCGGTGTGGCAGGACACGACGGCGCAGGGCGGGCTCCGTTCGTCACCGGCCGGTTGGTCGGGCCCTCGGCCTCGCCGGCCGCACGTGGTTCCAAGTGAGGGACGGGGTGTCCCCGCGGACGCAGGGCGGGAAGAAGGGCCTCGACGACGCCCACGGGTCCCCTGAGAGGGCGACGCCGGGAGCCGGGGGTCCGCAGGCTTCCCGCGGGATCCAGGTCCGGATCCAGGTCCGCGGGAAACACGCGTGGGCGCCAGCCGGGGACAGAGACCTGGCGCTGTCACCCCCAGCCGGGCGGTCGGGAGTTCCCGAGCCGTAGACCGGGAAGCAGCCGCCCCCACGTCCCGGGCACCGGCCCGCCAGCCCCGCGCCAACGGCCTCGGGCGCAGCCGGAGACACGCAGCCTGCCCCGCGCCTGTCCTCCAGCCCCTGTCCGCAGCCCCGTCCTTCGCGCCCGATCCCGCACGGGGCCGCGGTACTGGTCGCCCACGGCCGTGTAGCACGCGGACCCCGGAGCTCCGCAGCGAGGGGCGACCGCCAGCGTCTCTCTCCTCCCTCTCTCTCTCTCTCTCTCTCTCTCTCTCTCTCTCTCTCGTGCTGAGTTCCCGGGCCGAGCGGCTTGGCCGCGGGAGAGGCCGCCTGGGCCGGAAGAAGCCCACGGCGTCGGGGAGGCATCTCGCAGGTTCCTAGGGCCGCTCCTGCGACTCTGCAAGCTGGGCACCCCCCGCCGACTTGCAAGAGTGACAGCAACTGTAAGTCCTGTCCCCCACACCCCATTCCCAAACAATTAGGCTTTTTGTTTTGGGGTTTTTTTTTTGGCAGGGGTGGGGGCATTTCCCTCCCCTTTTAAAGTTTCCGTGATGCCTTAGGACTTGGCTCTTCCTTAAATAACACTTCTATGTTCCACAGTACGGCGACTTATACTCGCCTTTCAAGTTAATAAAGGAATGGTTTTCTAATGCAGTTTTTTTTTTTTTTTTTTTTTTTTTTTTGCATCGAACCCTGAAGCAAATCCATGAAATTAAAAAAAAAAAACAAAACTACCTTAGACTCATATTGGTCACACGTAGCTGCCATGGGACTTCCCTCCCGGTTTTCCTCAGGACAAGTCCTCAGCACCCTCAGTATGTGAATAAGGCTTGAATAAAACTAAGTTGAAAGGAGAGATTATAGGGTTTTTTTGCCCCAGAACACAGATGAATTGATCTTAAAGCTGGCGTCCACAAAGTAAAAACCATGCGATATGAGGGTAGACCGTAGGTCAATTCACTCTTTCACACTCGCCATTTCTAGTTAAAACTCCTCAAAGCATCTGACCTGATTCGACCACTTACTTGCATGCTATAGGGCCACAGTTCTGTTGCCCTCTGCCCTGACCACTCAACCCACATGCCTCTGCTGGGACTTTGTTTTGAGCTTCAGGTCCTCCTTCTCTGCTGCTCTCTTGCAACCTGCCATTCCTGGGTCTCCGAAAGTAGCTCACACTGAGAGTGTGGGCCACACAGCATCCTCCCGAGAATGGGCCGGACGCAGTCCTTACAATCTACAACCCCACCTGGCTCTCCTACCGTCTCAAAGGAAAGCCCCTTCAGTATTCTACACTATGTGAAGATAGTTTTCCACTTTTCTCTTTAAAAAACAAAACCCTGTGTAATATAACACACACATTGAAAAGTACATAAATATATAGCTACAGTTCAATGAATAAAGTCAATGTCTGTATAACTACCAGAGAGGACAAGAAATAGAACAGATATTGCTAGCATCCGGGAAGAACTGCCCTGCCGCTCCCCAGCCATACTCCCTTCTCTCCCTCATGACGTACCATTATGCTGGATTTTTAAATAAAAATTCCCTTGATTTTCTTTATACTTTTTACATGGTTCTTTTGCTTGATCTGACTTGAGTTCACTGCTTTGATGATAGGTTCATTTACTATAAAGTTTGGTAAGAAAACCATATTTTTAAAGCTCCAATTGTCAATACATTGCTTTTTCTTTTTTCCCCAAAAGGCATATGTAGAGGCAATGTAGGTCACAGAAACTTTTATCTTGCTTATGTGATTTTAAAAGATTATACGGTTGTCTGCGGGGAATTAACACTTATATTAGCAAAGATTTGTCTAATATATTGCAGCCTGTAAACAACATTTAGAGGAAGAATAAGATATTAATTGTAGCAAAAATCCTTAAACAACATGGATGAATTTTTTCTGTTTTTGAACTTCACATCTCACTTATCATGTAAGATTCATAATGGTCATTTAGATTGCCTTTGAGCCATTATGAACAGTAGTAGTATAAAATATTATCTGTATATTGGTGTGCTGGTATATATACCAGTAGTGTGTGTGTGTATGATATTTATACATTGGTCTACTGGTCTCTTGTTTCAGTGGTTTGTCAATCTGAACACCAGTATCATGTTGTTTTACTTATCATAGCTTTGTATAAATCTTGCTATATGGAGAGCATGTTCTCTCTCTCATTTCTGTTAAGAGTCTTTATTTGTGACTTCTGCATGCCCCTATCAATTTTAGAGTAAGCTTTTCAAGTTCTAAAAATAAACATGCTGAAGTGTGGCCCAAAATCACAACTGAAGCTTTCCATTATCCAGTTTCCAGTCTATAAACATGGCACAGCCCTTCATTTACTTTGATATTAATACCATTCAAAACCATTTAGTTTTTTCCCTAAATTTTTTGATATTCCTGGCACTTTTATAATTCTGATATTATTTTAAACTCTTGGTTTGAGTTTTCTTGGATCACCTTGGTGAATCTGGGCAGAGATCCACTGGGGCCCATGTTTTTCTCCTATTCTTCTCACACTAAGGCAGTGCACCCCCACAGTCTCCGGGACGTGGTGGCTGATGGTTCCTTCACCTTGGACACAGTCTTCAGGGTCCCAGCAAAACATGTCTACTGCAGAGTGAGGTGGGCATCTCCAGTAGGCTCCCCACCCTTGGCAGGCACTCAGCATTTACATTTCTTTTCCTTCACTCCAACATCATCAAAATGCAGCTCCATTTCCAGTCTGGGTTACGAAATTTCTTAAGAGCAGAAGTGATTTTGAATTCTGTTTACCTTTCTGGTTTTCTCTTAGCATTTATAGTGGTAATTCCTTCTGTCATTTTGGTTCTTGAATGTTTCTATGAACTTTAAAAAATGTATCCAGTGTTATTGGTTGTTTTCTGTGACAGGTTTAGTTTAAATAATCTAGCATCTAACCTGCCTTTATTGAAAACAGAAACTCATCGAGGAAGCTAGTTTTCAAATTCTGACTCAGATGAAAACAAGTTCACCAAGTCCAGAGCTGAAAGGAGAAAAGAGGGTGGGGGGGGGCTCTCTGCTTGATACAAGTCCCATGTTTATTTATCTCAGTATGGCAACACTAGTACAGAGAAAAATTAGGAATGGATTCGGGGAAAAAAATTTTTTTTAAATAAAAATTTTAGTGGCTTTAACAGTATGTTTATAAAATCCCATTGTATTACTCATTTTAGCTAAATGATTGTTAATGATGTTTCCATGAAGTGTAGATCCAGGATTTTAAGGTAACTTAACTCATCTTTCAGAAATTTAAATATTTTATTCCTAAATTTTTTTATTGGTGAGATAAGTAGGTATATTATAAACCACAGAACCAATAATGTTTTGCCAAGTTTCTCCTTAATTATAGCTGCAGATTTCTACTACTTTTATATAGGAATACAGGCTATCAACTAGAAATAATCCCCATAGGTTCTCTGGAAAAAGCTAGTGGAACAAAATTTTTAAATACTATGCACACACTACATGTAATTTCTTTTATGGAAAAATGTCAATATCAAAACATTCTTTGAATATTTAAAATCAGAAACTTAATAATATAATGAATATGTAACAGCAGCCAGGAAGATCTTTGTAGAATACAATAAAATACTGATGCTTTTTTGGTGTATGTGTGTGACTACGAAAATTTTCTCTGGCAGAAAACAGAATAAAAGATACATGCAATATTAAGAAAATCAATCATGAACATTCCTCTTAAACACAAAGCTAATAAGCAAGATGATCAACTGTTTATGAATTTTTTCTATTATTATTGGCAGCAGGTTCTAAAATTTTAAAAAATCATAGAGGAAAAGCTTAAGATGGAAAAATCCCATCCATCTGATACATTCTCGACAAGTATTTGTTCCTGAAGTGTCTCATCCTTTCATTCCAGTTCACAAATGTCCCTCTGATTTTGCCATCCCTTCAACCACAGTGCATGGGTCCTTCCTCCATAGCCAGACCTCCTGCAGGGACCCCAGGACTTGCTTCCCGTGCACCTGACCATCACTCATTTGAACTGGAGACCACAGCCTGCTGTCTCTCAGGTCTCTTCCTGGCCAGTGCGCTGATGCTGACCTTGCCATCTCCATGCTCTCCTTTCCTTAGCTCTGGGATACCTCACCTCTCTTTCTGACCTTATCTTGACTGCTTGACTGCTCTTCTCTGCACCATCTCTCTTCGCCCATTCCTTACACACCAATATTGCGTACTCGAAATTGTCATTCATCTTCTTCTCTCCACTCCCTATGCTCACATGCATCTTCAATAGTTCTATGTGGATGATATCCCAAACTCGATTTCCCTGAGCTTTAATATAGTCGGTCTACTCTGTCTTTATGGTGGGTCTATCTTCTGCTAATGCCACTAACTCAGTTTACGATGGACTGAAGCCACCATCTTCTGTTAGATTTTCCCCACCATGACTCCATTTTCTGTATTTTTGAAAGGTGACCTTCTTACAGTGGTTCAAGATTGAAAATCCAGCTTCACCGGTGGCCCTACCTCCCCACCCAGCTTCCCTGATGGCCACTTCTAGGTCTGTCAGTACTTCTTATTTTCTATTCTCCGCTGCCTGGACTAGGTTTCTGGAAGAGCCTCCCCATGATTTTACTACCCAGCCTAAAACTCTTCTTTACCACTGTGGTCTGGTCTGAAGTCATTCTGGTCCCCAAATGAAGTTCACACTAACCACACGAGAACCCATATTCACTGTTTCTAAACATGGGTACCTCTTCGTGCCTTTTCTCATTTGATTTCTCTTTGGACCTTCCTCCCATTCCTCCTGTGTCCCAAATGTGTCTGGCACAACTATTGTTCAGCCTTCAAAGTCCTTGGGTACCCAGCTCCAGTCAGCAAGAGAAACAGAAAATTTGTGTCCAGAGTTGTAAGATTACGGACACTGTAGGAAAATACGGTTTCAAGAAGGGCAAAATCAAAGGATACTATTGTTAAGGGTGATTAACAACGATTCAGAGAAGTCCACTTACGACACTTCTCGGAAGAGCTGCCTACACTCATGATTTCCAATTCTCCCTTCTCCCTTCACCCAGTCAGGCTTTTGCCTCCATCACTCCACAGATCTGTGCGTCATCAATGGCCCCCACGTTGTGAAACGCAACAATCAATCCCCAGTCCTGCTCCTTTTCATCTTAAGTGAGATATGATCAAGCCAAACACGCTGGAGTCATCCTCAGCCCCTCTAGCCCTAAGCCAGCATACGGTGTCCTTCACAACCTGCACAGAATCGACCACTGCTCTTCTCTTCCGCAGCTGCCATGGCGGCACACCACTTTCATCTTTGCCTGGATGACTGCACAGCCTCTGGGCTGGTCCCCCTATTTCTTCTCTCATGCTCTCCTCTAGCCTCAGTCTGTTCCCAATGCACCAGTCAGAGTGAACCTGCTGAAAATCAAGTCAGACCATGTCGCCCCTCTGATCCCAAACCCATCTCACTCAGTGTAAAAGTAATTGTCTTTGCCTTGGCTGACAGGCCCAACATCATCAGATCTCATCTGGTCTCCCCGCTCTGGCTCTTTTTACTCTAGCTCCTGAATATACATAGCCTGTTCCTTATGCCTGGAGAGCTCACCTCCTTCATGTCTTTCTCAAGGAAGCCTACCTTAACCATCTCCTTTTCTTTTCTCTATTTTTCCTTTTCATATACTTGTCATTTTCTAATACATTATATTGTCATATTTATCATCTGTCTCTCTCTGTTCACTGATGTATCTAAGGCTAGTGTTCACTGAGATATCTCAAGCATCTACAATGGTGCTCAGCATGTAGTAGATACTAACTAAATACCTGTTGAGCAAAAAGAAGAAACTTTTGAGAACAGAAGTTCTGTGAAGTGGTGATGACCTAACTAGTTTACATGGACCCAGAAGCAAATGCATGTGAAGAAATGGAAACATAAATGTAAAATAGTTTGGAATTTATCCAAGCCTTTCTATTCCTATATGTAGTCACTCCAGAACATGAAAATACACATATCTGAATACCTTTATTTTCATATTTAAAATAAGACACTATGTAGGATACAACATGGACATTTTTAAACATCAATACATAATGACCATGACATCTTTAAACAGTTATAAATACTGACCATTCTTAAGTATCAGTAAATGTAATATACTGTCAATTCCAGCATAACACCAGATGACATGCAATTTGAAAAAAAGAGAAAAACTGGTTAGTGAACTCATTAGTAATAACTGACACACCCATATATTTCACCTATTTGATATAGTAAACAAATACAAAGAAAATAATATATAATAGTGTATAATTTTAGTAAATATAGTAAACAAAAATACTGTGAAATTATAAATAGTACACAAAAAACATTTTTCTATTTCTATGAAGATGATTCTTAGAGCATAATTCTGGCATACTGCCAGAGGTTTTTATTTTTATTTTTACTTATTTATTTTAGATTTTATTTATTTGAGAGAGAGATCACAAGTAGGCAGAGAGGCAGGCAGAGAGAGAGAGAGAGAGAGAGAGAGAAGCAGGCTCCCTGCTGAGCAGAGAGACGGATGAGGGGCTCGATCCTAAGACCCTGAGATCATGACCTAGGCCACAGGCAGAGGCTTAACCTGCTGAGCCACCCAGGGGCCCCTGCCATAGGTTTTTAAATGAAATGACTAATCTTTTAAGGTTCTGCATATATGCAAACATAAAATTATTTATGGTTTAAAACTGTAATGGTTCCAAAACTAGCATACAATTGGAATATGTAGAATGATTTTGAGGGCAGGGTAAGGGTGGTGTCCATATTGTATATAAATCAACAAAAATTTAAAGAAGTGCAATCAGTTTTCCTTAATTAGATTTGGAATTATCCTGGCTTTCAAAATTATAATCTTTAAAATGAACCAAAATCTTCATTAATTTCTTCAGTGAGTCTGAGCACAGCAATTTAGCCTGGAACCTCTTCTCTGAACATGAAATAGTAAATAATCAATCTATATGTTCATGTACCTCTATAGCAAATCATACATATATACACACACATATAATATGCACATATATATCATATATACACATGTTACATATATTTTGTGTTGTTTTCCTTAAGATAAATATTGTAAGATGAAAAATAAACCTACTTTATACCAGAAAATAGACTGATCCTAATAACATAAGCAGGCTTTGCCATGTAGATTAACATTTATCTAAATGGAATACTATCTTATAAATTAGTTTTAGACACTAACGGAGCAGAGGAGGAGCTAGTGAGATTACTTATATAAAGAGATGGAAGATGCTAATGCTAAGCAGTAGATTTATCTTTTTAATTATTTTGCTTAGTCTTATAATAAAGTTAAATCTTTTATTACCTAAGGTATGATGACTGGTCAGTAGCAGGAAGGCAGCTAGGAATACATGGAGCAGAGGGAAAGACTGGTTTCAAGGACATACATACTGTGACGACTGAGTAACCAAATATATCCTTATTCACAGTATTTTCACTAACAAATATTGTCACCACAGCCTCACAAACACAATGACATCCAATTTTTTTTTTAACCACAGTCTACTAGTTCTCTACCATACCAGTTTTAGTATGAGCAAGGCCCACTCAAAATGGGCTTTAAACCAGCTGTGTTCCCTCTGAAAATGACAATATTGCAAAATAGAAATACTCTGGGAAAAAGAAATGCTCACAGTAAAAGACATACAGTAATTTAACCAGGTGCAACTTCAAGAGCAAGAATCATATTTACAGGTTTGAAGTAGAGTTTGTATTCACTTTTGCCTTTAATTTCAGTGATTTAGTGAAGTAGAAAAAACAGTGAATCACATTTAAAAAAATCCAGGTTCAACTTACACTCAGCTCTCTGCTGGGTTTTTAAAAATTTAATGAAGAATTCTTTCAGTAGAATATTAATGAAGATCTTTGTATTTCTTTTAAATATCTTTCAAAAATTATATCACATTTTATAAATTAAACATATTTAATTTAATTTAATTAAAAATATTAAAATGTTTTTTGAAAGTCAGAATAATACTAATTAGGTGGGAAACTCTATTTTCTGTTTCTCCCTTTTTAAAAGCTCAATAATAGGGGTGCAAGTTTGGCTCACGTGGTGTTAAGCCTCTGCCTTCAGCTCAGGTCATAATCTCAGGGTCCTAGGTTCAAGTCCCACATCGGGCTCTCTGCATGGAAGGGAGCCTACTTCCTCCTCTCTCTCTCCCTCTCTGCCTGCCTCTCTGCCTACTTGTGATCTCTGTCAAATAAATAAAATCTTTAAAAAAAAAAAAAGCTCAAGAATTTATTTGTAATATAGACCAAAACGTCATTGTTAGCATTTGCTTCACTGCACATACGCCCCTATGTCCTTGCTAGGAGCCCACAGTGGGTTGATTGGGGACTAGACTACACAGCCAATGGCAGTTTTGTTATTTCAGTAGCACAGAGCACATACGTATGGCTGAACAAATAAATCTTCACGCCACTATTTTAGTTGTATGACTGAAGGCTCTAGCTGTCCTGTGAAATAGGTTTTATGTTTACTGAGGGCTTTCTGTCAGTTCGCATGTTAGACTAAAGTAAAATTTAGTGAGTTAGTAAAG
The DNA here is from genome assembly GCF_922984935.1 of Meles meles. Taxonomy (NCBI): domain Eukaryota; kingdom Metazoa; phylum Chordata; class Mammalia; order Carnivora; family Mustelidae; genus Meles; species Meles meles. The sequence continues at coordinate 92,028,264 of NC_060077.1, read as the reverse complement.
ATACTATGAATAGGCCAAAAATGTATATACATACACATACTCTTTTTTTCTTTAAAATTATGCTATCCCTTGTTTGGTAGAGAGCTATACTGAAGTGTTTATGGGTGAGCTATCTGATGTACTCAATTTGCTTTCCAATAGTATGGTTAAAAAAAAAAAGTGCATCTGTGAGAAATAGAGTGGCAAAATATTAATAATTGTTAAAGCTGGGTGATGGCTCCTTAGAGAATCTTTATACTATTGTCTATATCTTCTAGAGCTTGAAATCTTCAATAATAAAAACAATACATTCAAATAAATCTCCATAAAAATAGTAAGAGCAAAACAAAGGTATTTTCAACTAACAAAACTATTATATACTTGGATATTTTTTAAAATGTCTGTTCAAAACCATTTTTTTGTTTTATTTAAAAATTTTTTTTCCATTTATTTATTTGACACAGACAGAGGGAAAGCAAAAGCACAAGCAGGGGGATTGGCAGGCGGCAGAGAATCAGACTCCCAGCCGAGTAAGAAGCACAACATGGGGCTCGATCCCAGGACCCTGGGATCATGACCTAAGCAGAAGGCAGCCACTTAACTGAGCCACCCAGGTACCCTGTCCAAAACCGTATGTACAATATTGTTGCCACAGTGAAAAACTGGAAACAACTTAAGTGTCAATGAGTAGTGGCAGTGCATATAATACACCCACAAGCCACGGAATAAATACTAGGCATCCATGAAAATAACAACTGTAAAGTGATAAAGGAAGTTCCACAGCAGGGATGGAGCCTGATTCCATGCTCACAGGTGTGTCTGAATGTCCATCCCTGTTCAGAGTGGTTATCTCTGCAAAGAGGAATTACAGATTTTTTATTTTTTTTACTTTTCTCCTGAATGTGTTTTGTATTACTCAATTTTTTTAACAAGTGTATATACTAACTTTATATATGACAGAAATTATTTTCTATAACAACATCCATAAATTTTTTCATTATGCTATTCTTTCTAGGTGATGGAATGAAATAAGAATTATCCTAAGTCTTAAGTAAATCAAAATGGGAAAGGCTGTATTTCTAAAAAAACAAAACAAAATAAAGCAAAACTATGAAATCTGGAATCAATTTTTAAAAATGAAAATGAGAAATTTTAAGGCATTCTAGCACACACTTTTTTCCTTAGCCACCCATTGAGTGCATTAAAATGTAAGTCAAAGACTACATAAAACACGAGATGCTTAAAAAAATAGGAACAGAATTAAGTACCTTTTAGTTAACTGAAATCAGGCTGAAATTCTATTACAGAAAGAAATAGCATTTATAAGAAAAAAGAAAATGTTTTCTAGTTTGTTCACAGGAATTTGAATTGAAAATATTCCAATAATTCCACACAAAAAAAGTATTTGTTGATATTTTAGTCTCAGAATAAAACAGATGGCAGAATGGAATAAAATGCAATTTCCAGATGCATGGTTTGGGAATTCGGTGCCTTTAACTCAGCATTATTAGCTAAATCTCAAGTTTCACTTTAGCCAGCACTATAATTTTGTGGAGTAAATTTTAACTTAACGATTAACCTTTGAAACATCATATAAGGTTAATTATCTTGGGGAGAAGTCCCAAAGGTACATGTTCTGATGGTTATGGAGTCTTACATCTTTAGGCGGTCTGCTATTGCTATGCCCTCTTTTTAGTCTGTTTAGACCACAGAGCAGTGTGGGAACCGACCGGCAGTGGGACCTCTCTCCACGTCATCCCTCTGTGGGGGCCTTTACTATATATGCAACTGATTTTGTGTACAGTCCTTATTCAAGTGCTGCACTGTTCCCAATATTTCCTATTTCCTTGCTGATGATAAGGCTTCAAGGAATTTAAAAGTATCTCCTTCTTACCAAGAGGTCAGAGATCCCTAAACATGGCAATACTAATTCAGATAATGTAACAAAAAATAAATCAAAATGTGTCACCTCAGTTACCTGGTGGACATTTCCTCCCTTCACATCCATGTTCTAAACTTTAGGAATGATGACAGATTTCTGAGTTTTTGATTTGTCCTCATCAGGTATCTGTAATCAGAATGAAGAATCACACTTGGTTAAACTTAATACTTGGACTTGTGTTAGGGCAGACACTCTGGTTCTCATGTTTCTAGATGATCTGGGACAAATCATTTAAATCTTTATTTAGGTGTCTGAAAGGTCTACAATATGGTAAATACCCCAGATTTTTTTTTTACCTTGTTCCCAGAGAAACTGGACCGCCCATAATGCAGAGTATTGGAATAAAGTCTTTTTGAAGTTTTTGAAGATTCTTGACACAATTTTCTTTTAGGCCTATGGGCTGTTTTGCTTATCAGTTTGTGATCATTTACATTAACTTTTATACTTTGATTTACTGATTGTTGCTGTAGTACTTGGGGATCTTCCATTTCTGTGTCTGATTCAAAAATGTGTGGTTGTTTTCTTATTTTTCGTGGCTTGTGTCCTTCCCCTAAAATTTGTGTTATATATTTGCTTGTTAAATGTTCTTTTCCATTTACTTGGAACTCAACAGCACTATTTATTACACCTGAACTGTTACCTGACATCTGAAATGCTGAACTATCAGACAGGTATTTACTTTTATTTAAACTCACAGTTGATGATTCTTCATTAAAAGGGGGATATTTTACCATATTTTCACAGGACCCAGTGTTTTTTTCTTGTAGTCTACAAGTATTCTGATTTAAATTTCTGGCATTCATCTGAATATGATGATTAGGTCTTTTTCTAACAGCTGGATCTAAGTTCAGTTTGTCATTTTGCATCATGCTACTTTTAAGTGAAAACAATTTAGATTCTGTAACAACATGCTGTTTTCTTTTCAGGTTGCCAGGTTCTAAGATATTTTTGTTCATTTGTAATGACTGATTTTTGAAAACTGGTATGAATTTTGGGGCAGTATTATTCTGGGAGCTAAAATTTGTGCCTTGAACTCGAATCTTTTCTCTGTTGGGCTCTGGTACTTCCAAGTGTATTTGGGGTGCTTTGTCAGACCGGGATTTCTTTCTGTTCTGGATAGCTTCTTGCTGGAGGTGCGGAGTTGAGGACACCCCCGGCTTCTTCAGATGGCTGCCTGGAAGTTCCACCTTGTGGTGCATGACTGCTGAACACGGTAGAAGACGCTCAGCCACAGCAGGTCTTGGGGAAGGGGCCTGAGTCAGAGAGAACCTGAACATCTGTTTAGTGGTCAGATTAGGTGCCTTGACTTTTTCCTGAAAGGACAGAGATTAGGAAATTTTTAAAATGTCAAAATGTTCTTAATGGAAAAGAAAAAAATATATAAAATATCGAAATAAGAATATAAAGTAACACTACAATATATAATACAGAAAAAAACCCACAAAAACCAACGAGCCTTCTTGAGGAAACATATACACTTCTAATGGTTTGCATCCTTGTTAAGATACAAACCTTTCAAAATATTTTAGATGAAGATATGTTCTACGTTCTATATAAATTCTATGAAAACTACCATTAGCTATCCAGTGTCCTCCTAATAGGTCTGCGCTGCTCTCACTCACAATGTCTTTCCTTTTTCTTTATATTCTTTCCCTCAACTTCCTAAGAATATGCTATCAGGTATTTGTCACCAAAAAAACAGTAGTAAAAGGTGGTGTTCTTACGAGCATGTGTGTTCCACCACCTTATGGAGATACTAGATTCTTTGAGGGCAAGAACCATGATGTATTTATTCTTTTTTTTTTTTTTAAAGATTTTATTTATTTGACAGAGAGAGATCACAAGTAGGCAGAGAGGCAGGCAGAGAGAGAGAGAAGGAAGCAGGCTCCCTGCTGAGCAGAGAGCCCTATGCGGGACTCGATCCCAGGACCCTGAGATCATGACCTGAGCCGAAGGCAGCGGCTTAACCCACTGAGCCACCCAGGTGCCCCAATGTATTTATTCTTATATACTTCACATTTTTTAGAGGATTTTACTTATCATAGAGAGAGCTCATGAGTGCACAAGTGGGGGGAGGGGCAGAGGGAGAGGCTTCTAAGCAGACTCCCCGCTGCCCAAGGAAGGGCTCCATCTCACGACCCTGAGATCATGACCTCAGCTGAAACCAGGAGTTGGTTGGTCAACAACTAAGCCACCCAGGCACCCCTATACTTCACATTCTTAAATCGTTCACAGTTACTACAAAATGCTTGCTCCAAGAAATGAAATGAGTGGAAGAGGTGGTTGCATCTATACCAGGCCTTTAAGAGTAAGTAGGAGTTTGACTATAGGGCACTGGCTGGCTGTGTCTTGATCGTTTTGTGTTCTCATAGTCTAAAAAAGTGCTGGTACTTGGTAACAATTCAACAAGAATTTGTCCGACTGACTCGAAGAGTCAGACAACTCAAAGACAGCCAAGAGTTTAGTCTCTTTTTTTTTAAATTGTTGTAATATAAATAAAACATAAAGTTCTAATTTTGACCATTTTTCAGTATACAATTCAGTGGCATTGAGTAAATTCCTTATTGAACTCCTGTTGTTCAATAACCATCACCATTATCATTTCTACCACTTTTTTTTCATTCCAAACAGAAACTCTGTAGTCTTCAACAATTCCAGTTTTCTCTCCCTGAAGACCCCGGGAACCTCTATTCTACTCTCTAGGTCTATGAATTTGCCCTCTCTAGGGCCAGTGGAATTATACAATATTTGTCTTTTTGTGTCTGGCTTATTTCGCTCAGCATGTTTTCAAGTTTCATCTATACTGTAGCAAGGGACAAAATTTCCTTTCTAGGCCTTAATAATATCTCACTGTATAGAAATCTCACATTTTGTTGATCCATTCACCCGTTGATGGAAGTATTTACAGTCTAGTAAAATATGTATCTATTGAGTCCTAGAGTCTGTAAAGAAGTGACATGTGCCAATAATGTGAAACATGGGATGGAGAGTTCTTTTCTCATCCTCCGACATCAAAAACAGTCACAACTTGAAATAAAATTTTTAAAATTGCTAGGAATATTGTGCAAATCAGAACAATTGGCTTGCCTCTCTCCACTATGGGAGGTTCAGTTACTGAGCAGAGCTGAGAGGTGCAGAGCGCTCAAAGATATGAGTTGGAAATAGGCAAAGAAAGAGTGAGTGATCCAGTTATTACGCAGAACAAATCACACTAAAACTTCGTGATTCAAAACAATAATTAGGTCCTCGCTCTCACAATTCTGGGAGCTGACTTGGTTTAGCTCAGACTCTCTCATGGAGCTGTAGTGAGAAGACCCTGGGGCTGACGTCATTTCCTCACTCGTGTGTGATGCTGGATGCTGGTTGTAAACTGGACTAATTTCAGGCAGCCCCTCACGTGGTCTGGGGTCCCACAGCATGCGTCCCGAAGAGACAGCTTCCACCTGACCTATAGCCATGGAAGTCATGCAGCACCACCTCTGTCACAGTCTGTCACAGCCCAGACCCAGGAGGAGGGAACACAGACCGTCTACCTTGAAATAGTATGAGGGTTGTCACTGGTCATAAGGGCATGTCGACGGACAGTCTTGAAAAATGGGAGTACATGTCAGAAAGCATGCTGCTTCTAGCCAGAACTCACATCATCTCTTACAATCCTCAAGCCCCCACTGTCACAGTATAGGCGACCTACCAAAGCACTAGTTGCACTACGCGATGAAGCTGCACAAAACTCTAATACAGGTTTTAGAGAGACTTAAAGAGAATGTATAGTAGGAGATGAAGGAACCACAGTCCAGTTCCTACTCCACACCAGCTAACAAGGTGCCATAGCAAATCCCCAGGGGTTTGAGTTGTCTTTCAGGCCTCACATAGGCTTCCCAAATGTAAACAAGGCTCTTGCTTCACTTCCACCTTTTCTGATCACGTGCCACTCTAAGCCTGAACTATGCAGAGAAAGGATTTCAGAAAAATAGTCACCATAGAGAACAGTATTCTTTCTCTCACCCTGACCTTTCTCAGGAGACATGGGAAGACTCCAAGAAAAATCTTGGGTGAGTTTTGAGTTGATACTGAAAACAGATGAGAAGGGTTCAATTCTTGTCTGTAGATTTCTTAAGTTGGAGTCTTACCCATGGCAGTAGAGCAAGAAGTCACCTTTCTTTACTTCCCCATAATTTTCAGAGGGCACAGAAGATCCAGACAGATTTTATGACCCTGAGTGAAGGGATACAGAGGTTGACCAATGAACAAGAGCTGGCTTCTAACCCCTGGAGATTTGCTAGCCTGAATGAAAAAGCATTCATCGAAAAGGGGTTTGTATTAGTTTGATAGGGCTACTGTAACAAGTATCATAACTGAGGGGCTTAAGCAACAAAAATGTATTGCCTCAAAGTTCTGGAGGCTAAAAGTCCAAAATCACGATGTTGTTAGGATTGCGGCCATGAAGAGAGTATCTGTTTTAAGCATCTCCTCTTGGCCTGGACAGAGATGGCCATCTTCACAGTCACATGATGGTATCCTTGCACATGTGTCTGTCTCCAAATTTCCCCTTTATATAAAAATACCAGTCATATTAGATTAGAGGCCCACTCTATTCCAGTATGACCTAATCTTAACTAATTATATATGCAATGACCTTATTTCAAACAAGGTAAAATCCCGAGATATTGGGAGTTAAGTCTTCAACACATGAATATGGGGCAAGGAAGACACAATTCAAACCAAAACAGAGATTGACATGTGCTTCTGCAGACAATGAAGAGGGGATGCAGCTGTTCTTCTGAAGACTCTCTGAACAAGGGAGCTTAGAAGAAAACCTGATACATCATCTTCGTCAAGATACCACATGAGCAGAGACCACCAACATCAGACCAATCCAGGTCAAGAAACGAATGCCTCTCTCTCTGCCCTGCATTACCCAGCTGTGACAGTGTGATGGATACTGGTGGAACTGAAGTTCAACATCCATTCTTCCCTCCATCTGGTGTTCCTTCCTAAACTGGTGCCTGGAAATCTAAAATGGACATTTTCTACTTTGCCGTTAGCGTGCAGGATGCAGTTTAGGATCAGCTAATCAGACACACACATTATTTGGAAGGAAGAAGTAAGGTAAAGCCATACTTCTGCAGTTTCTGCTCAAAAGTTCAATTATGAATGCTTTTGGTTTTTCAGTTGCAGAGTTAGCAGAAGCCAAGTATCCAACTCACTGTCTTTGTATGTGTCCAGAAACAGCTTAAGGCACTCATTCTCCTCGACCAAATTAGGTAAATATACCTAACGCCCTCCCCCCACACAGCCTTTCCCTGCCCACAGATGCGACCATGGGGAGAAGAACAATTCTTAAATTTGAAAGAAATTCTATCTCAAAGAGATGTTTTATCAGAAGTAGGTCATCTTAAAATATTTAGATAGATTTTTTTTCCATTTGATGAAAAAAGCGTTCAAGAACTAAGCCATTTTTTGACTCCTGCATTTTACACACTGTAGTAACTTTTAAATAATGTATCTACTACTTGAGATTCCAAAAGAAAAACTCATTCTACATAGATTCACATGAGATTAGAATCACTTGCATTCTGACATAAAACTTATATAGAATGTTGTCTGAAATATGTTTATATTCATACCCTGTTTCATCTTCATCTGTCTCAGAAACATACCTGATGAAAATAACTTCCAAGGGCTTGTTTGGCCCCATATCCTGTTGATGTATTATTTACTCATTCTTTCAACTGCTAAAATATAGTAAATAGCCCAAAGGGTGACACCTCTAGGTTTATATTCAAAATTTATAAAAATACTATAAAAAGAACAATGTAAACAGCAGATGAGATCATATATAATTCATGGAACTTAAAATACTTAAATGGTTAACAAACCAGAGCTTTATGAAGTCATAACTCAACAAAAATCTTGTTTTTTACTGTATTATTACCATTATTCTGCCAGGCCACTCGCAAGAGTGGCTAAGTTTTTACTTTGTCAAAGTTAGTTAAACGCCTGAACACCTGGGCTTGCAATGTATTTAACTGTGTGGCTATGTTTAAATTACTCGGATGCTCTGAGCTTTAATTTCTTCTGCAAAAAGTGGGGGAAATTTCCTTATTCCAAGATGATGAAGATGAAATAATACACATAAAAGAAGCTGGCACCCAGAGGCACTCAATAAAACTGAGTAAGATAACTTCTTATTGTCAGGAGAAATACAAAGACCAGAATTTCCAATTAAGTGTGATTTTACTTTTTTAAAGATTTTATTTATTAGAGAGAGAGAGAGGCAGCGAGAGAGGAAACACAAGCAGGAGGAGTGGGAAAGGGAGGCTTCCTGTTGAGCAGGGAGCCCGATATGGGACTCAATCCCACAACCTTGGGATCATGACCTGAGCCAAAGGCAGGTTCTTAGCGACTGAGCTACCCAGATGCCCCAAGTATTATTTTACTTTTAAGAAGCAGGGGCGCCTGGGTGGCTCAGTGGGTTAAGCCGCTGCCTTTGGCTCAGGTCATGATCTCAGGGTCCTGGGATCGAGTCCCGCATTGGGCTCTCCGCTCAGCAGGGAGCCTGCTTCCCTCTCTCTCTCTCTCTGCCTGCCTCTCTGTCTACTTGTGATCTCTCTCTGTCAAATAAATAAATAAAATATTAAAAAAAAAAGAAGCAAATTTGCACAAGTGTATTATCCAGATTTACTATTTCTAAAACAGACATGGGCTATAAATAATAAGTATTTGATAAGTATATCGAATAAAAAATGCATTATGCAATGATGTATTTACTTCTAAATTCCTTAGATTTGGACTTGGCAGTAACTACTAAAAATGTTATGTCTGGGCAAAATTTTAAGATTCATTATCATAAGGTATCGATTGGAATTTGTCCACTCACATTTTTTTTTTAAGATTCATTTATTCCAAAGAGAGAAAGAGAGCTAGCGAGCAAGCAAGAGGGAGTGGCAGAGGGAAAGAGAACCTCAAGCAGACTCCTTGATGAGTGCCGAGCCTGATGTGGGGCTCGATCTCACAACTCTGAGATCATGACCTGAGCCGAAATCAAGAATCAGATGCTTAGCTGACTGAGCCACCCAGGCACCCCTCGCATTCTCTTAGGAAATGGCCTTGCCTATTGGCCCTGATGTCTATCTAGGCTGCCATGTTTTTATACCATTCAGATGAGGTGTCCTTGACTCAAGGATACCAAATCCACACACTAGCCGGTGAGAGACCATAGATATAGCCTGGCCTGAAAAGATGAATGGGGCCTATCTGATCCTGGCTCTGGTGAATTTTAGTTGAGGATCATAAAGAGAATAAAACAATTAGCATAGAAGCAAATGCTGAAAAAATGCCATGATTCATAGCAAGTCAACACCATGTGAAATCATTGGAGCAGTGGAAACTACAATAAACAGAGGACCCAGTCAAGAAAAAAGGTTAAGCAGACACAGAAATATTAATATAATTCATATTACAATTCAAACTGCTCAAATTGTTCAAACTTTTGTCTTTCTCCTTTACAAAAACACACAATTGTCATTTATAAGAAAGGTCACTGTTGAAAATTTTAAATTAAACTCCTTATATTTGTTTCTTTAAAACTTCATGTCCAGTTTTATTATCTGTTCACAAAGAAATCTTATTCTAGTAAGTGTGAAGATACATCAGCATATTTTCCTTGTCAGTATTGCTTAATTGCTTCTACTCCTTTTTTTAGTAAGATTTTACTCAGCATATCATCTTATAAGGAATAATGCTATTGAACTAATTCAGTTTCTATAAATGGAACTATACAAAGGTTTTTTGATCAAGCAGACTCAAATGAAGTGGCAGTTCCAAGTTAACTTGGATTTGTATGAGACAAATGTTCCCAAACTACCCTATAAGTTCATTTATTCATTGAAAAAAATATAATGAACACCTATTTTGTACCAGGAACTTAGCATAAGAAAATGAATATGATCTGGGCCCTCCAGGAGCTCACACTAAATTAGAAGAGACTAGTAAACAGCTATAACTATAGTTCCATGATAAACACAAAAAAGACAACAAATGGCAATGATATATGGTCAAGTACAATAACAAATAGCATTAAGGAAACACTGAACTGAGAGAAAAGAATTCTAGTACAATGGGTTAGATAATGCCTCACAGAAAGTAAGAGATCCAAGGTAAGTTCATACTATGTCTTAGAGAGCTCAGTAGGGCATGAAATCTCTTACCTGTACATGAGGTTTCATTAGTTCGTGTGTGTAGTAGCATGGTTTAGTTGTCATCTTTATGGGAAAGCCACAGATATGAGGCAGTTTAGATTTTAAGTCTGAAATGAAACCTTTCAACACACCTTCCAAATCTACCCTTGGAAAGAATTGTATGGGTTGACTTCTGATGCAGCTCAGAGGGTATCTGAGAAATGTTAAAGAACAGTAGAACAGGTTTTGTACTCAAAAGACAGCAATTTCTGTTTTTCTTTTCAAGATTGATTATTTGAGAGAGAGCATGCACACGTGTGCGCGCACACACACACAGAGGGAGGAGCATAGGGAGAGAGAATCTCAAGCAGACTCTGAGCTGAGTGCAGAGCCTGACTCTGGGCTCGATCTCATGACTCAGATCATGACCTGAGCTGAAACCAAGAGTCCGATGCTTAACCAACTGCACCACCCAGGTGCCCCAAGAGATAGCAATTTCTATGGAATTAAAAAAGTATTAACTGTTAAAAAAGCACACACAAATAAATCCTAACTATTTCATATATTGGTTAATTCATATTTTCCAAAACTTAAAGTGTTTTATCACAGGGATCTTGATTCATTCTATTTTAATACTCAAAATCAAGATTGCTCATTGTGTCCTTATTATAGAGCTTTCTATATAGACTGGCAGACTAAGATATTCCAAAAATGATTCATAAGAAGGACACTACAACCTTTGGAGATTACAAAAATAAGTGTTGATACTAAACTATAAAGAGGCTGCATCTCCAAAAGCTGTAAAAAAAATTAATACAAAGAAACAACATATATAGAGTGTATTCAAGCTCCAAAGGCAATTCTTTGAAGAGAGCAGTAAATTTCTGACGAAAAACATTCTGAGGACTTGGAATAATGTCTTTGTATCTAATGAAAGGGAGTAGTTGATCCCTGTCAGCCTCAATTTTATATTAAGATTTGGGTTAGGAAATGTAGGATGGAGAAAAAGAACACTATGACTCTTTCTTCTTCCAATTTGAATCAGAGTTCAGAATATAGAGACAGGAACATGATAGCAGTACCAGTTACAATCTAAGGATTTCACCTAACCTTTCAATTATCATTAACTTATTTAAAATAATGGTAAGACAGATATTTTCTTAAATCATTGGGGTGCATTAAGTGCAAGTCAGATCTTCTAAATTTTGCCTGTAAAATTAAATAATCTTGCATGGACAAAAATCTTTGTTAAAAGATTAATTTTTTATATTTTGCCCTTTCAATAATATCCAAAATACCACTGGAGGGAGCCCTTGGCTAAGGAGAATCCTAAGATTTTCTTACTGTCTACTAACAATGATGTGAACGTGTCTTTAAAAATATTTTATTTATTTATTTGACAGAGAGAGAGAGGACAGCGAGAGAAGGAACACAAGCGGGGGAGTGGGAGAGGGAGAAGCAGGCTTCCTTTTGAGCACAGCGCAGAACAGGGAGCTTGACCCCAGGATTATGGAATCAACAGAAACCTGGGATCAGGATCTGAGCTGAAGGCAGATGACTAAGGACTGAGCCACCCAGGCACCTCAACACTTTTCTGTCTACTCTAAAGCTCCTTTTGTTGCCTAAATTGTTGCAATGATGCTTAAGAGAAAAAAAATAATTATTAAGCTCATTCTCAAAAACAGAAAACGTCTAAGGATAACAAACATTCAATCGGGGAAACAAGAAGTAGGGGGAATGCAGTTTCATTTAGACATAGAGAAGGTTGGAAATGATGACAACATCAAAGCCAGGAGTAAGACTGGATCATGAGGTTGGCAACGGGCTTCTCTTGTAAGTGGCATGTGAAAGGATATGTGAAGATCCTTCCTCCTGTCATTTTGAAGTAGATGCTACAGTATATTTTAGTATTTCCACAATCTTCTGGAAGTTGATAGCCATACTAAAAATTAAAAACAAAGCTGAAATTTTCTTAAGAGAAACCTAAACTTAGGTTAAATTATAAGAAGCAAAAATGAAATAGCTTCTAACATAATACATGTTTCTTTTCCTTACCAGGTCATCCCAGTGCATCTGGAAATCTTCATATGAGTGAAAAGGACAGTCAGGGGGTGTGGTGTGAAGAATACTTATTATTTGTCCCCTTTTCATACTATAAAAAATAAGAGTTGATAAAACATTATGAACCAGTGCTTGGATATGATTTTATTTAACTATTTAATTTAATTTAGAAAATACTCAAAAAGATTAAGCCACTATCAATACGTAAGTAATAAACTAATCATTTGCTCCTAGTTCCAAGTACACCATCATATTAAATCTTAACAGCTAGAATTATTAAGAAAAACTAAACTGAATTAAGGCAATGTGCCAGTAATAAACACAAAATAAAGTTTAGTAAATGCTGCCATGTAGAAGCATACCTAATAACTTTTAGACTTTAAGGAAAAGTCTGTTAAGAGTTAAATGAATCAGAGTCAAATCTTTGTTCCCTCCCTTCCTCTTCCCTGCCTTGATGATTAAATTATTGTGCATATTCTGTTAGTTAATTAAAGCTCTTTTTCCTAAGCAGGTTAAAGTTTCATCCCAATAGTCCTATTTATATTAATAACAAGCTGTTTTTCTCCTAAAGACAGTACAAACTTAAAACAGTTCCTAAAAAATGATAATGAATCATTAATTATATGCACAAGTTATAAGGTTTTACTGATACTATTATAATAGTTGTAATTTCATAATGAGATATCTGGAAATTTTACTTTTGTAAAGACTATATTTAACAAAAATGTAAGTGTATAATAAAATTGTTTTAGTAGGGGTGCCTGGGTGGCTCAGTGGGTCAAAGGCTCTGCCTTCAGCTCAGGTCATGATCCTGGAGTTCTGGGATCAAGTCCCGCATTGGGCTCTCTGCTCAGCGAGGAGCCTGCTTTCTCCTCTCTCTCTGCCTGCTTCTCTGCCAAATAAATAAATAAAATCTTTTTAAAAAAACTGTTTTAGTAATTTGATACAGGAAATTTATGGCTTTGTACGACATCTTTTTTAAGTTACAAATCACTCTCAAAAATTCAATTTCAAAGATATCTTCATATTTTTCTACACATCATTGTTGAAGCAAAATGAGACAGAACTAACTCTAACTTTGACCCATCTCAGATGACACAAATTGAAATCTCACCTTGGCAAAACGTAGCACCAGTTGCTTAAAATTGAATGTCCTTCAATGACAGCATTCTTGTTATTATCAAAATCCTTTATAATACTCTGAGAAATACCAAATTCTCTCAGCTTTTAATAGAAATAAGATGTAATGTATAAGTAAGACATCAAAAGAATTTGTCAAACAAAAAGAAACACAAACACAGTCAATTACAAAGTAATTTTAAAGGCTTAGTTTAAGTTGGAGGTGCATAACACTTTACATAATGTAATCAATGTTTCAGCTTTTCCTATTTCTCTCTGTACAATATATCAAGTATTTCACGCTTTCTCTCATTTTCCAACCCTGAACCTCTCTCATACTTTTCAACTGGTTTTCAACTCTTTGTTTATAGGATTTATGTTTATAGTTTGTTTCAACTCTTATGTTTATAGGAAGCCAAATTCCTTCTAAAGGAAGGTATTTACATTTTGTAACAATAGTGCCTTAATTTTTTATTTTTATTTTTTTACTGGACAATAAGTTTGGACATTGTTCCTCTATTTGCTCTTTGGAAGGGAGAGCACAGAGCCACTATTCCCTTTCTGTGTTCCTTTTCGTTCTCATCGAATGCTTTTCCTCTTGTCCTCAGGTGCCCTATCTGCAGGGTACTTAAGCTTATAGTTTAACAATCCTTTTCCACTTACTGTTTCCTTACCCTGTGGGGCATTTTAATACAGTGAATCAAAGATAAAGAGAGACTTCAAGTGAAGTATTAATTTCCTCCTAAGAAGACACTGTGTTATGATCAGAACGAATGCTTCATAATCCCTCAACCTCTTTTTAACCTATCATCACATGGCTTTTGGGAAATAATGTTCCAACTTCATTCTCTAGTACTGCTTTTCAACAAAACCAACTAAGCTGGCCTTTTTTTTTTTTTTTATTGCCTAGACAAGTCATAAATAACAAAACATTTGCTTTAAGCACTGCTCTTCCTGTGATTTATCTGAGTTCTATCAATAAGAGCCTTACAGGAGTAGAGGTAAACCCATCTCCTCTATGTTCAGTGACTGTCCCTTCCCTGAATTCTTACAGCATTTATTGAAACTAATGGAAATGAGGAAGCAAGGCAGAGCCGAAAAACACGAATGCAGAAATAAGAAGATTAGAACTGCTGGCTATGTTGTGAGGTAAGAAAGCTAAGATGAGAAGCGTGAGTAAGGATGCATAACTGTCCTGTGCACACGAGATAAATCTTGCCCTGTGATATACTGTGCTTAAGAGCGAAGTTGTCCTTAAGAGCGAAGTTGTGTGACCAAAGAAAAGGATGGTAATGAACTGTCGGGTGGCTCAGTCAGTTAAGGGTCTGACTTTGGCTGCAGTCATGATCCCAGAGTCTTGGGATCCAACCCTATCCACGTTGGGCTCTTTGTTCAGTGGGGAGCCTGCTTCTCTCTCTCCCTCTGCCTACAACTCTCCCTGCTTGTGTGCACGTGAGCTCTCTCCTCTCTGTCAAATAAAAAAATAAAATCTAAAAAAAGAAAAGGATGGTCAGTGTTGGGATGGCTGTGAATGTCAGGAAAGACTGACTGCAGGTGAATGAATAGATTGAGGGAAAACAGAACCTAAAATTGAATTCAGAGCGGGTAGGTATCATGTCCAAATATTCAGTTTATGGGTTCTCATATACACCCACTTACATAGCTTGAGTTTATATCCTTCTGGCTATTTTCTATTCAGAGACTCAAGCAAATTGTTGCAGAGATTTTCATCTTAAGTACTAACACTTAATGTCTATATTGGCTTTTCTCAACATAGATTTTTCTGAAGACTGGCTAACTACCCATATGCCTCAAAAGAAAATTAACCTCTTACATATATCTACTTTAAAAATATTTATAATGTGCCCTTTCTGAACAGACTTACACTAACAAGTTACTCAATAAATATCCCTTCTTTCTTACAATATCAGGCTAAAGAATTTGGACTTTATTTGCTCTAGGCAATGTTGAGATTAACTAGAGATATTTAGGTTGGGGTCATCTGTTTTAGAAAGAGAACTCTGTTGATACTGTGAAGAAGAATTCGAGGAAAAATAAGGGAAAAAAAAGAAGACCAATATGAAAACCATTTTAATAGTTCAGACAACAGAAGAAACTTTAAGAGCAGCAGAAATGGAGGGGAGGAAGATATTTCAGAGACCGAGATAGGCTATTAATGGCTGACTGGATATAGGACGTGAGATCCAAGGATAACTCTGTATCTGTAGCAAGTTAACTTATTGGTTATTGATGCCAGTAACCAAGAGCAAATACAAGGAAGAACCTAGCTGGTACTACTGAGGGTGACAAATAATTCAGTTTCAGGCATAGCAGAGACCGATCACCTTTAGTACATTCATGTGAAAATATCTGAGAAAGGACAAATTGCAACTATATGAGAATATTTGGGAGATAATTGTATAGGGTTACCACTGGAAGAGTTGAACCTGCTAAGGAAAAAAAAGGCGGGCTGAAAATGGGACTCTAGGGAACAGCAACACTTAAAGTACAGTAAGAGAAGAGAGAATCATTAGTAAGTGGTAGGAAATTCTGGATAATGCAGTTTCAGAGATATCAAAAAAGGATATGATTTCAAGAAGGAAAGGGTAGAAAATAATGCCACAGTTTCAAATATGAATTCCCTCAAATATCTCCTTTTTCCCTGAACTCCTAAAGTCATGTAATTCTTATGATACTTAGTTTGGTACTATATTGCCAAACACTGTTACGTAATAAATATCCTCTCCTGTCAGGCTCTATGGGACATATGAATTTGAGTCAAGACACCTAAGACTAGGTGAAGGAAGTATAATGTAGCAGAAAAAAACCGAGTCAAAAGGAAAACTCTTAAATCCTAAATCACTTTCTTAATACCTTTATGACCTAGAGCAAGTTACTTAGCCTCTGTCCCAGCTCAGTTACTCAAGGGGAATGAAAGTGTAAATGATTAACTGGAAAGAAGAGAATGGCGAACATCCTCTTCCTCCTCATCTTTATTCCCCTCACCAGACCTATACCCAATACTGGATTTTGATAAAAGGAAGACTCAATCCCAGCATCTTTTAGTCCATATCGGGAACAAGGATAAATAAGGCAAAACCTAGACTCTCAAAGAGATCACAGCTTAGTAGGAACATAGACATGTCTGGAACTAATTTTTACAGCTAATTTAATGGGTCAGAACATGAAAAATGCCATATCAATTTAGGTAAAGTGATATTTGGAGGAGCTGGTAGTCAATTATAATTTAGGCAATCAATTTAAATGAACAGAGTAAGTGTATACTGAGTATATAATGTTGAGAAGAAGAGAGGATTACACCTTTTCCATTTCGGGTGTTTACTTCCATGTTGAGAAAGCTTTAACACATATTCCTGATGTCTCTTTGTCCATTCATTTTTCCCCAGGGCAGATCAGGTGACTTGTCTGGTTGATAAAACCAGGGCAATTCCTTTTTCTTCCTCTTGGGAACTGGCCTATTAGCAGAAAGTTGTGTATTGCATTCTGTCATATGGGAAATGGTGCCTGATCTCCCAAGGGAGCCTGCGGGTCTCCATTACTCCCACAAGTAGGAGAGGAATCTGCCTAATTCTAGGGTTCAGATAGGACACATTCTCTAATAACTGTTTTTTTTTTTTCAATAATAAACGGCGTGACCATATGTCTATTAAAATAAATAAAATGGAGACAAAACTTGAAAATTCCTTAAGCAGACAAAACCAGTTAAGCCACATAAAACCTAATCTAGCTCATTCTATAACACAACTGAAATTTAACTTCAATTATTTCTTGTAAATGCCTCTAAAAATCATAAATAAAACTTAAATTGTTTTCCAAAAAAGAGTAAGATAATCACTTTTAACCAATCCCGTCATTTGGAAAACACCATTACTGTAACCAATCATTATGAAAATAAAATACCTTCTACATTTTCATTATAGAAGCTATCCTGCAACAACACCCTTCTGAGTCACATTACACTGTTAGTTTGAAGACTCTTGGTTCACAAACTAGTCTTTTATGTAAAATGAACTCAGTAAATATAATTTTAGTTGCTTTGATTTTATTTTTAACATACCCCAATTCATATATGTTGGACCAGTATCTCCTTAGTGTCCCTTTCACTCTCAAAAGTATCCATTTGGGACCATAAATTACATTCTCATCCTAGTAATAAAGACAGTATTCTGTTGTCTATATGTCTTATTCTGTGCTCGCTTCGGCAGCACATATACTATATGTCTTATTCTTCTTTTCAATCTCTGATTGATTCAAAACTCAGATATACAAAGCACAAGTCTCATCTGTAGAAAACTCAAAGGGCAGTAAAACATGATATTAGTCTTTAAGAAGCTTATTATGAAGTAAATTGGGGATATAAAATGAGTATCATTCTAAACATACAATGTTTTATGTTGTTGTGAGCATGGTGCAGAATAGAAGGAAGGTTCAAAAGAGGCTGGGAGGTCACAGTGAGTCCAAGCCTTGGAAAGGTTCCTCATCAAGATATTCATGTCATGCTGCCCATTCCACTTATTTTTATGCAGGTCATTTTCCCTACTGGCTTACACAGTTCCTGAGGGCCAGACAGCAGATCCTATTTATTTCTGACTTGTCTCTTGCCTCAACATAGCAGGTAATCAAAGAATTAAAGTTAAAGAGAAATATGAATGGAATAGCATCGGAGCTGGCCCTTAAAGGATGGGCAGGATGAATAGCTAATAAAAGGGTTACTCAAAGCAAAGGAGGAGTCATCTGCCTCATATGGACACTACTGAAATTTGGGGCTAGAAACTGTTTGCTGGGGTGGAGATGGGGTTGCTGTCTTGTGCACTGTAAGATTTTTTACCAACATCCCCAGCCTCAAACCATTAAATGCCCCTCTCCCTTTGTCATAACCAAATTTTTCTTCAGACATTACCAAATGGCTCATGGGGAACAAAGTCATTCATTTCCTTCTCTACCCCCCTCCACTGAGAACCACTGTCACAGAAGAAGGAAAACAATATTTATTGAGTTACTATTGATGTGTAAGTTTCTATGCTGGGTACTATGGGAATTAGTACAATAAAAGACCTATCCTTCTAAGAAGGCAAATGGTGTTACATATATATTTTTTTACAAGTATAAAAAATGCTAGCAGAGTGCTAATGACGGGACATTACATTTAGTATGAACTGAAACAGTGTTTTTAATATTTGAAGGTGAGAAAAGAGGCAAGAAGTGAGTGCTGAGGCAGTGCAGGGTTGTGGAGAGTCTCCACTGCCATCTAAAAAGATTTTTGAGCAAGAGAATGATATGATTAAATCTGTGTCAGGGGCTCTGGGTAGCTCAGTTGGCTAAGTATCTGCCTTTGGCTCAGGTCATGATCTTGGGGTCCCGTGACAGAGCTCAGAGTCAGGCTCCCTGCTCAGTGGGGAGTCTGCTTTTCCCTCTCCCTCTGCCCCTCCCCTCTGCTCATGCTCTGTCTCTTTCAAATAAATACAGTCTTTTAAAAAATTTTTTTAAAAATCTATGTTAAGGGCGCCTGGGTGGCTCAGTGGGTTAAGCTGCTGCCTTCGGCTCAGGTCATGATCTCAGGGTCCTGGGATAGAGTCCCGCATCGGGCTCTCTGCTCAGCGGGGTCCTGCTTCCCTCTTTCTCTCTCTGCCTGCTTCCCTGTCCAATTGTGATCTCTCTCTGTCAAATAAATAAATAAAATCTTAAAAAAAAAATCTATGTTAAACCGACAGAATGATGTTTTCTTTGAGTAAACAGATTTAGAACAATTTCAACATGTCAAGCATTTAATAATATGGATTTTGATAATAAAAAAATCTTATCACTCGTTAAAAATTAAAATCTATTAGTATGTTGGTAATAAAGTATATAGTAAATATAGCAAAGTTAATTATAGAAATAAAAATACATGGTACCTCAGGTAATGGCAGTCTGATTGTATAAGCTTCTATACTTAGACAAACTTGAGTTTCGGTTACATTGACATCTAATACTGAAAATAAAATATTTAACTGTGAATTTTCTGAATTATTACTCCATTTTATTAAGTTTAATATTTTAATAAAAAATAACTTTAAGTTAATTTATTCACATTAGAAACTCAATTAAGAATATGTAAATTTTCCTCACATGGTAAAATCTAAAAAAATCACCAAGTAATGTCTGAGAGTCTGCAGATGAGAAAGAGGCCTGAAACAAAATGGAAATATGGACATGTATGTGTTGGGGAGGTCACAGGGCAGGGTTATATACAATAAGAATAATGAGACATCCCACAGTTACAAAAATTCAACAAGTATTTTTACAAGCCTGATTTCTATTACATGTGGAAAATGGACATTGTCTTCTTAAATTGGGAGAGGTGCCATGCCCAGTTCCTAACTTTATAGTCTTTTCCTAACAAATGCCCATCAATAAACCAGCAGATACCATACAGATCTCATAGAGCGCCAAGGCTCCTACCTTGCTTTCTCATAATTAGAATTACTTATGTAAGTCAGATAGTGGTCATCTTGGGAAAAGGTAGTACCTGAAAGAAAGCATGAGGGGATTCCTGGGGTACTGGTAATGTTCTTCTTGATTGGAGAACCGGTTATGAGGATATGTTTAGTCTGTGAAAATCCAATGAGCTATATACACTTATAATTTATCAGTTCTGCTAGAGAATGTTATATTTGGCAAAACTAAAAGAAAAATTCTAACACAAGAGTGAAGAGTTTTGCTCTTCTCAACTTTTATCTTTAACCTCTGACATCAATAGTCTCTTGACAGTGTCTGAGGATGAAACTGAATTTCTGTAATGAACCCATTTGCCTAGAGCAAGAGCACAGTGACTGTCACGTCCAGTTTAAACATAAAACTAGAGGAAGGAGGGCAAATAAGCTTCGGCCTGAAAGTCAACTCAAACTAAATAGTTGTGGATTATAGGTGGTAGCTCAGGATTTAAGGCTATGCCCAGACTGTGGTGAAAGCTAGCATGATTGATTAATGTCTACTTGGGCTTAGGATTTCCACCTGTCTGCTATCTGTGGACTACTGTTTAGGAACAGGTCTACTTGAACAGCCATGCTTATCAATGAAAGAATAAGACCATACTATAAAGTGTGTATTTTAGATCATCTTTATCTCTTCAGACAATCTTTTTTTCTTTTAAGGAAAAGAAGAACTATGTTCTCATAAGAAATACATCTTTTATTTACAACAGTGCTAAAGAATTTTCAATGATATGACTCTGGAAACTATACATTACAAATGCTTGCAGAATTTAACTTCTTCAGAGTAATAATTTGAATTAAGTAGAGATATTAAAAATATAGATTTTATTCCAATTAAGAAAAGTGATTTTTTTTTAATAAATAAGAACATATACTGTGGCCCAGAGAGGATGTCCTGGATAAAATTGTGATTATAATAATACATGATTATATTCTGATAATCATCAAAATTGTAACAACCCACCAATCTGTAACATTTTTTCTTTAATGACTATTAACTAGATTAACGTTTTATCTATTTACTTACGCATTTTTACTTACCAACAGCACTTTGCTTTCCCATCTGAGAAAGAAATTCTCTTCCTTAAAAAATTCATAAGGTATTCCATATTATTATAACTTATAAATCATGCTTAATAAATACAACCTTTTATGTTTAATTATCAAAGCCAAGGAAAATACCTTAAAATGCAGTTTTACACAAAGGAATAACCTAAAGACAGTTCAGAGAAAAAATATAACCACTCGAAAATTATCTTGTCAATTAAAAGGACAAATACCTAATTCTTCCTTCTAACATTTATTTCCTGGCATCAAATTCTTAGAAAATGGTCAGACCTCAACACAAAATCCAGAATAGCCTTTTGGTTCCAACAGTTTTTGGTAATTTGTATTCATTGTATTATAATGCACCATAACTTATATTTATTCCTTTCTAAATATCAAGTATTACATAATGTTAAAAAATTCTTTGAAAAACCATCAGCAGGCCTCTCGATATCATCTCAGGTAAAAAGATGACATTTATGTTGTTGTGGACTTGCCTGAGAAGGCTTAGCAGTGGCTATGCTTTAAAAACTATTCCCTAGGGGCGCCTCAGTGGCTCAGTGGGTTAAAGCCTCTGCCTTCAGCTCAGGTCATGATCTCAGGGTCCTGGGATAGGGCTCTCTGCTCAGCAGGGAGTCTACTTCCTCCTCTCTCTCTGCCTGCCTCCCTGTCTACTTGTGATCTCTGTCTGTCAAATAAATAAATAAAATCTTAAAAAAAAAACCACTATTCCCTAAAAATAATATATCCTGAAATTTAAAACAGATGCACAGAATTGAGGTAATCTAATTCAGAAACCCCCAATGACTGAAAGAGATAAAGTCACCTTGCACCAAGAGATGGCCAGTTTTGTTCCAGGCTGGAGCAAGTCTAGCTGTGAGTGAATATGAAAGGCAGTTTTGAAGAATTACAGGAATTACTCTTTGTGGAGCCTCTACCTAAACATATTAAAGAACAAAACATAGGCAAATTTATAGCAGTTGGTATGTCCTATAAACTCAAGGAAAATGTGTATTTAGATCACCATCCAAACACATGGGTTATTTTGGATATGAGTTATAGTCATCACTACAGCTAATCTTTTCTGGTTCTAAAGTTAATTAGTATTAGAACATAGTCGCTTTGAAACCATGAAGACTAGCATGCTACAATGGCAGTTTCTTCCTCCTTATCCTAACCCAATAAGCCTAAAGTTTTAGAGCTCCTGTGTTAGGACCCTACACTATACTTCGTATTCAGCTCTGCAAAGAACTGTATTACGGTTTTCATTGTTGTTCATTCTAGTTCAACATCAGAAAACAATTACTTACATGAGCACACATGAAACCAGCAGACTATCTCTACCTGTAGAGTATTTTTTAAAATCAAGACTTTAACTTCTGACTAATAAAAAGTAATAGGATCCAGATTTATACTCCCACTTTAGGTAACTAAGCAATAATTGAGCAAGTTACATGAAACAGTGGTTCACAAGACACTGGACATCTAGCAAGAAGTAATAGCAATCCTTAAGAGATGGGAAACTTATATTCAGACCCCAATATATCGATTAAAGAGGGTTTTTAGGCTCAGGGAGGCAGAATCCTGGAAAACCCAGTGGGCTATCTTAGTTGACAGGATAGCTGAGAGTCCAGGAGGACTAGGGAGCTAGTTTTGGGGGCAAAACATTATAGAGGTGAGAGAGCTGCACAGAGAGCAAACTCCGAGATCAGTAGAGTCCCTCTTGAGTCACCAGCTGAGTATGGATTAGCCACACACATATAAGAAAATATACAGAGCTAGGAAAAGAACCAAGGTTTTCTTCTATACAAATATCCTTGTAAATACAGTCCAAAAGAAAATGCAGCCATTGCCACTCTTAGTGATATATGCAGAAAAAATGAGAGAGCCAAGGAGACCTGTTTCCCAATATCATTCACCCCTCATTTTTGTACTATTTTAGTTTCTGGTGAATTTTCCCAGGATAACTACTTTGCTGGCAGTGAAGAAGACAAATCTGTTCAATCTGTTTCATAGATATTTTAATTAAGGATGCTATCTATCAATAGGATTTCAGGCAGCAGGATGAAGCCAACCTGTACCACTAACCTCAAACATGAACCCAAGGTCTCAGCCCTAAATGGCTGAATGAACCCCATAAACTATCAGGATCTTTGTTAGAAAGCCAAATGGCTTTCTCCTTGATTCTGTACTGACCTTTCTGCTTGGACGGAGGTATTAACCCAGATACAGTAGAATGTATCAACATACATTCAACCTTGGTGTACAAGGAGGAAATGTAGGGCAATTCTGTCATCAATAACCATCCTGATCCATGACCTGGAGGCCTTTCAGGACAAAGATGGTGCTATTGACCACTGCAGCTAAAGTCAGTGCCAAATTTTGTACCATGTTTTCTCAATAATTTATAAAACAGGTAGAAAATAAGAAAAATATAGTAGCTTAATAACACTATCAACAGCGGGGATCCAATTAACATTTCTAGACTACCTGACCCAGCAGCAGAATACACATTGTTTTTAAGTAGACAAGGAATATTTACTAAGGAAGACCATATTCTGGGCCATAAAACAAGTCTCAATAAATTTTTAAAAGTTCAAGCTATATAAAACATGTTCTCTAGTCACAATCAAATTAGAAAACAATAGAAGGATCCTTGGAAAATCCCTGGATATGTGGAAACTACATAATACACTTCTAACTAACCCACAGTTCGAAGAGGAAATCAAAGGGGAATTAGAAAGCATTTTGAACTGAAGAAAATCAAAACAAACACATACGTAGGAGGAAATTTAGAGCACAAAATGTCTCTATATTAGAAAGGAAAGTTCTCTAATCAAGGACTTCAGTTTCCACCTTAAGAAACAAAAAAAAAGAGCAAAATAAACCCAAAGTAAGCATAAGAAAGTAATAATAAAAAAATGAAAAACAATGAGATACAAAATAGTAAGACAACAGAGAAAATCTACCAAACCAAAATCTTGTTTTTTGCAATCAGTAAGCTTGCTAAGCCTCTAGTAAGACTGATTAGGGAGGAAACAGAAAGACAAGACACCAATATCAGGAATGAGACAGGTGACATAACTACAGACTCTACAGTAAAGGAAATTAAGGGGGTATTATAAGCAACTTTATGTCAATAAATGTATCAAGTTAGGTGAAATGGACACATTCCTTGAAATAGATAATTTTAATAATACTATAATCTATTAAAGACATTGAAATTGTAGTCAAAAACCTTCCCACAAGGAAAATGCCAGGCCCAGATAATTTGGTGAATTTTACTAAGTTTTTATGGAAGAAATAAAAATTCTATAGAAACTCTAAAAACTAAAAAGGTGATTCTTTCACAGAAAGCAATATCATATGAGAAAGACATTTTAATTTTTGTTTGCCGACAAAAAAATTGAATACATAATCAATATAAATAGTATTTGGAATTATTAAACTTCTAAAAACTTACTCTAGCTCCAGATTTTTCAATATAGGCATTAAGTTTCCCAGCTTTATAAAATGGTATCTATAACAACAAAACAACAAAAAATCCACATTTATAAAAATTACTTAACACAAATACATTGTTAAATAATGCAATACATAAACAATTTAAACATTCTACAGCAGCTGACCCATCATCAGGCTATCATCCTAATAGCTTGTATGTCTTGGAGAAGCAAGTGATAATTGTTCTCTCCCTAAAAAAGAACATGTGGGTACATTCTCAAAATGAGGAAAGCCTATCTGAAAGTGACATGAACCTAGAAAAGGAAAAGGCTAATAAATTTCATATGATATCTAACACCTTTCTTAACAAGTTTCTAGGCATGGATAAGGAAAATGGACACAAATGTGAACTCAAAAGAGAGTTCAAAAGGCCAAAGTGTTTCAACTAACCAATGAAAGAAATAGAAATCAAAGAAGGTATTATTTTTAACCTAAGAGATTGGGAGATGTGTAAAGGTTGTTAATATCTAGTGTTTATGAGAATGTGGAAATACTGTCTCTCTAAATATACTATTAAGATGCCATCTAGTACAAGCTTTTCAGAGAATAGCATTACTTAGATTTTGGTTTAAAATGTACTGCAATTGCACTTCTAGAAATTTAACCCACAGAAACTACCAAATAAAGACTATATAATTTCAATGATGCCTTCTAAAGTGTTGTAGAAGTACCACTAGAAACTCAGATGTGCATTAGAAAATATTATTATACACCCATACAATGAAATATTAGACAGCCTTAACAATGGATAAGATGTATGTACTGAAACAGAACAACATCCAGGAGAGGATGTTCAAGGAGAAATGAAAGGCAAGTTTTAAAATAGTATGTATAAAAATCCAATTTTCTTTAAATATTTTCAAAAATCTTATGATATATAATACTTAAAGAAAGCAAAACACATTTTTAGATGGCTACTTTTCATTTAATATTCTTGCTAAGATTAGGATGCTTGAATTTACAAGAACTCTGAAAGAAAATTCCCCCTGTTCCATAAAGATTTGCAGATAGAGAAGAACACAAGTAAGAGGTAATAGTGTTTACTTGTCCATCAACAGCTTATTTTTCTTAAAAATAATATAAAAATGAGAAAATAAAAGATGAATATGTAACAATATAACTTAGAAGAAAAATAAAGGAACCAAAGATTTTTTGATGGCTTGTTAGTATTAATAAATGTTCATTTCCCTGGATTCTGAAGAACTAAAATCTCAGAATATGAGGATTTTCAGAAAGATTTTTGATAAAAATCTGAGGATAATATAATTTTTATAAAGATTTTTGGCTTTTCATTATCATTTCCAGTGACATACAGCACTGGGAAATAGGTTTCTTACTGTAGTTTTATTATGTGTAAATTTTTAAAAATTTATAAAGACTATTTATTTATTTGTCAGAAAAAGAAAGCACATGCAGGGGCAGGAGGAGCAGCGCGCAACTGGAGAAACAGGTTCACTGCTGAGCAAGGAGCCCAGTGTGGGACTGGGATTCCAGGACCCTAGGATCATGACCTGGACCAAAGATAGAACCTTAACTGACTGAGCCAGCCATCCCTAAAAATTTTGTTTTAAATAAAATTTCCAAATTAAAAATAAAAACTGTTGGGGAGTCTGGGTGGGTTAGTCAGTTAAGCATTGTCTTCAGTTCAGGTCATGATCCCAGAGTTCCAGAATCAAGCCCCATGCTGGGCTGTTTGCTTGGTAAGGAGTCTGCTTCTCCTTTTCCCTCTGTGTGTGCGTGCAAGCATGAGCACAATCTCTCTCTCTTAAATAGATAAACAAATATTGGGGGGAAATAAAGAAGAAATGTCAAGTTTAATGTAAATAAATAAATAAACTGTTGATCTAAGTTCTTTAAAAAAATTGGAGATGTATTGGAATAGGAAATTTCTTCCTTCATATTAAGTAGAATTCTAAAGAATGAAATTTTAAAAAAAGATTAAGGCCATGCTCTTTAAATTATGTTATATTTTATTCATTGATAGTCTTGATCTTAGCACTTGTGACAAACTAAGTATTAAATTAGAACCAGAAAAATGAATTTTAAACATCAGGTATACCAAAGTTAAAGTCTATAAATGGTTCAATCAAACTGTAACACGGTAATTTGGGTTCATAAACCACCTTCAATTTGAGCTAAAATTAATACCTGAATTATTGTTTATCAATATTGCTCCCAATAATTAGTAATAAGACTTCATAAAATTTTAAAATACTAACCGCCATCACTACCCAAATTTGGCTTAATGTTCCAGGCACAGGTGATGTAAGAATATCTTGATGCAAACACAGCAACTGCCTGTAGAGATGAAACATACAATTTTAAGTGGACTTGCCTTCTGTCTGATTTTACTTTATCAGAACATTTTGAAAATTGCTTAGTTCAAAAGTTTACATTTTTCCTAGGGAAGGATTATGCTATAAAGACTTCTATATCTTTCCCCACACTTAACATGGTAACTTGAACATTTAGCCACACAGCCAAGATTTAAGAATGTTATAAGCTTTCAGATATTGATATGAATGTCATCCTTGCATCTCATTTTCTCAATCTCTTTCATCCATGAACCTAGATTTCTCATTTAAAATTCCATTTCTGTCCAAAGAGAGACTTGAAGATATCTTAATGTTGTTACGAATCCAGCTCTTCTAACTCCTATTTTCCTTTTTTAAAGTGGCAGTCAGGAGGCAAGAGTCTAAGGATTTATCTATCAGTGAAATTATCAACTACTTCAAAGCTAGAACGACTAACTAGATGCTTTTCCTTCAAAAAAGAAATTTTTTCCAAGCCTAAATGAAGTAGGTAGTGGTTTCATTTTAGTATTCAACAGCCAAATGAACTCACAACAGAAATCACAATTCAAATTATCATCAAGAATTTAGTTTCAAAGATCAAGGAAAAGGTGGATAAAACACACGAAAAATTTCAAAATTAGTATCAAGGAAACAAACTTTAAAAAAAATAAAGAGTATGTAGTGGGGAGGGGTTACCTCAAAAAGTTAGATGGGCACGTCTGTTTCTGTTAAGACCCCTGGTGCAGAACCAGATGCAGCAGATACCTGGTTTTGCAAGGCCTGCCTTTGTTTGACGTAGCTAAGCCTACAATGCCTACAATGAATCAAGACACCTCACTCTGTGAGCATGGCCACCTTCAATTTGAGGGTAAACAGGAGAAAATCTCAGGTTTCTCACCCATTTGTTTCTCAAAGGAGTCACAGGTAAATGTCCAGTAAGTATCAAATTATACCTTAGCACAAAGGATACAGGTTCCTGGATGTACTTTACTGGGAAACTATACAATGGGGAGAAGAAAACTTTTGTAAATGAGAGCAAAATGGGAGGACACCCCCAAGAGCATCTTCTTTATTTCTGGATCCTAGCAATCTTGTGTTTGTTCCTCTCCAAGAAATTCAGTTACAGATATTATCTGTATTCTAAGAATTGTTCTTTGACTGACTCAAACAATTTAAGGGACTAATAAATGGTGGGTTCTTAGCAATCATGGAGTTATACTTTAGGCTTCAATCAATCTTGGGTCAGTCATTTCAAAATAGTTCTTGGAGAAATACTCTACAGAAATTATCTTATGTTGACCTGCAAATTAAGAAACTGCATTAATCTAAAATGCTTATAGTATCTCCTAAAGTGTTCATAAACACCAGATACTCTGTAAATATTTATTTATTCATTTCTACCTCTAAGTTTTTGAGGATCTAATTTATCAACGTCCATAAAAAATTCAAAAAGATCACATGAGAAGTCACAAATATAAAAATTCAGTAATGTGACACTCAATCACAGATAATTTAAGTCCTTCCCTAAATGTAATCCAATATATCTGGTCAGAACAAAACTGAATTCCTTTATTTAAAGTTATATACACAGATTAAATAAAAGAGTATTTTGTTGTAAAGGAGATACTTCTGAAACAGCTCTAATAGGTCTCAAAAAATTTAGAAAGCCTTACTTATAAAATGGATTTTTTACCTGCACATCTTCATTTGTGTGCTTCTAATCTCAGTATCAGCCACTTCATTACTCAATATTATCCTGAGAGCACAGAGTTTGTGTAAATCTGGAGATGTGATGAAGAACAGTGACTGCTGCCTAGAATCATTCATATTTTCCTGTTGACTGAATGTCTCACCTCTGTCAGGCCTTTAAAAATAAACAAACAGCAATAAAATAGCAGTGAACTATCTTATCAAAGGGTTTTAATATGAACCCACCACAGAATATTTGATGTTGTATTGGGATAAGGCAATAAAAACAAATTAGCAGATTTTAGCATTTAAATATCATTACCATTTTACCGTTAAGAATTGTTTATCCTGGGTGGCTCAGCTGGTTGAGCAACTGCCTCTTAATTTTGGCTCAGATCATGATCTCAGGGTTGTGAGCTTGAGCTCAAGCCTGGCTCCACACTCAGTGGGGCGACTGCTTGAGGTGCTCTCTCCCTCTCCCCCACTCCCCCATGAAGACACACTCTCTTTCTCAATAAATAAAGTCTTTAACCTGTTAGAACTTGTTACAAACATCATTAAGATGTAATACAAATTACCTCCAATTCACCTTTTTATATTATCAATTTCAATGGTTTTTAGTATCACTGTTACGCAACCATCACAATACATACTGGAAATTCTTCATCATTCCAAAAAGATAATGTAGAATTACAAGGCTGAAGTTCTACACCATAAGTAAAATAATTTGAGTATAATAACACAAAAATGAGCTACTGCTTATTAAATGCCTACTCTGATCTAGATACTAGATATATTTCTATCCCATTGTCTTCATTTAAGAAACTTAAAGTTCCTGGCTATTCTTGTTTCATTTTGTTTTTAGAAAAAAAAAAAGGTGTTTCCTACGACAGTAATAATTTTTTGAAAATCTAAATGTATAGTGAAGTCTTCTGTTCCTTCAGGTTATCTCTAAAGCTTTTCAAGTTTGAATGTATTTTTCATATTTTTACATGAAAAGAAGTATTTACTAAGATGTCTAATTTTTGTTATCTAGTTTCCTTTTCCACAATTACTTAGCTTTAAAACTTCTATTTGGGACAAGTTTCACAGCTGGTAATTCACAGAGCATACCCTCGAAGTCTGTCCTGGGCGTTAGAGAAAACAGGCAAGTGTGCAAGTGGCGGAGTTAAGCTCAGCTTCTCTCACATGCACACACACGGCAGGGGAAGGTAACTGAGATTCTAACACATTTTCTCCCTTTAAGAAGACACGTAGTCACGTATCAGTCCAGGAATCGGGAATACGACCGGTCTTACGCGTGATCTCAGGAACCACATGTGTGTGGTCTAAGGCGACGGCGGACAGTGCCCCTCTGGCTGGCTCCCATGCAGCTTCCTCATTCAAGAAGGAGTGTTTTAAAGTTTCGTCTCCAG
The DNA here is from genome assembly GCF_922984935.1 of Meles meles. Lineage (NCBI taxonomy): Eukaryota > Metazoa > Chordata > Mammalia > Carnivora > Mustelidae > Meles > Meles meles. The sequence continues at coordinate 91,998,540 of NC_060077.1, read as the reverse complement.
AAGGGCACTTGGTTCTTTTGGGAACTACTCTTAGGTTAACACAAATTCCCACACGTTGTTAGTGACCTCATCAATGGGATTTCCGACAGCATTAAAAGTAAAAACAGTCCTTCCTTCTGCTTTCCTGCTCTATTTTAACGTTTACTGTTACGAAAAGGTTTTTTTTTAAAGTACAGGTTCCAAGGCAAAGACAACCTCCTTCGCAGTTTCGCCTAAAACCCACTTTCTCTGAAGCGCTGCGATAAAGGGCATCAAAGCGCACCAGGCAGAGCATAAAGCGAACAGCTCACGACGGCGCGGCCGAGCACACGCTGCATGTGCCTGGCAGAACCCAGGTCGGAGCCGCAGGTCGGAGCCGCAGGCCCATGGCCGCGGCCCAGTTTCACGTCCGACCTATTTCCCCCTAAGATGACTCTTGCGGATTTTAACACCTTCCCGCGGAGGAGGCACCGCGAAGTTGCGCCGGCCTTCGGCGGCCGGTCAGAGAGCCGCGCGGGGGCACCACGGCCCCGCTGAGGAGCACGCCGGGAGCGGTGCCCGTTCTTCCGCGCTACCGTCGGCGCGTTCTGAGTTCCGGAGCCGTAAACCCGCAGTGCTCAGAGCATGTCCCCCTTCCCGGGTTGCCCCGGAAGCCGCGCAGAGCGCTGCACGCCTCGGCCCCAGCCCCGGGTGCGGTGCGGGCGACACGTGCGGTCAGCGAGCCGCAGGGGCCTGCAGGGGCCCGCAGGGGCCCCGTAACCTACCCCGCCCCCCGCGGGCCTCGTGTTCTCCGGACGGGGATGGGCCGCGCAGAAGCCCCTTCGAGGTCTTTCTTCAGCTTGACGACGCCATCTGAGCGCGGCCTCCTGGAGTTAGCCCGGCGCACTGGAGTCGGGGCCGCGTCCCACCCTACGCGCCGGCAGCACCGCCCCGCAGAGATGCGCGGCGCTTCTCAGGGCGCTGGGACGGGGTCCCCATTGGACCGCTCCCTGACGGTCACAGAGAACCAGCAGCGCCTTCAGAGCCATCGCCTCGTGAGGCGAACCCACAGGCCTTCACATTGGCGTCGCCTCGTGAGGTGAACTCACAGACCTTAAGAGCCGTCGCCTCCTGAGGCGAACCCACAGGCCTTCACATTGGCGTCGCCTCGTGAGGTGAACTCACAGACCTTCAGAGCCGTCGCCTCCTGAGGCGAACCCACAGGCCTTCACATTGGCGTCGCCTCGTGAGGCGAACTCACAGACCTTCAGAGCCATCGCGCCCTGAGGCGAACCCACAGGCTTCCTCACTGGCGTGAGGAAGGGGTGCGAGGGACGGCAGGGCCGCAAGGGCCTCCGTGCTGCCTCTCTGCATCCCTCACCCTGACATCTCCCAGGGACGATCGCCCTTTGCTCTGAGGGTCGACACACCTCCTCACCTGCCACCTCCGCGATCTCCCCGTGGCTCTTAGCGGTACTCCCAACACGCCCCGCGCGCTCTCCCGGCAGGCCATGCGCCCAGGCACGCCCCGCGCGCCACATGCTCCTAGCAGGTAAGTGTTTCCGACATGGCACTTCCGGCTTGCAAGAACTCCACTGCCCTCTCCATCATTCACATTGTACACTTATGCAGATGCATTGAGCACTTTGGATTGCTCCTAGGTGTGCACATTGTTCATTTTAAACTATTTTCATGCTATTGCTGCATTTAGCCTCTCTTTTTTTGTGTGTCCTAGCCTGGGAAAGAAAGAAAACAGCTTTATCTTTAGTAGATGTCTTGGGAAAAGTTAGAAAACTTGGCTAGTCCTCTTGCTAGTGACAGATAAATTAATCCACATTTTTCAGTATGGTTAAAGGAAAATTGTGACATTTCCAAGTACTTACATGCAATCTTCTATGTAAGTTTATACCCGTATTCATCCAAAAACATTTATTGAGCATACACTGAGTTCTGGGCACTCTGCTGAAGACACAGCTGTGACCAATTATCCCTGCCCTTCAGGAACTCTTGGCCCAGTGAGAAGGGCAGATGTGTAGACTGATGACTTAGTGAGCGTGTGATAATCAGAGAATTAAGGAATATTGCGTGGGCATTAGTGGGAAGGGAAGAGTGTGATCAGCACGTGCCTCCTCCAGTGCTGACTACTAAACTGAGTCAAAAAGGGCCCTGAGTTCTAGGGCAAGAAAAAGGAAGTGGGAGAAAGGAATGAAGAGAGTCCTCTGGCAAAAGGGGACTTGAACAAGGGTATGGAAGTAAAGATAGGATGCTGTGTCTCCAGCGACAGATCTCACTGTCGCTAGGCTAGGCTATAGGTTTGAGCTGGAAATGACAAAAGATGGAGCTGGAATGAGGCAGATTTTGAATGATCTTGGATGCTCTGGTAAGGAATGGGAACTTTAGTTACTGGGAGACCTTGGAAAGTCTTAGGCAAGTAGTGATGTGATCAGATTTTAATTAGATTCATTATTCTATGGAAGATGGACCTGAGGAATTGAAGACTAGAAGGAGAACCTGTCAAGGTATTGTAAGCAGGTAGGCAGGTAATCATAAAAGGCAGATCTGGCAGAATAGTACTAGGGATAAAAGAGGAGAACACTCATTAGATATTTAAGAGGGAAAATCTCTGGGACTTGGGTGATGGAATCAATTCTGAGGATGACTTGGATAATTTGCAAGCTTCTGACTTGGGAAATACACCGTCAACTGTTTCATAGAACTGTCTGGAAACCTAAACCCTTTACAAAGTTAAATAGGATACCTGGAACTTTTGTTATGTATACCATTTTGCTCTTGTTCTATTTATTTGTGCTAGAGACAAAAAGATTTTAAAAAATAAATATAATACTGCATCCATGTCCTGCTATCAAACATCCTCCTTATTTGCCTGCTTCTAAAGAAGGACATACAAAGAAAATGTGCCTAAGAATGTATTTACAATAAGATATATAATTGTTGTTGTTTGAACTTAGGAAAATTGTCCTACTTCAGCAATGAACTTCAGATATTTGATGAGCTTTGTGATCAGATAATACCCATTGCTCTCTCCTCCTCATTTCTGCTTCTGCAGTCCAATTGAACAGAGATTCTCAACTGACATTTGGTATTATACATGGTATTATACATGGATAGAAACAACCTCAAGCCATACGTACTTTATTTGAAAATGAATAAAAATGTAAAAGTTTTAGAAAATTTTGGAAATTATTGCTAATAGGAAATTATTTAGAAATCAACAAAATAGGCTATATAGATGAGAAATTTAGATATTTTTTGAAGGAGAAAGTTAAATTTTGCTAATATAGTATTTAAAAGGCCTGGATATAATGCAAATTATCTGTAGATATTTGAATTGGGAGTCCCATCTTTGTTGAAGGGCCCATTTGTTTGAGGGAACCAATTCTCTATGGTTCTACCGGTATAATGGAGAATTTAACTATCAATGGGCAGGGAAAGGCTGTTCAAGCACATCTTGTGCATGATTGACAGAAGTAGAAAATGAATAAAAAATGTAATTATGTTTGCTTATTTTTGGCTTATAGTGGAAAAGAAACAGTGCTTTTTACAGTACATTTTTACCTGAGGAACTTTAGAAGTGGTGTTGGTTTTCCAAATGTTTATAAAAATGTCTTTGCTGGAGGGGAAGTCAGGAGTTTGTAAATATTTGTTTTCTTTAATCTCTCAGGTTTGTTTCCAAATTTGCCTAGATTTACTTCACCTTGGAGCACCTGCCATATAGGATATTTCCTCATACCTGTGTTTTAGAAAAAGGAAGCCTTGTAGAATAATAGTAGCAGCACTAACTGAAATCTACTGAATGCTGTCTGTGTGCCAGACCTTGTCCTAAGCATGTTATAAGTGATATGCCTAGAATAGGTAACTGACAAGCTCATAGCTATGCATCTCTGAATAAATCATCACTAAACCAGGGGCAGGATCCAGATCACTAGTGCCAAAGTTTTATTTTTAACCACTTCTGGATTTGGAACTGAGACTGAAATCTGGAACAATATTGATGGTGGATTATAGATATAGCCATGGTCTTAAGAGACTCAGTGCTCTGCTAGAAGTCATGGGAAGATTTAGCTGTTCTAAGAACTGTTTAGGGAAGTAGTATAATCTGGTTTACTATTTTTAAAATATATAGGAGCATTATAATACGAAATGTTAACATTTGAAAAGAGAAAAGTATCAAGTCAATAATTTAAACTTCTGCTTGGAGCAACTAGAAAAAAGAAAAGAAAAATAAACATAAGGTAAACAGATAGAACTAATACAGAAATTAATGAAGTTGAAAAAAATAGAGAAAAACAAAAAGAAATCTGGCTCTTTGAAGAGATCAGTAAAACTGACAAATCTCTAGCAATGCTGACAACCAAAAAAATGAGAGAAGTCACAGATTACTAATATCAGGAATTAAACATGGGATATCAGTATAAACCCTACAGACATCAAAAGGTTAATAAAGGAGTATTATGAATGGATGAAATGGATCAATTCCTCAAAGAGTATGAAGTACCACAACTTTCCCAGTATGAAACAAGATAATTTGAATAGTCCTGTATCTGTTATGGAGATTAAATTCATGGTTTAAAACTTCCTTAAAAAGAAATCTGCAAGCCCGTATGGCTTCCTTGGAGAACTCTACCTATTCTACTTTTAAAGAATAATAAAACCAATTCTACAAACCTCTTCAGAAAAATAGAATAGAGAATACTTTCCAATTCATTCTCTGAAGCCAGTGTTACTCTGATACCCAAACCAGATAAATACCATGCGTGAAAGAAAACCGCACACCAATTTCTCCCACAAACACAGATAAAAAAAAATTCTTTAACAAAATATAATTTAGCAATAAACAAGTGGGGTGCATTCAGAAATGCAAGGCTGGTTCAGTATGTGGAGACCAGTGTATTCCATCATCTGTACAGGCTATTAAGCAAGCTTGGAAAAATGTTTCCTTCTCTATGGCCATGCATTCCTATGGAGGAGGTAAGCAGTGGGGAAGGGAACTAACATTTATGAGGCTTCTCACATGGACGAGCTGTGTTGTCTCTAGGAGGATGACCTACATGTGTAACCTGCTGTGTAGGTCCTTTTAGAATTCACTACCTTTGGTGAAAAGGACCTTAATAGATGACTTGATAATATGCTGGGATCCCCCCCCCCCCCCACCGATATTTGTGAATCTTCCTGTGAGTGCTCCCTAAACTGGGGAGTTGCTGTTCTGGAGTCCTAGTGCTGTTGATCCTTTGGGATTTATGTAAACAATACATCGTTGAGAAGAGACACAGGGGACCCTAACGCAAGTACTCGCCCAGTCAGTGTCAACAGCGAAGTGCTTCAGAGCTTGAAGAGTAACAAGGACTTTTTTCTTTGTATCGCACAAATAATTTCCCTGGGTTTTCTTCCTGTGAGAATCGGATACGCCTGGGGAGGGGAATGTCGAGCACAATTCCTGAGTGACGATTCTGGGCAGCACACTGCTCTCGGAAGCAGAGTGAAGGCACTGCGTGTTTGAAGTCCCCGAAGCTCGGGACTCTCCCATCACGTTAACAGATTTTAATAGTTAACAAATTCGCAGCGGAGCGACTTGGTTACACAATGACATCCAGGGCTGGCTGGTCTGACCTGATTGCGAAACCGAGGCGAGGGTGGCGTGCGATCGCTGACGCCCGCGGACCACCCTTGGACCGCCGCCCCACGGAGGTAGCCCACTTTGGGTGCCCTTCGCCCCCAGTCCCGCAGCCTTCTGCGCAGACGCAACGGAAGCCCCGCCCCAGATCGCCACGCCCTCCGCGCGCTCCAACCACGGAGTTCCTGAAGGGCACCTTCTGCAGCCAGTGCACGCCCGCGCGCTGGGCGGGGGCGCACTCGGGTTGGCGGACGGTGTCGGCCGAGAGCGGGCCCCTTGAGTGACACGCGTCCTGTCCACTCATCGGAGGCCGTGCGCCACCGCCCCCTCCGCGGCGCGGGCCGCCCTGCTCTGGGCGCCGAGCCGGGGCCCCGGGAAGGTCCCGGGCCCAGCTGGCTGAGACGCGCGCTCCGCTCCTCCCGGCTCCGCTGGTGTCTATACGGCCCGAGGCTCTCCGCGTTCCGAAATGGCCGAGCAGTCGGACCAGACCGTCAAGTACTACACCCTGGAAGAGATCCAGAAGCACAACCACAGCAAGAGCACCTGGTTGATTCTGCACCACAAGGTGTACGATTTGACCAAGTTCTTGGAGGAGGTGAGTTGGAGAGACGTGGCGCTGACTGGGTTTGGGGTTTCCGTGGGGCGAACTGTGTCGCTCGCAGCGTGGCGCGGTCGAGGTGTGCGGCTGTGTGGAACGCGCTGGCCCGTGCGTGCACACCTGAGCGGTTCCTTCCGTCTGCACCTGTGTGTGCACACCTGTGCTCACACACGTGGGGGCGCCCCCTGAATCCGGACACCTGAGTGGCACCCGCCTCTGCACGCCTGGGAGCGGCCGCGGGGTCTGCACACCTGGGCGCGCAGCCCTGGGAGTGTGACGCCGCGCGTCGGCCGGCGTCGCTGGGCGAGCCATCTTAGCAGCCGGCGGGTGCGGGCACCGGCAGAAGCTGCCTCCCTCCGCGCGCGCGGGAGAGCCCCGCTTAGAGCTGGGTGGGAAGCACCGTCGGGTCCGGAGCTGCCTTCCTGGGAGGGGGCGCCGCTGCGGAAGTATTTTGAAAGATCCCTTTATGAGTTTACGTAGGGGGGTGGGGCGCTCCAAGAGAGACCAGGATCCTCGAACTTCTGTTATTCCGGGAGTGGATTCCCAGTAGAAGCCGGTTGGAGACCACGCGTCCTGAGAACTGTGAGATCCCGCAAGAGAGGACCCTGAATCCCGTGGTCTGGGTGTAGTCCGCACTCGCTGTCCCTGGCAGCCGCAGGCCCACCCACCATCCACGCGCACCCTGTTCGCCGGGAAGGAGTGCGGTGCTTGTTAACAGCATCCAGTAAGGACAGCGCGGCGAGGTACGATGCTGGACTCTCGGGACTAGGGGTTCAAACCCGCCTGTGTGAGGCTCTGATACAGAAGGAAGGATGGGTGGTGAGAACCGCCAGTGGGACTTGAGCTTTAGCTTTGGGAGTTATAGACTAACTTCGCCTGACTTAAAGGAAAACGTTGCTTTGATGAGGTTCTTTGCATTAGGTTACAATGTTTGCAGTAAATTCTGGGGTGTTTTTCTTTGCTACCTCTGGGTTTGTTTTATCACTCTGGGTGAGCTTGAACCATGAATCCGAATTCAACACTTACCCTCCTTGCCGCCCCCCTCCCGTGCGCCTCCCCCCAGACAAAGGACAATGTTTAGTGATGCTAATTTTTTTACATAGTTGGAGGGGAAATGGAAGTAAAAGCTGAATCACAATGTACATCAAGGGACTTTTGCTGAGAACTTTTTTTAAAGCTGTGTTTTTAAAAAGCTGAAAGTGATGTTTATTAATAAGATATTTTACTCCTCAATTGCCATTTGGCGGTGTGCCAGAAGATAAAATAGTGTTCCGATTGAGGAGTGGTTTATAGTAGGGAGGCACACCTGATCTGTCCCTCTACCTAGTCACAGGCCAGAAAGCTTCAGGAGTTCATAACCTGGCACGCTTTCATCAGGGCTAACTGATGCCAAAGGTCTACTTTCACCTGTTCCTTTTTCCTCTCCCATGGTATGTGTAATTCTAGAATTTTAAGATTCAGCATGTCCTTTGTTTCCATCTGTAGAAAAGAACAGCATTTATGAAATGGTAATAAGATATTTTTTGAAAAAAAAAATTTTTCCCCCCTTTTGTGGGTTCTGTTCTCTCCATTGTGTTGTACAGCCATCTGCCTTGGCCTCTCCCCCCACCAGATGTCAGCACTCCCTCCCCGACTGTGACAGCCAGAATGTCTCCAGATACTGCGAAGTGTCCACAAATCACTCCTAGTGGAGAATCACTGTTCTAAAAATGTACTTTGCGTAACTTTTAAAGGTAAATTTCTCAGAAGGAGATAATAAGGAAGAGAAGATTACTAAACTTTAAGCCACTTACATTTCATTTTTATGAGGCGGGAAAAAGAATTGCACAGAATTTTCTGAATAAAATTGTAAAAGGTGCGAACAAGCTGTTGGAGGGGTAAATTAGCTGAGGACCAAGTCTTTTGTTTAATCGTTTTCAGTACTCTGAAAGTAGCTTGAGAAGAATGTGTTAGTAATGGGTAAAATGCAGTGAAATGAGTTTCTCACTAGTATTTGATAACCAACACAGTGAGATAACTAAAAACTATTTATAGTGAGATAAATGAAAACAAGTTTACGGTGGTTCCCGTTTCCTTTTCTCAACTGGCACTTGGAAAAAGGCTCCCCGTTAGAGCCCGCCTGTGACTTGAGTTTGGGGCACCACTACTGTCTGGTCGTTGTGCCCTTCCTTTTGTTCAGTAAGTTCAGTATCTTCTGAACTCTTTCGAGTGTGTCTCCCTCAGGAGATTACGACCCGAGAGGAAGATGCATCGTTTCTGTTCCCAGAAGCTTCTGTTGGAGGAAGCAGGACTAGTGCAGGAAACAGTGCAGTGCTGGTGTCCGCTGGGTTTAGCTGAGTAGGGAGCAGACCCAGGAGGGCGGTGTGAAGCCTCGGGCGTGAGCTCTGTAAAGAGGCCCTGAAGTCCACAGTTGGCAGGGCGGCAAGGACAACGCAGGTGCACAGAGTGGGGACTGGATTAAGGTAGCGGAGCAAAGTGGCTGACATTTTGCAGTTGGACCCACTGGCAGGAGTGGAGGCCTCTCCAAATTGTATACCCCATCCTAGGGTCCCTGCCTGTGGCTTCCTGCATCTTAAACACAAATCCTCTCCGCTTCTGCAGGCCACTCTGCCAGGTGTAAAATTCTTCCTAGATCTGTCCTGTTTCCGTTACTTTATTCTGCCAGTACTGTTTATCTCTTAACTTCTTTTGAAACAGAGAAAGGGGCCCAGGTTATCTCTCTTCCTTCCTCCCCTGCTGATTTCTTCCATCATTTTAAAAGCTCCAGGATTTCATGAAACCTTTCTGTGTTAACTAAAGAATGTTCTGCTTTCCCTAATTTACCTAAGTATGAAAGGTTTTTCTTTTTTCTTTTGGAGTGAGAGACTTCCTACCTCTAAAGTGAACTTTCAGTCATTATGGGCTCTAGATCGCCCTCTACTATGAGTTCACCCATCTGTATGGACAATAAGACTTTTCATGGCAGAGTATTTTTTCCTGCATTCATGTTGAGAAAATGTGTAGTGTGATGGCTGGAAGGGGGTACCTCTGCTGCCTACACTCTCCGTGTCTCAGATGCCTTATTTTAACATAAAGTGGAGGACGGTAATAGTGTCTACGTCACAGGGTTATTATAAGAATTAAAATAATGCAGGTTAAACACATGACACAATACCAGACACGTGGATAAACGAAAACCCCTGTTCTAGTTGGGCGCAGGGTGGGCTGGTGGCTCGTTTTCTGTAGTATCTGATGTAGCTGAGTGTTAATGGGAGATTTTAGGTAAAGGTGTAAATCTGGCAGGCGATGTGGAAATGAGAAAGGATTATAAAAATTATATGCTTCCAGTCAAGAGCACAGGTGAAGTTTTTAAGTTGTGCAACGAGCTCTATCTCTTGAAATAATAGCCTTCAAAAACTGGTTTGTTGTTCAAGAGGGCGGTAGATACCTGAGAGGGCAGGCTGGCTCATTGTTAATGGCAAGCTAAGTACCAGCAGGTGTTCAGTTACTATCTGTGTTGACCTACAGGATTTTATTGCTTGCATTTTTTTAGAGTAGATTTTCTTATTTTCAGTCCTCAGTTCTAGTTTTTTAATTTCGTGAAGTTTGGTTTTGTCTCATCTGATGATATTATTAGCAGGACTAATGACTATGGAGCTTTGAGAGACAGTTACTTGAAATGAAAACGTAGGCCTTTGGGGTCAGGAGGAAAAAAAAATGGTTTGCTTTTCCCTTTCTGTGATTTAGGCAGCAGTGTGTATTCAGTTTTAAGAGTTGTGGGAGGCAAGAAGAAAGCATTTTATAACTAATGAAGTTATATTAACTTGCTTTCAGTTCCAGTCAATAGGTGTTTGATTTATAAAATTGGTATCTTCCTAAAAAATGTGGTAGAAGAGAATGCCTTTGTGTCAAGTTGGTGCCTCCTTGTTTCTGTAGCACATTTTCTTGTCACCCTGGATTTCCTTTACCAGCATTCTGCTTCACAGAGCTTTTGGCTCCTGGTTCATTTTTGCTTTCAGAGACTGTGTTCATAATAGCAAGTTTTTTTTGTTTTTTTTTTTTTAAAGATTTTATTTATTTATTTGACAGAGAGAGATCACAAGTAGACAGAGAGGCAGGCAGAGAGAGAGAGAGGGAAGCAGGCTCGCTGCTGAGCAGAGAGCCCAATGCGGGACTGGATCCCAGGACCCTGAGATCATGACCTGAGCCGAAGGCAGCGGCTTAACCCACTGAGCCACCCAGGCGCCCCATAATAGCAAGTTTTGATGTAGGGATTTATTTTTTGTTATTTTCCTTGAACATGGTTGCCTACTTTTCAGAAACCAGTGGTTCCTATCCTGGGGGACCTCAGTTCTCCTGGACCCAGGAAGAAAGTGGGTGCTTAAAACTTAAGCCCTGGGGCGCCTGGGTGGCTCAGTGGGTTAAAGCCTCTGCCTTTCGCTCGGGTCATGATCCCAGGGTCCTGGGATCGAGCCCCGCGTCGGGCTCTCTGCTTGGCGGGGAGCCTGCTTCCTCCTCTCTCTCTCTCTCTGCCTGCCTCTCTCCCTACTTATGATCTCTATCTGTCAAATAAATAAAATCTTTAAAAAAAAAAAAACTTAAGCCCTTAATTCTGAAAAACACGAGGACAGTATAGCTTGATGGGGGTGTGTGTGTGTGACCTATTTTGGGCTAAATCCTAAGTTCCTTTGCTTGTTTGGAGGAAAATTGATAACACTCTGAATCTGATAGTACTAAAGAGCTATGGTTGCAAATATGTCTTTGATGACTATAAAGTAGGAATGTTATTATTTCACAGTCATAGTTTGGTAAATAAAACTTTAGAAAATACTGAAGCCCGTAGGAGGAAAATATAAAGGGGTTCTTAGGGGTAAACGTGGCTCAGGTGACTTGGGTGCACAGGCAGCAGAGCCATAAGGCTCTCTGAGCCTGTGGGTAGGTCTTTTACATTTCTGCATTTTTTTTCCCTCGGTAACTTTTTGCTACTTTTGAGAGGAGGTTTCAAGAGTGCTTGTGAGCTACTACTCTGTTTTGAAACATTAAAAAACTTAACAATAAAAAGCAACACTCCAGATTGTTAACTTTTGACTTTTGTTTATCTTTAAGGTGGATGGAAATTCCAAAGGAAGGAAGAGTAGGTTATGCAGGCCAGTTTGGCTAAATCAAGGAGTAAATAACTCTCATTTCTATTGAATGCCGGTGTCTTTATTCCAAAAGTCCTCCAGAACCATAGAAGACAAGCAATGGGTACCTTTTTATTTTTGTTTTTTTAAGAAAAATTTATTTGAGAGAGTGTGAGGGAGAGAGAGAATATGTGGACGTGCACGAGCTGGGGGAGGAACAGAGGGAGAGGTCCAAGCTGACTTCCTGCTGAGTGAGAGCCTGACAGGACAAGAGGGGGGGCACTCCATCTCATGACCCTGCATTTTTTGTTTTAAAGATTTTATTTATTTATTTGACAGCGATCACAAGTAGGCAGAGAGGCAGGCAGGGGGGGGGGAAGCAGGCTCCCCGTGAGCAGAGAGCCTGATGCGGGGCTCGATCCCAGGACCCTGAGATCATGACCTGAGCCGAAGGCAGAGGCTTAATCCACCGTGCCACCCAGGCGCCCCTGACCCTGTGATCTTGACCTGAGTGGAAATCCCAAATCGGAGGCTTAACCCACTGAACCACCCAGGTGCCGTGCAGTGGGTGCCTTTTAATATAATGAAGTTTGAACAAGCCAGTTCCTGCTAGACATTCCAAGTGTTGGATGGGGGTTAAGAAAACTACGTCTCATCTTAGACCCATTTTGAGGTGAGTTAGGTAAAATCTGTAGATCATTTTCTTTATTCTTAATGGGGACTATCTGTCCCTTGTATCAAGTTTGTGAATATTAGAAAAATATGTATGTAAGCACTTGGAAAATATATAAATATTTTGATTAAGATAAAGTTTTCTTCCCAAGTAAGTTAAAATTTTGTTGTATGGAAGGTTCAATATTTATTTAGTAGGAACACACACCCAGTTATAATGTTAAAAGCAAAAATGGTTCAAAATACAAATACTCACTTGAAATACAATTTTTGAGGAATATGTGCTGTGCGTTATGGATATCCTCTCTTTTCTGGTGCCTTTAAAAATACAACTTTATTTCATTTTTTCTAAAAACATTTTATTTATTTTAAAGAAAGCATGAACAGGGGTAGAGACAAGGGGAGAAGCAGACTCCGCAATGAGCAGAGGGTCTGACGCAGCCCAATGTGGGACTCAATCCCAGGACCCCTGAGATCATGACCTGAGCTGAAGGCAAACACTTAACTGACTGAGCCACCCAGGTGCCCTAAAAATAGAACTTTATTGCTGTGGGGGAAGGAATACATGTTACTCTGAGGAATTGGATGGTGTGGGAAAGAACCAGGGAGAAGTCAAAACTCACTGAGTTCCACTGCCCAAGGTGACCACCGTGAATGTCTGGATGAACACCTTCCCAGGAGCTTTACACACCCACCCTTGTACTGGGATTTGCTGTATGTAAATGATAAAATACTCTGCGTGCTGGTTGGTAATCTGTCTCGTCCCCCTATACTGGAGGACACCATTCTGTGTCAGTAAATTGTATTCTTCCGGCTGCTTGCTTATTGGGTAGATGCGTCACAATTTATGTAACCAAACCTCTTTTTTTTGTTTATTTTGTTTTGCACATTTCATTGTGCTGTTTGCCACAGTGATGTCTCCCTAGGTGAGTCTTTGTAAACCGGATTGCTGGGTGGGAAGTTACATGCGTTTTGCATTTTGTCGCATATTCCCAGAGTGCCCGTGGTCATCACGGGAGTGGCCACAACCCGGGCTTACACACTAGTGAGACTTTGCTCTCCCAGACCTTCGTTTTCTTTAGTAACTGAGAGAATTGATTATCCTTCTCTCTCGAATTATTTGGATGTGTATTTTTCTCAGCAGGGGCAACATATGAAACATCTTTTTCTCCTTTCTCTCTGCAGCTCAGTGGGTTGGGCCTCTGCCTTCGGCTCGGATCGTGATCCAAGAGATCGTGGGGCTCTCTGCTTAGCGGGGGGCCTGCTTCCCCCTCTCTCTCTGCTCTGCCTCTCTGTCTGCTTGTGATCTCTCTCTCTGTCAAATAAATAAATAAAATCTTAAAAAAAAATGCAGCTGTAGCAAGTAACACCTTTTTTATCCTGAAACTTCCAGGGCTGGTCCAGTTTGGAACACTCAGGAAAAGTAGCCTGAGGTAGGCGCAGAACAATGAGGTTGGACATAGCGGTGGCTCAGGACTCTTCTCTGTGTCTTGGTGAAGTGTGCGGCTTTTTCCTGTTATCTTTGAACCTGGGCCTCCTGGGAACGCCTGTTTATGTGTACAGATTTATTAACTGGCTGCTTGTGTCTTAGACCAGACCAGGAGAGTGAATTGAAGATGTGGGCTCAGTTCACTCTGGGTGAGTAGAATTTGGTATGAGCAGCCTGTTGGTAAGCGATCTCCGGTCAGGGGGAGCTGAGGGCTCGTGAATGACATCGAGATGTCACGTTCTTGCGTGCCGAGTTGTGTCTCTAGTCAGGCCCACGAGGTCTCCAAGTCCCGAAGGGTGGCCTGAGCCAGCACTGCTGCTGGGGGGGGGGCGGGATGCTGGGTGGCTGCGGGAGAGGCAGCGAGGGAGGCATTCATGGCCCCAGGCCCGGTCAAGGGCCTTCTGTGCTGGCTTTCTAGGGGTGGCAACCTGTTGCTCCTTGGCAGCAGATGTCTAGAGTGTGTCCTTTCCCACCTGTTTCTTGCAGTTCCTGCCGTTGGTTATCACGGGCAGGCTGTTCAGTGAGTTTTGCACAGCTGTGTTGAAAGTTCGCCGGGACACAAAATACCCAGCCTGCTTTCCCTTCTTCCGTCTTCAGAAAGTGTTAACTAAATGTCATGTGTACTCCCTCCCTTGCTGGTGATCCCCTGTGGACTAATGGTAGAAGTGATAGCAGGGGACACTCACTGACCATTGACTGGGGCTGAAAATGTGCCAGGTAGTATGCTGGGTGCTCTGCGTGCACAAAGCCCTCTTTGCATTTATACTTTTTAAAAAAATTTTTTTAAAATGTTTTATTTATTTAACAGAGAGAAATCACAATTAGGCAGAGAGAGAGGAGGAAGCAGGCTCCCCGCGGAGCAGAGAGCCCGATGCGTGGCTCGATGCGGGGCTCGATCCCAGGACTCTGGGATCATGACCTGAGCCGAAGGCAGAGGCTTTAACCCACTGAGCCACCCAGGCGCCCCTGCATTTATACTTTTAATCCCCAAAATGATCCTCCTAGGTTGGAGTTGGTATTCTCCTCTTTAAACTAAGAGAAATGTGGCTGGGAAGGTCAGGGGCTTGCTCTAGTCACACGGCCAGTGAGGACAAAGCCAGGATTTAAGTCCGGGTTGCAGGACTCGCAGCCCACGGTCTTCAGCTTACACTGTGGCCAGGGCGTGAGACCTGGGATAACAGGGAGAGCTTTAGAAGACAAGAGCCATCCGTTCGGGACATAGTTGATGTTACTTGCTCTGAGGTTTTTAGGTTCCCACCCCATGTCCAGAGGTCACTGCAGGAACCAGCGAGAAAGCAAAGGGAAATTGAGAATGGAAATATTTGAACAAAAAGAAAAAACCCTGAGAAGGTCAAAGAGCAAAAATGTGCGTGCCTTTCTGTCTGTTGTTATTTACTGTGTTGCGTTATAGGAGGTGAAGGATATGACCAGCCGTTCCAGTTTCTCACAGGAGGTTTTTCATGCAGAGTGTCTTGGTGGAGTCTTCAAGGACTCTGTTCCGAACACAAGTGACACCTGGGTGGTCTTAAGAATCAGTGTCCTGTTGTTTAAGGAAGAGATTGTGTATGTCAATATTGGGTATGTGTGAAGAGTTAAATGCTATTCTGGGCAGGCTTCTTCAGTGCCTGCCCTGGGAGGGCTTGTTCTGAATGGAAATCTGATGAGGTTACTGCTCTGATAAAATCCCTGCGTGGGTTCAGCTAATCCCCGCCTGCCCCTTCCACCCCTCACTGACTGTGGGTCCTCATCCCCCGCGCTGTGCATGACACCCTGTCTTGCCTTGGCTGCCTGTCTCACCATTCCACTTAGCGTCGCAGCCTCAGGAGCCCCCCCCCGGGAGATCTCCCTCCTTTCTTGCTGCTTCCCTTCTGTCTTTGTCCTGCTCTCTGAGTGTATCTGCCACGCCCTTGCGGTACTCAGTGCTGCGTTCTCAGAGCATGACCTCACCCAGTCTCCAGGATTTCACGGGTTCCGCCAAAGTGGTGGCTTTGAGTTTTCAGTTTGAGGAACGTATGTTGTTATTCTATTAGAGAATGGAACTTCTTGAAGAAAATCAAAGAACTTCATTTTGTGGAAACGGATTGCCACTTCCCTGCTTAATTCTTTTCAATGACTTTCTGTTGCGTTTATAATGAAATCCCATCTCTGTGTCCCTCTTTAATAAGATCTGCATGACCTGGCCCCCGCTGCAGGCAGTCATACTACCCCCTGTCCCCCACCCCTCGCTCAGGCCCTCTCTGTTTCTCAGACACGTCCGGCTTGTTTCTGCCATAAACCTTTGTACTGGTTCCTGCTTTGCCTGGTGTGTGTTCCCTGATCACTACCCTCTTGAGCTCCCAGCTCGGGATCTTTTCCCAGGACGGGGATCTTCTGTCCCATCGTCCTACTTTGCTTCTCTGTTAATTCGTCATTCAGTACCTGCTGTTTTTCCTATTTGCCTGCTTGCGGTCTTCCCACCAGGCAGTGGGGCCCCCGTCCATCCTACTCACTGCTCTGTATCCTGGCACGTAGTAAGTGCTCAGTAAATGTGTCTCCCTGATGTAGGGACACAGACACATTTTCTATACTGTCTTATGTCTTTTTTTTTTTCTCTTTCCACACAAATGTTACCTTCTAGTTTTATTGTGACATGATCTGTAGAACTTAGTCTGTAGACGTTTGCATGGAATTCCGTCCCAGAGACTTAACACTTAGAAACTGGAGAGACTATTAGGAGAGTTCAGATTATGGCATAGCCTCAGAGTGTGGACTGGAAGAATGACGCGGAGCCCGGCTCCCAGGAAGTAAGGAGAAGGAAGTGGAGAGTCAAAGGCAGGGTTTTCCAGTACATTCTGCCAAAAGCCAGTGATCCCCCTTCCTTCTGCTCACCCAGAGTCCCTTCGTCCTGCTGCATCGGCAAGCCCCTCCTCAGCCCTCACTTCACTGGGCGGTTCTTGCGTGTGTTCAAGCGCGCTGTTGCTGGTACTGTCCTCAACACACTCACACGTAGCCCCTCCTTACTTCCCCCTCCTGGTGCTGGTTTTCTGCTCCCTTATGTAGTAAAATCCTCGAGAAGGTTGTTAAGCCTCCTGCCTTCAGTCTGTCTTTGCTGTTCTCTCACCCAAACCGTTCTTGGTAAGAACTGGTCCGTTCGCAAGTCTCCTCTGTTTGATTCCTGCGCCCCGTGACCTAATGTTCCCCTCTCTTGGAGACACTTTTTGCATGTGGCTCCCAGTGCCCTTCTCTCCTGCCTCCCGGGTCTTGCTCTGTCTCCCTTCTGATCTCAGCAGGGGAGTGCCCTCCAGCCCTGTGCTTTGTACTTTGCCTGGGCCATCTGTTTCAATGTCCTGACTTTGAATGCGCTGCAGCTTCTGATTTTGCATCTCCAGGGCGAAAAGACTTCTTCTCTAGCCTTGGGACTGTTGTATGCACAGTACAAGTCACATCTCTACTTGAATGTCTGCCAGGCCCCAGGCCCCGTACATCTAACATATCAAAACTGAGCTGACCTTCCCTTGTAAAACTGGCCCCATTGTCTCACTTACCCACTTCAGTTGATGACAGTTCTGTCCATTGGCTCAGGTCAAGAACCCTGAGGTTGTATCTGACCCTTCTCTTACCTCTCAGTCCACATGAATCCAGGAGGACATTCTGTGGTCTCCAATTTTATAATAGAGTCACATTCTGCCTAATTCTTCCCACCTTTCCTGCTGTCTCCTTGGTCTGATCAACATTGCTCCTCACCTAGTGTCCCTTGCCTGGGACAGCAGACTCTCGCTACAGTAGAGTAGTCTCTTAAAAGGTACATCAGAATGCATCGCTTTCCTGTGTAAACTTTTTCATGACAGTTACACCACCTAATTTAAGATTTGGGTGATGGCTATAGCAATCAAGAAAAGTGCATTCCTTGGCAGAGAAACATACACATAGTTCAGTGGAACAGAGTAGAGAACCCAGAGGTAGATCCATGCAAATTCTTCCAAATGGGGTTTTTTTTTTTTTTTTTTTCCAACTGGTTTTTGACAAAGATGCAGAAGCAATTTGATCCAGGAAGGGCAGCCTTTTGAACAAATGGTTCAGGAACAATTGAACATTAGTAGTTGAAAAATAAATCCTGAACGAAACCTCATAGTTGATTTAAAAAAAAAAAAAAGTAACCCAACTATAGGTCACAGATATAAATATAAAATGCAAAATATTTTGAAGAGACTTAGGCAGAATTCTTAGACATGATAGTGCAAGTGTGGTCCATATAAAAGCAAATGGATAAATTAGACTTCCTAAAAATGAAAAACATTTGCTTTTTAAAAGACCCTCTTCAAGGAATGAAATGACAAGCCCCTGACCAGCAGAAAATTTGTTTCTAATCTCATATCTGACAAAGGACTTATATCCAAAATATGTAAAGAAGCCTCTAAATTCAACGAGGACACAGTTCCAATAGAAAATGGGCAGAAGACTTGAATACACATTTCTTTCAAAAAGATACATGGATAACATGTAAACACGTGGAAGGATGTCCAGCATTATTAGCCACTAGGGAAATACAAGTTAAAGCCACAGTGAGATACCGCTACAAACCTCTTAGAAGGGCCGTGAAGGGGTTGCCTTAGTGGTTCAGTTGGTTAAGTGTCTGATTTAGGCTCAGGTCGCAATGTCAGGGTCCTGGGATCAGCCGCCATGTGGCCCGTGTGGGGCTCCGCGCTCTGTAGGGATCTGCTTGAGGTTCTTCTGCCTCCCTCTGTCCTTACCCCCGCTTGTGCACACGCTTGTGCTCTCTTCTCTCTGGCTTAAATAAATAAATCTTTTTTAAAAAGGGGGGCTATGATTAAAAAAACAAACAAACTGGTAACCCAAATGCTGGCAAGGATGTGGAAATACTGACTCTAGCATGCATTGCTGGTGAGAATGCAGAAAGGTACAGACGCTCTGGAAATCAACCTGCTTTTAAAAAGTTAAACATCCATTACCATACGAGCTAGAAATCATACCCCTAGCCATTTGTCCTAGCGAGATGATAATTGTGGCCATATGAAAGCCTGTACACAAGTGCCAGCAACTGGAACCATGCTGGTGCAGAGAGAGGACTCAGTATTTATTGGCTGAACAATTAAGAGTTTGTAATTGTGATCAATACAAAACGGCTGTTGGCTAGTAGCTTTCTGTATCATATCCCTGAACTGCAGACGGCTCAGGTGTTCTTCAGGGCATCGGTGGTTAGGCTGGGACGTGCACAGCGCAGAGAATGACGTGGCACGGAAAAGGGAACAGAGCAACCTGAACGAGTGTCAGGGGCATTACGCCCGGTGAGAAAAGAATCTCACAAGATCGCATGCAGCGTGATTCCATTATGGGACCTTCTCACAATGGCCAGAGGACAGTGAGGAGCAGATCAGAGGTTATGGGGGTGAATAAAGAGGCAGTGGGGAGCCCTTTGTGGTGATAGAGCTGTGGCGTCTGACGTACGTGCCGGTGCTGCGGGCCGGGACGCACCAGACAGACACTGTGCGCACCCACAGCAGCCCCCTGAGAAAGTCATCCTGCCTAATGCCAGGGTGAGGCTCTGTGCTGCCGTTAGATGTCATCCGGTGAGGAAGTCTGGTACATGGCTTCTGTCTGCTATTTTTGCAACTGCTTGTGAGTAACTATGTCAATATAATTAAAACAGAAAATACCTTCAGTGGCCCGCTCTCGCTTTCTGCTTCAAGCCAGAGTCTGATGGCTGTGGGGTCCCATGTCTTTTGGTGCCAGGTTCCATCTCTGATACTCCATTCTGCCACCTTCTTCCTGTCATGTCCCGCTTCAGGCATACTGATGCCCTCATTCTTGCCAGGACCTCTCCCACCTTACGTACTTTGTAATGGAATTTATTCCCCCAAATGCCTGCATAGCTTTCCTGTTCATCTTCTCAGTAAGACTTGCCCTGCCCCTGCCCCCTGCTCCTTGCCCCTGTTTTAAAGGGGGAAGTTCTAACAACTCCATGCATCCCGACTTCATTACCTTCAGCCACCTGCTAACATGCTGTGTAATTTCCTTACTATACTTAGCGCTTGTTTGTCTCCCTCCGCGAATGCAGGAGCTTACATTTTTTAGCATATGGGACGATCTGTTTCCTCCTTTATGTCCTGATGTTTTCCAGCAACCAGAACAGTGCTGGCACATAGCAAGGACTCAACAAGTATTTGCTGGATGAGAAATGAGAAGTTTTTAAGTGTAAAGTATTAGAAAATTGATTCAGAATGGCTACTGGGCTAGGTTGAATAATTTCCCGGCAGCTTCTTTTATTTCTGTCTTGCCCTTGGATACCAGGCTTGAGCCACATTTATTATTCTCAACACTAGATATAAAAGGAAAAATAGGCCGAAGATTAGCAGGGAAAAGTGAGAAAAGACAGACCAGCGCCACCATCAGTCCTCTTTCCTTCCCCCTTCGTTGTCAACACAGGTTGTCCTGTCCTCTCTTCATTTGGCCCTTCTGACCCAAGGCGGGGCTAACAGTGCCTCATGGAAAGCCGCCTGCCTGTCGCTGGGTCTTCAAGTTTGGTGGCTTTGCTTATTCTCCTGAGAAACACCGGGTTGAGCTGCATCACAAGGCATATAGTGTGTTCTTCCCGCTCCTCTCCTGGCCTCTGTGTGCCCTGCGCTTTCCCTAGAAGCAGGCCTGTCCCTTGCCTCGGCCTCTTCTTACTTCAGAATTGGGACTTACGCTCATTTCACAGATCAGAGGAATAGTTCTGTCCGTAATTACCACACTTGCTTTATCGTATCTACTAAGAAGTGATTAGTATCAGTAGAATTAATAGTATTGGCCAAGGCATACTCACTAAAAGCAAAATTACCTTTGATTCATGGCACATTTTAAGCCAAACATTTACTATCTCAACCCTAAAAATAACCAAGAAGAATTTTGCTTCTCTCTTTTCAAGGAGAGAAAATCTTAACAGCATCTTGGGATAATCACCAGCTCACAGCTGCATCACATTATCTGTTCTCATCCCACATGACCTTTAAGAATCTCTCATGAAGGCAACATGTGTCGTCCTTGCAAACTTTGCAATTTCTGTTAGTTCTCGTCATTGGGTTCTGTGGCTTTGTATAATCAGGCTTAGTGATGTGATTGAATCCACAGAAATCTCTTGAAGGGCAGGGTAGAAAGAAGTGGGGGGTCTTTTGGCTTTGGTGCTGGACTTGGCCTTCAGCAGGTCATGGGGGCCGGCGCTGTTTAACTTCTGGTCAGGTTCTCTGTGGCACCAGCGGACGCGTGTGTTGGAGGAAGGGAGCTAAACCGATGTTACTGGAATACCTGTTGCAGGCCAGGCATCCTGCTGTGGTGTCTACTGTCTTCGGCAGGCATTTATGATGTGGAAACGGAAGCTCAGAAAGATCTGGCGCCTTCCAGGGTCACCTCACTAAGATGCGGCAGAGCTGGACCTTGTTCAGCTTCGAAAGTACTGCCGACACGCGGATGCTGGCCCAGCCGGGTACAGGTTGCAGCTTCCGGAATAACCATGACACGGGCACCTGCGGAGTGTAAGAAGGTGGAGGTGTCAGAGCCCACTGCGGGGGTCCGGGAGAGGTCACAAAGGTTAAGGGGCTCGAAGTGACCAAGGAGGGGTCTGATGCCACACTTTGATCGCTGACCGTGGAAGGGGTTATCTAGAAAGCTGGCGGGAGGTGATATGTGCTTAATTCTTCTTTCTAATTGCCTCCCCCAGTCCAGTAACAAAAGTAGGTGAAAAAACTGTTCCTGCAGTTCATCTTCACACCTGTGAAATCAGGTTATGACTAGTGCCTGAGGGTCCTCCAGGATGCCCTTGTGTTTCCTTCGCATAGACCGTCTCTCCCTTGTTCACATGGGGAACGGCTGGTGAACCTTTCATGCCACAGTTCGGGCATCTCCCCTTAGTGCCGTTCCCTGGGCCCCTCCTGAGGGACCAGGGAACACAGCCATCTGCTGTGCTGGAGCTCCTGTACCTGCTGCTTTGCTGTGTGTGGCCATTGTCTGTCTCCGGCTCTTTGCTCACTAGACGGTAGCTCCTGGAGGATGGGGGCCAGTACTTAGCCATCTTGCAAACAGAACTAGGCTTGGGACTTAGCAGATGTGTGAGTGAGTGAATGGCTCTCAGGCTGTCGTGGAGAATGCATAGGTAGCCCTCGTTTTAAGTTTCTTCCCGTGATGTTCAAGGGAAACAGGGAGAAGTGATTCAGATGATGCTGGTGAGCCTCTGGTCCCTGAGCTTTGAGGATACAGTGAGAGAGGGTGCATGCAAAGCCCTAGGCAGTGCAGAAAAACTGTCTCTGGAAATTATAAGAAAACATTTGGTTGGGCCTCTTATTATTTTTTTCTAAATCTTGTGTAAATTGTTTATGTTCCACACCCCTTTGAATCGTTTTCATTTTTGGCTTAACAGTTGTAGATAATCTCTTTAAATAAA
This sequence comes from Meles meles, assembly GCF_922984935.1. Lineage (NCBI taxonomy): Eukaryota > Metazoa > Chordata > Mammalia > Carnivora > Mustelidae > Meles > Meles meles. Next base: position 91,976,676 of record NC_060077.1, on the reverse strand, counting down.
TTTTTTTGCTTAGTCATTGTTTATGGACAATATGTTTACCTGACCCCTTTTTTGGCAGTGCTAAGTGTTTGGATTGAAAAATCCTATTTAAAACTTTAGAACTGGTGGACTTTGGGTCCACATAACATTACATTTAAGTGGAAAGGGGTTTTTTGTTGTCCTTTGTTTGGCTTGTTTAAATAGGCCCTTGGAGGGAATGACTTTGACCTGACACGTTGTGATACTGAGTGTAGTTTAGTGCCCTTCTGGGTTTTTAATAGCAATAACCTTGTAGCCAGATAAAACCCTGTAATAGAAGTGTGTGTGTGTGTGTGTGTGTTTCCTAAGAATCTTTCTTAGTTGGGAAGACCCCCCAAATTTATGGAGGAGCTTTATTTTTAGGGCATCTTATCCAAGGTTACTTTGATTAGAAACATAAACATGGTCATGTAATTTGTCTGTTCAAATAGGGGAGCTGAACTACAAGTTGGACCCCAGGATTCTGGTCCTGCCTCCTCCGTGAACTATCAGTGTGCCCTTGAGCTTAGTTTCTCCGAGTTCCAGTTCCTCTGTTTGTGAACTTGAGGATGTTGAGTCTCTGAAGGTTCTTTCAGACACTGCCATTCCGGGATTTTTAACCTTCAGCCTACTTTTTGGAGTCAGGATCATCAGCTCAGTTTGATGCTTTTGATGCCATGCTCGCGAATGGAGTGGAAGACAGCGGGACTTTGAGGAAGCTGAGAGTGGTTTATGATTAAGGCTGGAGCCTGTGATGGATTGGGGGGGAAGTGGGAGGCTGGAAAGGCTCAAGTCTGAGGGCCGGAGATAAGATGACATGTCCCAGCCCAATCAGTGACGCGGGACAAGGGGGCACATTCCTCCTTCCTCTGTGTTTTGTTCTACTCCAGCCCTCCATGGATTGGAGGGAAGGCAGTCTGCTCTGCTGAGTCCGCTGGTATGAATTCTCATCTGACGCAGAAACACCCCGAAATAGTGTTTACTCTGGGTATCCCTGGACACAGTCAGGCTGACACACAAATGACCATCACACAGTCTTACTTGTTGTGCTTTATTCAAGCTACGTCTCCACTAGCCGCAGGCACTCATGCGTGTTTTGGTCAGTAAGCCTTCCTCGGGGCTCGGCCTCCTCTTGAGCCTGTTCATCTGTATCTGCTGTTTCCCCAAATTCTAGCTCTCCTGAGGGAACCTGGATAATCTTTTAATAGCTCCTGCCTTTCTAGACTTCTCTGTTCAGTCAGCAATTAATATTGTTAATCCTTTAATATTGCTCTAGTGTGTTTAATGTGTGTGAAGACCATTGTCCTAATATGGTTTTAAGTGTCCTGACCCTGGAAATAATGCTTATTCACATCTTTTAAATGCTTCAGGACCTTAGTTCCTGGTGCACGGTATTGATAAAATGATGGATGCAGTGGTTAGAATTAACCTCAGAAGAACTCCAAATAACTGTGCTTAAATACGTTTCCTTGTCTGTCGTAAAGAAACAAGCCAGGTAGCCCAGGCCTGGAGTGCTGGCTGCACTCCACCAGACCTCAGAGAGCTATGCTTCTGGCTTACTTCCGTGCCATCCCTAGTGTCTGGTCCTCATCCCCCTGTTCAGAGGCAGCATCACCATTCCAGGAAGCAGGATGAAGAGAAAGGGGAAAAGGGGCATACCATTCTAAAGAAAAGACTTCTAGAAGGTTCTTCTGACTCTTCACTTCTATTCTGTTAGCCAGAATTTAATCACATGGCTGAAAGGGAGGCTGGGAAAATCTGTCTTCCAGGTAGCTGTTTGCTAGCTAAACGGTTGAGTGTTGTGGGGGGTAAGGGCAAGAGAGCACAATGAGCTGTGAGCAGCCTTTGCCACTACTGACCTGCTTGAGCCGGGGAGGCCGTCCCCTGGGCTGTGCGGTTGTTGAGGCTTTCTTTGTGGAGATACTCAGGAGGCATTTGATTGTCATGCAGTTCACCACTGTCCATTTTTGAATGGGATACACTAAACAGGCAATATTTAAGGATGAACATTCTAGCAGCAATTCAGAAGACGAGCAAGAATGGGAGAGGAGTTGGGGAGAAAAGGACCAGTTTGGTGGCTGGAGCCATGAAGTCCGTGAGAAGTCCTCTCTGATCTTACCTACAAGAGTGCAAGGCTTTCCTGTCAGGTGAGCAACACCTAATGCTTGACTCGGAAATTTTACCATTTGTTTTTCCATTGTCACTAAAATGTCGGAATTCTGGGAGTTAAGGTCAAAGACTAAGCAAAAATGTTATTCTGTATCAAGCCTCAGACTGTCTCATTTGTGAAATTGTTTACATTAAAGGGGAGTATAACTAGCACAAATAATTCCAAAAATGTAATTTGTGCGCATCTTTATTTTCGGCTAGAGAATCTGAGGAACTGTAGCAGTCACAGACGCAAACAGCAGGGATGCAGAGTGGAGGGACCTGGAAAGTATTTTCACTCAGTAATTAGTTTCGGAATTAATAGTAGTTGCAGGCACCATTTGAATCTAGAGTGACTTAGATTTTACATTTTCTTTTCTTTCTCATTAAGATTACTGCCTTCCTAGGGGAGGTGGGCAGGGCATGGGGTTAAATAGGTGATAGATAAGGACCAAGGGAGGACACTTGTGATGAGCACTGGTGTGTGCAAGTGTGGAATCGCTGTCTTGTACTCCTGAAACTAGTATTACACTGCATGCTAACTAACTAGAACTTAAATATAAACTGAAAAGAAAAAAAGAGAATTTCACAAATCATGTTATGGCATAGTAAGGATATAACAGACTCTGTGTAGCTTCATGGTGTTTAACAACAAAAGGATAACTAATAATAATCTAGTCATTTGAAAAATATTGAGCTCTTTCTAAAAATGTTTCTATTGCATGTGATAAAAGTGGGAATTCAAATTTTAAAAAAGTACTCGAGGAAAAGAAAGAAAAAAATTTAAAATACAAAAGATTATTGCACTCCTAGAAAGAATTTCTTGCTTATTGAAAACATCTGTATCAGGAGAGGTATCTAAGTTTATCTTTTTTATCTTGCCAGTTTTTCAGATCCACTTTTTACTGTATTATTAGCATTATTTATTGTTATTTAGTATACTACTAAATATGAAGTAGAATTTTATTGCCATTTAAAAAATCCTATTATTATGCATTTATTCCTTTACTTAGCATTTCTCTTTGGCCTTATTTGAAAAAGGATTTGAGGCCTTACTTTCATTATGTTGATGTTATTATTCTTGACCTCTTAACACACAAAATAATTCAAGACTTTGCCTTCATTAACTGTACTTGTTCTGCACCGGATCCCCTGATATGTTTGCACTGTTGCGCTCTGGTAAAGCGTCTTGTAGTTTATTCTGATGCTCATGTTTTTCTTTCTGTGTACGGGAAATTGGACTTATTTTCATTTGAAAAAAGTTACATGTTGTATGTGGCGTCTCTTGCTACTGTTTATTAGTGACGCAGAGACTATCCGGGGTCAGGGCAGGAGCTCTAAGAGGCAGCTCTCCGGGGACTGGCCTTCACCCCTTAGGCAGTGCTGCTGTGCCATCAGCGGACCTGGAGAGTCTTGCCAGCAGGTTGGGCAAGATTTGGGTCATGTGCTTTTTTGTAATGCTCTGGGGTGGAAACCATTGAGCTCCGTAGTGTTAAATAGACCACAGGTCTTCTCAGTGAGATTAGATTTTGGTTATAAATGAAGCTTATCATCTGGTTTCTGAGTGGAGGCTTTGAGTGTGGAGTTAACCCTGATAACATCGGTGTCCTCCCGAAAGGAGCAATCCCAAGAGCACCTGAGCTCCACTTCTCCTGAGTATTTTTCAGATTAAAGCAAATTCTTGCCAGGAGGATGTATTTGGGTAGGATCATGACTAGACTGGCTCTGTAGGTGAAGAGTGACAAGCTGGTTATTGGTTTAAAGCGGTGTGGATTTTTCTTTTTCCTTCTTCTTCTTTTTTAAAGTAAACTTTACCCCCCCCCCCATGTTAGGCTCAGACTCACACCCTCAGGAACAAGAGTCATATGCTCCGTGGACTGAGCCATCCAGGCACCCCAAAGTGTGTGGATTTTTCACAGCACGTAACTCATCAGTGTTTACCTCATAATCCGAGCATGATTTAAGATGAAGTGAAAATCTGAGTTTGTTTCTATTTCAGTATTGTCCAGAGGACTGTTAGTACTGGTGAATTCATTATGGATATTTGATGCCCAGGAAAGAAAGATTGATCAAGTTCGTAATATTTTCTTTCTTTCTTTTTTTTTTTTTGAGCTCTTAATTATTTAGAGAGCAGGTTATATACCTATTAGATCATTGAGTACCATACAGACTCAGTGAGTGCCATTATTGAGGTAGGGGTGATCTCACCCTCTCTGTCAGTCATTCGGCATGTGGAGGGTGCCATTGTGGCCTGTCCTCCATCTGGAGTGACCTATTCTTTCCTTGCATTTTGATAGTCATTTAACACTTCTTATTTTCTACTTTATTAGCATTACTCTCTGCCTTATTAGTATTATCTCATTTTTGTATGTATTTGTGAGTCCCTTGACTTTGATAAATCCTCAAATTCACAAGGACAATTACAACTGCAGTGCTCACATTAAGTAGAGTGTAACTGAAAAGCCTAAGAGACCACTTCAGACCTGTAGTGATTGAAAAAGGACTAAAGCCATAAAGTAATAATTTGTTAACTTCGTATGAATGAACTGCTCTGTCTTTATTGCATTATCATTATGTCTTATGAGGACTTCAACAGCCTTACCCTGTAATGCCTTAGGGTTGGTAAAACAAGTCAGGCTTGATCCTACAACCTGCCATAACCACAGAGAAGAGTCATTTGGCCCTTGGCCATCACTAGCTTTTATCTTGGCCTCTCCTTGGAGTAGTTAGTTGACAAAAGCTTTTTTTTTTTCCAAGGCAGTTTGGTTCCTGCCGAGCCTGTCTAGCTGTTAGCCTTTGTCTGTCAGTCTCCTCAGCTTGTGAGGCAGTGCACTACCAAAGCTGTGGGGTTGCCTGTGTTGTGTGGGGTCTCTGTCTCTCTCTCTCACACACACAATATACATATCTTTCATTGCAAATGAAATGCTTTTTCAGTTTTCACCAAGGTTGTCTATAGGTGTTGAAAAAGGTTTGTGTTCTCTATAGCTACAGTATCCAGTGTGGTAACTAATGGGTGTACATGGCTTCTTTACATTTAAATAAATAAAATAAAATCAGTTTCTCACCCCCACTTTAAGTGTTCCGTAGCTGTTTGTGACTAGCGGCTGCTATCTTGGACAGTTTAGATACAAACTTGGACAGTTTAGATATAAGAATATCCATCATTACAGAAAGTTCTGTTGGACCGTACTGGACTAGACACTCACTAAAGCAGCTTTAGGAGCCACTTGGTTTCCGTGTAGATAGAGTATTTGGTGGAACCATTTGTATCACAATTTGAAGCCATTTTTGAATTCACATATTGCTCCAAACCCCATTTCTGATGTCTGGCAACAAAACCATTGCTTTACTGTACTTCTTGATTTTTCTCTTCACTTCCATCAGCAATTAGCAGGTGACTTTTTTTCAGAGCCATCTGTCACAAAGAAAGCTTCTATCACACAAGTCACAGAATTGAAAGTAAGTTGAGAATCATTGAACTGCCCTGTGCTATGGATGCTGGCGGTAGTCACGTGCCTCCTTTGCTCCTGACTCTCAGGGAGAGGGATTCAGCAGCGTTGCATGTTACTACATGTTTAGGGCCTGTCGGGTCATTCATGCTAAGGCATAACTGTGAGGCTGTATCAGTGAAGGCCCAGGGGTTTTCTCTGTTATTTAACCTCAGTGTAAGCACATGGTTCTTCAGGATCGAGCCATGCCGAATTTTTCATGAACTTTTTTGTGTCCCACACAATGCCTTGCTCAGAGTAGACAGTAAATATTTTGATTAAATAAAATAGACAGCAGTTAAACATGAAATTACATGGTTTCTGAATGGTAAGAGCTATTATAGTTCAGGAAAAGGAGAGTGGTATGAGCTAGAATAGTTGAAACGAGAAAGTTGTCATCAGCCACGTTACTGGTTAGATGTTATGGTTCCAAAGCCAGTGCGCGGTGACCTGTGTTTATCTCCTTTATTTATCCAATAATTACTTTTTTTTTTTTAAAGATTTTATTTATTTATTTGACAGAGAGAGAGATCACAAGTAGGCAGAGAGGCAGGCAGAGAGAGAGGAGGAAGCAGGCTCCCTGCGGAGCAGAGAGCCCGACGCGGGGCTCGATCCCAGGACTCTGAGATCATGACCTGAGCCGAAGGCAGCGGCTTAATCCACTGAGCCACCCAGGCGCCCCAATCCAATAATTACTTTTAAATATTTCTTCATCCCTACCATGTGCCAGGCATTGAACTAGGTATTGGGGCAGTAGCGATGAGTAGGACAAACAAAAGTCTCTGTCCTCATGAATCTTACAAACAAATTGATATAAATATCGTCGTAATGAGTGCTGTGAAGGCAAACAAAACAGGAAGTGGGTAGGGAACCTGGTGGGGGGGGGGGCTCTGTAGATGGGGAAATCCTCGAAGGGCTCTGAAAGGCCGACCTGAGTGTGAATGAAGGGTAGATGGGGTCACGGAAGCGTCGGGGGAGGAGCATTCCAAGAAGGAGCAGATGGGAGGGTTCAGACGTGGAGAACAAGTTCGGCAGGACTGAGGACTTACCCCGCTGGCTAGAACTGAGCAGGGGAGGGTTCACTTTGCCGTCTTAGAAAGCTGGAATATTGGATGTTTGCAAGTGTGGGCAGAATCTGCGGGCGTGTCTGTTTTCTTCTTCTACTTCTCTTTTACTTCTTCTCCCCTCCACTATGACCGGCGCCCTGGACGAGGCTAACATTAGCCCTTCCCTAGATTACCTCAGTCATCTTCTAAAGGTCCCCATTATGTGACGGTGTGAGGCGCTAATTGTAGAAGGGGCAGGAGGAAGCAGACTGGTTTAGAGACCGTGGTGGTCGTCTGTGCTTGGTGTTGGTAGCTTGGTCTAGGGTGACGGTGTTGGAAGTGGAGAGAGGCAGTTGGATTCTGAGTGTATGTTGAAGGTAATCACCTGGTGGGTTGGAGTGAGAGGGAGAGAGGAATAAAGTTTGACTTCTGGTTTGGACCGTAGCAACTGGGTATGTGGGGGCACTGTTTCGTGAGAATGGAAATTCTGGAAAGCAGTGCCTTTTTTTTTTTTTTAAAGATTTATTTCTTTATTCTAGAGGAAGAGCATGATCAGGAGAGGCAGAGGGAGAAGAGAGAGAATCTCAAGCAGACTCCTCCCTGAGCACAGAGCCTCACATGGGCCTGGATCCCATGACCCTGAGATCCTGACCTGAGCCGAAATCAGGAGTTGGATGCTCAGGCACCTTTGGAAAGCAGTGCATTTTGAAGGAAATAAAACATTTGGTTTTGGTTATGTTATGTTGTGCTCGGGACATGCATTAGGTGCTGAGTGAGCGTGTGAGGTCGGCTGCTGCGTGTGGGAGGACTCGTGCTGGGGGAGTTGGGTATTATCACCTGCACTCACTAGGGAGCAGTGGTTTTCTGGGGCGGAGGCCCGGTGAAATCATTGGGAGAGCTGGTGTAGGAAGAGTATGGGAGAATGCCAGGGACTGAGCCCTGGGGTGCTCCTGTGTTAAGACTTGGTGATGAACAGAGGAGAAAGTAGTGGCCAGTGAGGTTGAAGGGAAACCAGAGGGTCCACTATCCCAGCAGCTACAAGAGGCCAGCATTTCCAGAAGAGATCTGCTGTTGCAAGGTTGCTGAGGGCTTTTATGCTGCGAAGAGTAGAAAGTCAGCTGTAATTTCAGGCCCTGGTGGCTGGCGTTACCGTTGATACCGCACAATTCACCGTGTCTTCCTGAAAGTGTCCTTAGGAGCGGAGTGGGGCTGTGGCAGTTCATGTCTTCTGAGTTATGGACTGTGCTAATCTTTTATCTTACAAATATATTTTCCTATAATAACCCTTAACTATGAATGTCACGAGTGAAAGCTATTTCCAGTTATTTTATTGGTATGCCCTTGTTTGTACCTGGGGGTTCTCATGCGGTGTCGGAGCGGGGTGTATTTGGAAGCCTCGTGGAATGGAGAACCTGCAGAGGAAACTACCAGATCAGCAGGTGTGCGGACCGCTGGAGCCCCGCTGGAGCCAGTCTGCCCGCCAGAACTGGTCTGCTTCCGCGATTCCCATTCCCAGCAGTGGGCACCATCTTCCATTCGATCGGGCAAGCCGTAACCTGCGTCCTCGTGTTGCGTCTCGTCTCCATCCACCATCTTCACACGGTCACGAAGTCCTTCCTCTCTTGCCTTTTGTCTTCATCTTCATCTTCTTCATCTCCATGGCTGCCAGCAGCCTGCCTTAGGCTCTCTGGCCTTAGTGAATTGTCTCCCCAGATCTTTTCCTGTCCTTTTACCTGTTCACTCGGAAGACCAGGGCATGTTTTTCAAACGAAGTCTGCTTTCATCCCCTTCCCTTCTTAGGTCTTCTCAAAGGCTTCTCAAAGGCTTCTCATTGCTTACAGGAGAAAGCGCAAAATCTTTGAAGGGGCCTAGAGCCCTTTGTGGCCCATCTGGCCTTCTGCAGCTTGCCCTTTCTCCCTCCCCTGCCCCAGCCTCTCCCTGCCCGTGGGACATTCATCCCCTTTCTCTGTCCCTTGACCCTGACTCCTTCCCGCTTTGTACCTCAGCCCAGCGAGGCCCCTCCTGAGTCCTTTGAGTTGTAGCCTTCATGGCACTGTGCTATTTTGTTCCAGAACATTGGTTCTCACTGGCAGTTAGTTGTACAATTACAGATTCTTCCTATAGGATCCCTATTAGTTTGTCAGACCCCCAGGGCAGGAGCTGGGACCTGCACTGTTCTGTGTGTCTGGCACACCTTGGTGTCTGGCGCATGGAGACACTTGGTATGTGTTTCTTGTGTGAATTGACTTTAAGACATAATAACACAAATGGAAAACAAAATCTTCCTTTGGAAAAATGGGAGACTTAATGTTAGAAGGACAACTATAGTGGAAATGGCTAGTTTTCCCATAGCTGCACCCACTTCTGTCCTTCCTGGGTCCTCCTTACTATCACCCCTGACATTTCCCATCTCCCTTTCTTTGGGCTTTATAGCTGCTGACTGCGGCCTCATGGTGAACGAGTGGTGGTCCTCGGAGTGCTGCTGTATGAGGACAGAACTCTGTTACAGCTTCACCAGGGCTTGGCTCGGACTCTTGAGGAGAGTCTCCCCTCTTTTGTTAGCTCTGATCTTGCCTGTGTGTGACTAGGCACTTTGGTCTTTTTCTTAAATCTTTCAGAAAATCTCCAGATAATTTTAGTCACCTGTTACTCTACTGCTTTCCTCTTGCCTTTTCTTTGTCTCAAATTCTAGAAGCTGCCCAACAGATAGTAAGTTTTCTCAGTTTCTGGGCATAAACTGTAGACCTACACCATCTCTGGGAGCAACCAAGATGGCGCCGACACCAGTGTGCCTGTCTCTTAAGAGAGCTGACAGGTAAGGAAAAGTTTCCTTCGGGCTGAAAATGAGATGTGTGCATACAGGATGACAGCATGGATCTGCTCACAAGAGCGAAGAGAGTGATAGGGTGAACCACCAAGTTTCAAACCATCCCGATTAGACTTGATTTACATCACAAAGTATATGTCTCTGTCTCTCCCCACATCACAAATATATTTCAGGGAAAATACCTGGTGTTATAATAAGCTTGTCCCATATCTTTTGCTTTCTTACCAAGATTTGAGTTATTTTATTCTGGGAAAAAGAAACAAACTTTTAGTTTGTTTGTTCGTTTGGGTTTTTTTGTTTTTGTTTTTCACTGTTTAAAAAAATCCCTAGAGTGGGGCAAAGGTATTTTAGTGTCAGTTCGCTCGTTTTATAATTTTTCTTAAATAGCAGTCAGTGGAACCAGTGGAAGCCAAGATGTCTTTCCTTTTTTCCTGCTGGAAGAAACTGTCTCACAGAGATGGTTTAGGCGAAGTCTAAATCATAGCTAGATACACGCATATGTACATGTAGAGACATACTCTCCTGTTTTCCCTCCTTGGTCAGAACTTAAGTGGGGAAGTTGCCCATTTGTTTCAGGTTAAGACTGTTGTGTTATTCTCTGTGAAGCAGAATGTTTACCTTATATATTTTAGCATTTTAAAAATCAAAATTATCTATTTTTTTTTAAGATTTATTTATTTATTTGACAGAGATCACAAGTAGGCAGAGAGGCAGGCAGAGAGAGAGCCGGGGGGGGGGGGAAGCAGGCTCCCCGCTGAGCAGAGAGCCCGATGCGGAACTCGATCCCAGGACCCTGAGACCACGACCTGAGCCGAAAGCAGAGGCCCAACCCACTGAGCCACCCAGATGCCCCTCAAAATTATCTATTTTAAAAACTTGTCTAGTTTTATGATGCTTTATGAAATGCCAGTCTATGTTTTTAACCTTATTTGAAAATTTTCTTTGAAGATAGACTATAACTGGAAACTAATGATTTGCTGTGAGAGATTTGTCTATAGTCACATATCCTTAATAGAAACAAAAGTTAAAAGGAACACATGAGTTCAGCCACCCACACGAAAGGAAAACAATCTGTGAACTTATATAATTTCTGGGTGTTGAGTAAGTCATCATTTTATATGTCTTGTGTTTTGCTTCCATACTCCTCAGTCCTTGCCCAACAGTAAATAGACTGTTCCAGAATCAACAAATCATGGTTTCTATTGCCATAGCCTTGGGGGTGCATCAGGAAGCTTCAGATTGGCTTTCGGGGTGAGCCACTCAACCACTTACACCTCTGGTGTGGCTTCTCATGTTTGTCTAAAGTGGACTTCCGATTTTCTGTGCCCCCAGTAGAAGACATCTAAATAAGTCTGGAAATTCCTGCAGTATGCAGCATTAGGCGGCTGCTTCAAAAGTCATGCTGAGGAAAGATGCTTTATGACATTGGGAAATATTTAATGAAAATGCTGGATAATGTTTATCAGTCACTATGTTATGTGTCAGACACCCATATTAACAAATTTAGTCTTCAAAAATTATATGAGATAAACGCCATTATTTTCCTGAGTTCACATAGTAGTAGTAAGTAACTACTAGGCAGTACTGTCTCTGTATCATGTATTATAATCTTCTTTTAATCTCACAAAACCGCATGCATAAGATAATGATCTTTGTTTTCTTTAAAAAATTACTGACATGGGTAACGTGTGTATATCCAGCGCCATTGACATGTCAGGACCATAGCTGATTTTGGTGGTTTTGATTTTCTTCTTTGTGTTTTCCAGTTTTACTATAATGTAGATGGATAACTTTTACAATAGTAGAGGGAAATGAGAAGTAAATTTCTATAGCCATAGATATATTTAAACAAAGTAGGAGGAGAAATGGATTTCAAAACAGAAATTGTCCACCATTCTCTGTTGGGTGTCTGTGTTTTCCATCACTGGGAGCAATTAAGAACAGAGCGCTGTGAGTTATGCAGGCGAGGACTCTTGTTTAGTTATTGGATACGTGCCTACAGGTGATTTGCTCAAGGGCAGGGTAAATTTGATCTAAGGAAATAGTGAGGCTCAACATAAGAAGGCTTTTCTCTCCCATAAAAGTGTTCAGGGTGATAAAGCCAGCACTTACTCTTTTTACTTGACTGAGACAGCCTTTCCTTGCCTAGGATCTCTCGGCTTCATCTGTGTCGGGGCCTGGGCCACCTTGTCAGCCCCTCCCTGCACTGTGACCATCTGTTGTTTCACTCATTGAAGCAGCTAAGCAGCGGCTGAGACCTCTCAAATACTTGGGTTGCACAAGGCCTTCTCTCCAGCTCCAGCGGAGTGGGGCTCTTCCTTTGCTTCCCTCGTCCCCATCAGTCATTTGTCCCCACGGCAGCAGCTTGGACAAGTTCCTGCTACACCTGCTTGCTTTCCTTTTTCTTCCCACTAGAAAGTGAGTTCTGCTAGAAGCAGGGGACGTGCTTACTGCCCAGCAGGCTCTGCGCTTCCTGCACTTGGCAGACAGGCAGGGTGCTTTTCAAGATGAGTTATCACACAGCTGCCATCTAAGGTGTAATAGTATGAGTCCACACCTAGAACAAAGAAGTCAAAGGTGAGGAGGGTATAGGACTCCAGAAAAAATAGATTGGGTGAAGGTCAAGAAGAACAATTTGGAGAGCTTTACGGAAAAGCAAAGAGGACATTCCCAAAGGATTAAAAATGCGTGTCTAAAGGTTTTGTAGCTGTAAGGGTGATCTGGGGGAATGAACATCTTGACTACAGAGAAAGATTCTAATGAATTTTCAGGAGGGAAATTAAATACAGGAAAGTATGCTCTTTCCATCCACATATTGGATGAATCGTACTCACGCATCGGCATCTGCAACTTCTAGAGTAGCCTGTTTGGTTAAGGAAGCTGGCCACTTCCTTTTAACTGGTTTAGCTGGAAAAAACATATTTATTTTTTGTATCTGTCCTTCAAACAGCATCCTGGTGGGGAAGAAGTGTTAAGGGAACAAGCTGGAGGGGATGCTACTGAGAATTTTGAGGACGTGGGACACTCTACAGACGCTAGAGAACTGTCCCAAACATACATCATTGGGGAGCTCCATCCGGTGAGTACCTTATTGGGGACCCCACTTCTCTTGAAGGCTGTGGCTTGACCTCTCTCAAAACTGTAGACTTGCATCTTACGAAACTGAAGAAGAAATAAAAACAATTCCTCCTGATTGTATAACAACATTCTCGTCATAAATAATCGACCAGAAATTTCTTGGTATTTCCCTGATTGCAGTTTTCACTGTCACTTAGAGTCGGGACCGTCTAACCCAAGGCTAAGGGCCAGTGCCTCTCAGACTATGAAGTGTCATGGAGCAACATATTTTAGAAGGTGGGGGTCATTGACCCTGCTGGTTTCTTTCTTTTTTTTTTTTTCTTTTGTAACTAAAATATTTTAAGAAATTTTTATTTTTTTCTGTTTGTTTTTTTTTTTTAAGATTTTATTTATTTGACAGAGAGAGACACAGCAAGAAAGGCAACACAAGCAGGGGGTGGGAGAGGGAGAAGCAGGCTTCCCGCTGAGCAGGGAGCCCGATTCGGGCCTCGATCCCAAGACCCTGGGATCATAATCTGAGCCAAAGGCAGGCATGTAACAGCTGAGCCACCCAGGCGCCCCTTAAGAAACATTTCTTGAGGGGCGCCTGAGTGGCTCAGTGGGTTAAAGCCTCTGCTTCTGGCTCAGGTCATGATCCCAGGGTCTTGGGATCGAGCCCCGCATCGGGCTCTCTGCTGGGCAGGGAGCCTGCTTCCCTTCCTCTCTCTCTCTGTGTGCTTCTCTGCCTACTTGTGGTCTCTGTCTATCAAATAAATAAATAAAATCTTTAAAAAAAAAAAAAAAAGAAACATTTGTTAAGAAACTCCCTTCTAGGGGCGCCTGGGTGGCTCAGTGGATTAAGCCCCTGCCTTCGGCTCAGGTCATGATCTCAGGGTCCTGGGATCGAGCCCCGCATCGGGCTCTCTGCTCTGCAGGGAGCCTGCTTCCTCCTCTCTCTCTGCCTGCCTTCTGCCTATTTGTGACCTCTCTCTCTGTCAAATAAATAAATAAAATCTTTAAAAAAAAAAAAAAAGAAACTCCCTTCTACTGTCATAATTTGAGAATATTTCAGTTCTAAAAAAATGATTAAAAAATTTTAAACCACCTCTGTTAAACCACTCTGTGGTTTTAAACCATGTTAAACCAGTCTGTCTTCTGTAAAACCCACACATTCTCCTTACTCTTCCCACTTGATCCCAGATCTTTGAGAACTTCAACTTTGGTGCCAGTCCCTGAACTGACTTGGGGAAAATGCTGCCTAATCTAGCTTTTATATAAACCCAGGGCTGTAATATGAATTTAGGCCCTTCTGTGACAATTTTGAATGACCTTATGAGACTTTGCTAATCTGTCAACCGAAGTTATCTGGAATGTATCCGAACTCTTGGGAAGAGGTGGCGGAGTTCTCTAAGTAGATAGTGAATCCTATGCCTGACATGCGGCTGTTCTTACCTCTAGGGAGCACCTGTCCCTCAGCACGGTTATGCGGGCTTCCCTGCTCATGCTGCTTCACCCGGAGCCAGCCAGAGGCGGGTGGTGATGTTAGAAAGGGGCTAGTGAGGGCCTGTGGCCTTAGCCCAAGTACACATGCTGAGAAACCACTGAAAAGCAAAACCCATATGAAAAGTTTTGTCATTATAATAAAAATCACATATAATTGCCAAATATACTTGCCAGTAATTCTAATGTTGTCATTTATTATAAAATATTTGTAAATACAAATAATAGGTGTGTTGTATAAAATATTAATCAAATAAGCTCCCGTATACCAATTAGCAAGCTAAGAAATTTAGCATTGCTCCCCCCCCCCCCAAGAAAAGTTTTTTTCTTGCAATAACCATGAAGGAAGGAAAGCTTAAAGGCTCTTTATGGAAGGTCTGAAAGCAGGAAATCTGTTCTAGAGCAATTTCCATTGAATGGGGAGGCGGGTTTTTTGTTTGTTTGTTTGGTGGTAGGAGGGGTAAGGGTTACCCCCTAAGGAAGGAGTGAGCTTTCCTTAGCTGGAGAGTGTATTCACCCACATACTTTCATCGTCGTCTTCATACTTGACCAAAGTTGAGTTTTATGGTAACCAGAGGGGTTTCCCTTAAAATGTTTGATTCTATCCTTATTCTTAACTTTCTAAACTTGCGGGTATAGAGGAGGTGGGTTTTCAGGCTGTGACTACAGCGTTTCCGCCCCATCTGCCAACTGTGATCCCCTGTAGTCACCTCTAGGTGACCTTAGTTTGGACTATCTCAACCAGAGGTTTAAGAGAAGTATAACCCTGCAGCTGGGAGAGTGCAGGGTTTCGCTAAGGATGCCGCACCCAGTCGCATGCACAGGTACACACACACCTGCGCTCATTTCCGAGGGTGTTGGGGGAGGATCCAGTTAGGTCTCAGTTGCCCCCGAATTGAAGATCAAAATCCAAGTCTAGTAAATGCGTACGTGCACAAGTGCATAGATGTGATTATCACGGGTGATGTTCTAAACTTGGAACTCTAGACTGAGAATCACTTAATCAGCTATTAATTTTTGCAGTCAAGTCAGATGGATCAGACTTCGTAATGAGCAATCTAGATAGATGGACCTAAAGTGCTAGTTACTGAACAGCAATGTTTTTTAAAAAAAAATCTCGATAAAAGTGACTCCCTTGGACATGGTACTTTTGTAAATGTCCTTTCATTCTACAACGTGCCCTTTTTTTTTTTTTATTGCAGGATGACAGAGCAAAGTTAGCCAAGCCTTCGGTAAGTCATCTCCAGTGTCTCCGTGGCTGTGCCTATCTTCACTGTATTTCATACCTGTCAAACTGCAGGGCAGGCGTCGTTTAGCTATCTGAATGAGGCCAGCATAGGTCTCTCTAGGTTAGATGAACATGTAACCTGTTAACTTAGGAAAATATTTTGTGCATAGAACAGCCATCCTGTTTCATTAGGACAGCTTGTGTGTTCTCTTTGTAAGACTCTCAGTACACCATTTTTTCATCTAAGTATCAGTAGATAGCTCTTGAAGAGCTATTTTTATAAGTAAGCACTGTGCTTCTGATCTCAAAAATTTGACACAAGCCTTATTTTCAGAGAACTTGAAATCTGAGCAGAGGCCTTAGAGGACACTACCCATGTTTTCTTTATCTCCTTGTCCCTGGGACATAATAGGTGTTAAATAAGTATTTTTGGATGAATTCAATGTTAATCAAATGAAATAATAACTTGTGATGCATTTTTCCTTAGGAAAGGAAAATATATTCTAAGGGATATTAATTTTATCCCCTGGGTCACTAGCCCTTCTCTCTGCGCTGGTCTTCTCACTTAACGTTTGAAGATAAATCCACAGTAAGAATTGATGACAACAACCAGAGTCCCTGACAAGTACAAGCAGACAGAATAGTTGTTGGCCTGTAATTAAAGGACCATGGAGGAACATTTTGCTTAAACCACAGAATGAGAGAATAATTTTTCTTTTTTGGTTCCTGTTCTTGCTTTTATCAGAGCCCAACATTGGGACTGCAAGGGCTTGTATGTAGACCTGGTGAACTCATTTACTAGCTGCTGTTGACATGACGTTGTCTTTAATCTACAGCAAAATCAGAGCAGTAAATCCAATAGAGCATAAAGGCCATATTTACCTTCATCCCCAGATGATACAGGATAAGTCTTAATTAATGCTATTTCCTACAAAGCAATTTCATTTATATTCTCTCCTTTCCCTATTCAACAAGTTCAGTGTTGGTGATCTCAGTACCTTGGGAAGATAAAAAATGGACTTCAGAGTTCGAATTGTCTCTGTAACAGTTGCTGAGTGCTTGCTGTTGGGTCATACAATATTAGCACCTTTTTTGAGGCTACTTTTGGGGTAACTGAAATCCTGTGATGCGGGTAGATTTTGCTTTTTCTCCACAGTCAGGTCAGGGAAAAAGTATGTATTTTTCCCGTTAGGTGTTCAATATGTTAATAATCTTATTGCAAATCATTCAGCTATAATAAAACAAGGATTTGATCAGGCTCATTACATTAACTTAGATTTAATATAGATCCAGTCATATCCTAAACAATGATGCCTACAAACAGAAATTAGAGCTGAGCTGGTAAGCAGGTCTCCTCCCATGCTGCTGTATTTCTTAAAGACAGACTCTTTTCGAACACATGTGACTTTGCTTGTATCCGCAGAAGTAGGACCAGAACTTGCTGTCTTTTTAGAGGACATAAGCAAATACAATGAAAAAAAAAAACACATGACCACTTTTTTGGGTTTATCTTTCTTATACTTTTAGTTTGCCAGAAGAGTGTGTCCTTAGGTATTTCTTTTGGTGTGTGTGTATCTCCATATAACTATCTGTCTGTCTCCAGGCTGATACATGTAAGCTGTGGTCTGAATTTGTTCATTGCTGCCCCTGAAAATATCTAGTTGAACTATGAAATAAGAAGCAACAAAGATTATTAGCTTGACCCTGCCCAAAGGAAAACATGGTGTTTAGTTGCCAAAATAAGGTATTTTGTGGAGCTAAAAATGATGCATTTTTAAACAAATTTATATCTATTAAATTTGCTTACATGGAGGATATCAGTAGTATCAATAGCTTTTTTTGTTGTGGTTTTCAAATCATTGCAGTTTAAGTGACTTTATTTGGGCCTTATGATATCCCTGTGGGATCCATAGACCTTCCAGGGAAGGTAAGAGTGAAGCTCAGATGTTGCTGTAAGCTTTGACCTTGTTCGGGGTCACATTGCAGGACCACGGCTAGCACCAGTCCCAGGTTCGGCCGGGGCAGTCTCTTAAGCTTTTCTGTAGGCTCTGTACTCCAAGGCGTCAGTGTCCCGGATATTTTTAGGAAAGCCTTCCAATTAAGGAATAGGCTGAAGTAGATGAATGTATAAATGAGATGATTTTGCTTTACAAAAACTGGATGAGCTTTGCATGATTTTATATATAGCTTCTCATGTACTGATGGAATTATTAATTTTTGCTATGTGAAATTGAGCGTAGAGTCATAGAGTGAAGTCATAGAGTGAACAAGTGGCAGAGGCTGTAATAAAAAACCATGGTCTTTTCTGCCTGTTGGTTGTTGACATATTTGTTAGTTACACACAGAGGCCCAGCTTGGGGCCCTCAGACCATTGGACGGGCAGGACAGTTTCAGTTTCCTTTTTCATCAGTGTGGTAAGTGATAATTCAAACTTGCTTTAACTCTCAGGCATCTCTGGGTTAAGAGCCTAACAGATAATAAACACTCAGAAATGTACATAATCTTTGTTGTTGCTGGCAGTGATGGTGCCCTAACAGTTTTAGCATTAATGCTAAGAGCAGCGATGGAAGGGGGAGGAAGGATAGGCCAGCCTAGTTTCCACAGAGTTGTCAGCATGTTTGGTAAAATGCACGTGCTCGGTATAACAAAATAACAGATCTGTGTTTGCATTGTTTACTATTCTGGGCTTAACTTTCTATTGTCAATAATGTTTCACTTTCAGTGAGCCTTTGTGCTCCAGTTTCAGAACTTATTACGTCTTCTAATAGCTGAGTAATCATTTTGTGTAGACCCGTAACTTCTGGTAATCCTTGTTACTGTTATTCATATATGCAAAATTTGAAAAATAATCTTGCAGTAGCTATGAATACTTTTGTAGTCACTAAGATTTAACATTGCTTAAAAAGATAATAAATGTGTGAAGTTTTCTTTTTAAATGACTTATTTTTCCCCCCTACTGTGTCAGGAATCTTAAAGGCCACATTTCCAGGTTTGTGGGTCTCCTAACTGGTTTGCTTGCTCTTCCCTAACAGTTTTGTGCCTTTTCATGGGGTTTCTCTAACGCGCTGGCTCGCTCTCTATAGCTTTGCCTCACTGCGGAGTGTGGGTTGTTTTGCTAATGGCTTATCTTGTGCTTTGGGAAACTGCAGAGACGAACTCTCAGGTGAAGCTACCTTACTTACGGCTACCTTCCTCTGAGGCACTAATACTTTTTGCTGGTGTGAAATTTCTAAAGAATGCTTCTTAGCTTTCAAGCCCAGAAAAGTGTATTTTCCCTCAGGCCTTAGTTGTTCATCTGTTTGGGGAAGTGTGTATTTTTTTAGAGCCAAAATTAGTTCACTTTTATGGTACTGACAGAACTTCTCTCAGAAAGTTCTGGAAGGCAAAATAGGCCAACTGTGAAAGACCCCAGGACACACAAAGGCTGTCCTTATTTGGAGGTTTCTTGGCCGGTGATCCTGTGAGGTTAGTTCCTGAGGCCTCCACTTTTTAGAGCTGTCTGGTCAGAGTTAGAGAAGGCCAAGAAAGGTGGTGGTCCACAGTGTGCTGATTTAAATGACAGTTCTTTCTTATTTTTCTCTTTCTGGTTGACATGCCTTTTATACAACTTGGGTACATTTTTACTTCATATAAAATTCAAATGAAATAACTGATTTTACTGACGGTTTCATTCATGCTTTTAAAGAATTAAACTTCTCTTCCTCAAGGTAGTCGTGGGGTTGTGTGCCCATGGACATGATCCCTGTTTTCAATTTTACATTATTCAGATGTGTATTGTGTAGAAGATATTTTATGTCGCCCATTATTAACATTTTTTTCAAATTACCTAGGGTATGTTTGCAAGTAATCTAAATACAGATGATTCTTAAATTTTTTTCTTCTAAAAATGGTGAAATTAGGCATTTTAGTGAAAAGTTTGTTATAATTTTCCATTCCAATGTGTTTTGAAGAATGTACTGAGTATTGTGATCTTATTTTAAAAGAAGTTCTTAGTCAATTGAATAAATGTTCAGATGTTCCCTTTAAGTTCACTTTTTCTCTTGTGTTCCAGGAAACTCTCATTACTACTGTTGATTCTAATTCCAGGTATGTCGTCGTTTTCTCTTAAACCGATCAAAAGGCCAGTGGAATCAGGGTGTGATTAGGGCTCTTCCCCACCTGAGGACTCAGGGTCCCACTGCACCCCCTCTCAGTGTACAGCCCAGGGTCTTCTCCACTTGGCACCCAGATGACTGAGGACATCCCCTCCTCAACCGTCAGAGAGCTCAGCCTCTGGACACTCTTCAGAACAACCCCGAATCTCTCCCTCCAGCTGCAGACTGAACAGATTAGGTCTCCTTTCCTCCAGGGTCGTCCTCTGGCCTACACAGTCTTTTACTGTCCAGGCAAATGTGCTCTCTCATTCAGTATATGGTCCGTTTCTTAAATTGTAGTGATTATTTCTCCCTGAGCCTCGGCTCAGCATTCCTCTAAGTGTAACATGAATACTTGGTCTAGGGACTGGATTTCTGTGTCACAGTCCAAGATCCTGTTAGCGTTTGTGGCAGCCCTACCATATCATCTTGCATAACCACATATATCTCTCTCGTAGAGAGATTTGGCTCCAAGCTCAAAACCACACATTTAAGCCAATTTTATTTCCCCCTGTCAGACGTAACTGCACCAGGGGTTCTGGTACGTTCCCTGCATTCAGGCCGTAGTCCTTCACCCTATGTTTGTTGGCAGGTCAGTTTCCTTCTAAATGAAAACTGAAAACCCCAGCAAGATGAAAGTGATATTTGTAATCCTTTTGCAGTTTAGATCTTTTTATTGAACTCAGTCTTTGTAGGGGTTGATGTTTGAAGAGTATTAGATAGTAGGTTTATGACAGAAAATATATTATCTAGCTTAATTCACCTTCTACAGCCTGTATTGTTTTCTAAGAAACTGTAGGTTCATATCTAAACTGAAGGTCATTCTAGTTTTGTGTCTGGTTTGATCTGTAATCTGTCCTTTATAGTCAATCAAAAATTCTAGGCACTAGGACTGAAAGAGTCCTAGTTAAGTTAAGTCCTAGTGTAAGTTAGGGATTTTTCTGTGTTTATACCTATGAACCACAGATTCAGTAGTTTGGGCACACGGTTTCTTCATGTGGTAAATCTACTATGTGTGGGTAAAGATTAGATTTTCAAAACAGAATCACGGAACATAGCGCGGTGGTGCTCATAGCAACCTTAATAATCCTACGACTCAAACTCCTTAACTTCACAGTCCGGAAGATGTGCTGCTTCTCTTGGTTGTAGAGCTTGCTGATGGCTCTTCCAAGATGAGAACCTTGATTTTTTTGTTCTCAGTTTAGCTATTTTAAATTCTTAACGTATGTAAGTAGAATAAACCTGTAAGGAATATTCGCTTTTGTGAACCTGTGATACAGAACCCAGAGTTGGTGTCCTTAGGTAAGTCGCTTTTTGTAGGTAGCATCTGTTGAGGGAGCGATTGATAGCTTTTTGTGTAAGTTTAGAGAAATAGAGTAAGTGGCCTGGGGTTGGGGATCATTAATTTCTTACAAAGCTAGAGCCCTTGCTGGTATACTAGGGCATGTGTTGTGCTCACATTGCTTTTAGCAACTCAGAGTTGATGTTTCGTCCAGGCAGGTTATAGAAGTAATACAGACATGCCACAGTGATTTTCATGGTAATTAGAAGGAGCAAAGGTTTTGAGTCCCGTGCGTCGAACATCATGCAAGCATCATTGCTGTTTCTTTCCAGCTGGTGGACCAACTGGGTGATCCCAGCCATCTCCGCGCTTGTGGTGGCTCTGATGTATCACTTCTATACCGCGGAAGATTAAACACATTCTCAGAAGCCAAGGAAAGAAGAGACTGCTTTGGACCAGGGAGAAAGAAGCCAATGTTAACTGCTTCAACTGACAGAAACCTTCACCTGAAAAATAATTTTAACATACCTGTTTCCCTTTTCTCCTACTTCAAACCAAACCAAAAGAACTCTTCTGTTCTTTCTACTCCTGAACACTTAGAATGTGCCTTTTGTTCATCAACTTTTTTTGATGTTCCATCACTACATAATTTACTTATTGTAAGCATGATCTTTTAAAAATACATTTGGCTTTTAAAATATACCACCATGTTTGCCTGTCTGTTTGGGATATAACTGTTCCAACATTTAGAATCTCATTATTTAGCAGACTCATTTAATGTGCTAATCATTCAGACTCAAGTAGTCTCTATGAAGTGAGACGGACAGTGTCTTAGATCTCTCCTGGGGCGGCTTCCTGTTTCCCTCAAGCCAGGACTGCCTGCTCCAGCATAGTTTCCTTTCCCAGGGAATTAAGAAAAGCTCAGAAATGAAGATTTCTAATTTTTCTACTTGAAATAGATGATAAAATGAGAAGGGAACCTATAGGACCTATGAAAAAGACTCTCATCTCTTCTTTGATTAAAAACTACAGTCAACGTAAAAGGAAACCTGTGAACCATGAGAGGACATTTTAACTGTTCCCTCTCACAGACTAAAAATTTACTGAAGAGATTCTCAGTCATATAGTTCTAAAGTTTAAAAAAAAATCCTCATTCAGAGGAAAAATTTTACATACTCATTAAGGAAATGTTGATTTCCTACTTCACGAAAACAAAATTTGAAGGAGATTATGGGACATTTAGAATCCGATTTTTGAAGAAATGTGGCTGGTGGCGGTGAGCCCAGAGGAAGTCTGGTACAGCTCCATTCATTTTTCATTGGAGTTCCAGACTAATTCTAATGACAGACTAATTCTGTCATCTTTATTCTCTTCCCCATGCCTTTTTTCCTTTTAAATGCGGAAGCTTAAGGGATGAATTAGATTCTAAGTACTTTGTAGTTATGTATGACTGTACAAGTTTCTGTTGGCATACTAACCAACTGATAAGCACTGGAGTTCTTCAGAAGTAACTGAAACACCTTAGAAAGGAATTTTTTAATTACAGAGTATTGTTTAAAAAGAGGCAACAGGCCCCAAATTGAGTCACTTGTGCTAAACCCATGTCACCACACCAAGACTTGATACCTAAACTGTTGGGCAGTTTCAGCCTCTCTCAGGAGTAGCATCTTAGGCCGGCCAGTCTGGAATTAATCTGGTCAGTGCTAGCAAGATAATCCCTGGTGGACACCCACCCCCACGCGCCAACCCCTCACACTCAGGTGACTTTGCTTGAAACAGCTCAGCTCTGCTCAGAGTCTCTCTCTGCTCGTGAATGTCTTCCATTTGGTATAGCTCTTGGAGTTTCTTTCTGTTTGCCAGACAGGATATTGCCCGATTGATGAATTATTGAATAAAACTAATAAGATCTTTACATTTTATTCAGATGAATTTTGGATTTTAACAGATTGGGTGGCAGTGATGGGATCTGTAGGGCACTTCTGACAGCTTCGGGGGCCACGAGAAACACAGGCATGGCACCCACAAACCGCATTCTCTTTCTTGTTGTTCCCAAGGGCCATGGGTAAGTTCCTCCCCGTTCTGAGCTCTGCTTTCTTTGTGTCAAGCTCCTGACCTAACTGGCTTCACAAGCTCACGTTAGATGACAGTCACTGACTTCATGGTGAAAACTGCTGGTAGTCCAGTCCGAAGTCCCATCGGATCAGGATCCTCAGCCCTTGGTCAAGTCTCCAATTCTGTGTTGCTGGTGGTTCACGCCACAGTTCTCCATTTGTTTGGGATCCGATGGTGTAGTCCTGTCCCCAGTCCCATGCCAACTGGGGTCAGACTGGGTGTGACGTAAGCTGGCCTGGATCCAGTGTGTTTTGTGTAGTTAAAGGCTGTTGCTAATGGGAATCTTGGACGCCCAAAGCTGTATGATTGGTGGGCATGGGCTGAGCGTCTAATAGCTGTTGGAAGCTTGCCACCCAACTTCACCCAGAAGTTGGTCACAGAACAGGTTAGATTGACACTAGGTTACCCGCCAACCTCAGGAAGGTCTCCATGTGGTGAGATACACTAGAGAACACCACACAGTCCCCACGCCAACAACACATCCCTTTGGATATTACTTTGGTTCCAGAAGACCCAAAGCTGTAGTTCCAAGAGTTGATCACACCACCTTTTGGCACAACTTCTACACTTGATCTTAGCCAAAAGGCCGAGAAGCAATGTTGGCACAACTTCTTATTTGTTGTCTAAGAACTGTGGTCCAGAAGCTGTAGATATTTACAATGACAAAGTTTTACTGAATACAACCTAGAATTACGATGGCCATTATGAGGAATGTTCCCATTAGGCAAGATTTTGAAGGCCAGGGCTCCCAAACCAAACACACAGAATGGGTTCCCCCAGGTTGCAGGAGATCCTCCTCAGATATCTTAAACTCCTTGGTCAAAGACTGAACTAAGGGGCCATAGTCAAAGAATTTCCTCAGACCAGGGAGGATTCCCAAAAGTTTCCTGAAGAATTCAGAGTCATTAGCAGGTCTGGGGACCCAGGCTTCCAGATCTCTGTGGGCTTATGCGCATGCTCGTTAGCCCTGAGGAAGCCCCGAAATGGATGCATGAAGCAGATTGGTATAAACCTGAAGATATTTAGGGTTCTCGCTCTTAATTACAGTTCCCTCACAGCCCAGAAAATGCTTGCAAAAATGGTGACTGATCTTTTAAAAGCCATTGCCGGAAGGAGTTTTCCCTGCCTGCCTCATTTGGTTTATTCAAATAAGCAAACAAACAAGATGAACCTTGGCCAACTTTCCAGCCTGTCTGGAAGCTCTCTTCCTATGGTACCGCGGTTGCATATAATAAATGAGGTCACTCAACCTTGCTCTTGCTGCCCTGTTTGTAAATGGACCAATTCCTGAGACTAGTAGATTAGTTAAAAAAAAAAACCAGGATGGAACTGAGCTCCCATCACTCTGATAGAACTCATGACCGCAGCTGAGTGGTCTTGTGGGTGCCTCCGTATCTACTCTCAAAGGAGAACTCCCATCTGGGCCCCTCCCAGAGTTGATGGGACTTCAGGGGTTTTTTGGTAAATGACTGTTATTCCCTTAAACAGCCAAGGGAGACTGAAAATGAACGGAAAACCTTGCCAGATTCTGGTGGACACTGAAGCTGCACCAAGTCCACTTGGAGCCTGCAGGTGAGGTCTTGGGAGCGCTGGCAGAGGCGGGCTAAGGGTGAGGGTCCTTACCAGGGCCAGCTCTCCTGGATCTCTGCAGTGCCCAGTCAAGAGGGGAAAATAAAATTTCTTGAGTTGTCTCTTCCTTTCCAAAACCCATTGGTTATCGACTCACTCTCCCCACCCTTTCACTTGTCTCATTTTGTGTCCTAAGAACTTGCCTTGGCTTTCTGCCTGCCTTGGACATGACAGTTGTCACTTCTTCGTTTTGGCTGTCTTTGGGAGTTACTCCCTGGATCTTGGGAAGGTAGTCATCTTTGTATCTCTTTGGGGGGGACCCCTCTTACATCCAGGAGGGCATGTTCACTCCTGCCAAAAATATTTATTGTTTGTCCCAGCTAAAAACTAACAAAATATTTAAAAGATTTTTGTAAAGTCTGTGGTCAGAAGATGGCCAGACCGGAAGCTGATATTCAGTGCCTAATTGTCATTTTATTGTAGGCCTTCTCCCCTAAGCTAAAATGAGATTGTGCATCCAGAAGGAAAGAAAAGCCTTCTGAAGGCTTTGTAAAAAGGATTTACTAAAACTTCCAAAGATAAGCAGGTCCAAATACAGAATATAGAAATCTTTGATTTTCATCTTAGCTGGAAATCTCCCTGAAACATAACAAATCAAAGATAATGTGGTTAGATGGACAGATCAAGACTTTGCAATGCTTTGCAACCCTTTGCAACTCTGGGATCAATTCAAAGTTCACCTATTGTTACCAATCCTAAAACCACCTCTATCCATCTCAAATGGCTGGTCAGTATTGTAAACACTCTTGTCTTAGGAAACAAACTTTCTTCTGGGAGGAACTTAGGTGTGTTTCCCCCCAGCCTCCACCCCCATGCCTTTGGGATGTAAATGTTCTACCTTGTCTTTTCCCCACACCCTTAGCTAGACCCTGGTCTTTGAATACACACTTCAGGGAAGTCTTTCTTACCAGAAGAAAAAACAGAAGGGGGAAAGGGTTATATGAAACTTGGGCAAAAATCTTAAGTGTCTTCTCCACAAATACCAGTAAAAAAACTTTAGTCACCTGAGCAGGTAACATTTACTTATTTCATCTTCCAGACATACAATTTGCATCCAGGTAGTGAGTTCTGCATTATCCTACCTGTCTCATGGCTAAAGTTTTAAAACAAAAGCTGTAAGGTCTCTGTTGACTTCTGTCTATGTGTATAGGTGTTTATACATACATATTGTTCTCATGGGGTATTTTCCACCTCCATATGGCTTGCCAAAGTTTGTAAAAGAGCTCTATCCAGTTGACTTAAAGAAAATTGGGTGCTGAAATGAATTGTGTTCATAAAATTCTCACAAATAGCATAGAGGCCTAAATGTTTTTCAGGTTCATGTGATATGGGAAAATATTCAGTATTAAAGCTGATTAGAATTTGTTGGTTTAATTGAAATAGACATGTCTATAGAATTATCAACATTAAATATGCACACTTATATCTTTTATTCTGCCTGGATTTATTAGTCGAATAAGCTCATGTTTCGGTTTATAAAATTTGTCATCAGGAAAAATAACCTGGTATGATGGAATTTTCATAAGTAAACAATTGTTGAGAGAATGAGTAGCTAGGTATAAGTGGGTCAGAAGTTTTTAACATTTTTTTTCTTTTTTTTTAGTTTTTAACTTTTTAAATAGTTTTCCCAAATGCTTTTGTAACCTGAAACCTTGAAGTTTTGTTAAGTTAAATTAGTCATGGAATACCTAGGCCGTTTCTGAATAAAATACTGAAACATTGATTACTGAGTATGGATAGGTTTGTCTACTTTCTGGCTTCTCTTTGCAGAGCAGCTAAAGCTATTTGAGTCTATGACTGAGCAGGTGTTGTGCCATACTGAGAAAGCATGTGTTTGAGGAAATATAACATATATTCATGAATTTGCCAAGTCAGAGAATTCAGAAGGAAAAGACAGCTCACAATTGTTAACTTCCTTATTTTCCTCAGAAATTAAGATATTTGGGGGCGCCTGGGTGGCTCACTGGGTTAAAGCCTCTGCCTTCGGCTCCGGTCATGATCCCAGAGTCCTGGGATCAAGCCCCACATTGGGATCTCTGCTCGGCAGGGAGCCTGCTTCCCTTCCTCTCTCTCTGCCTGCCTCTCTGCCTAGTTGTGATCTCTGTCTGTCAAATAAATAAAATAAAATCTTTAAAAAAAATAAATAAAATTAAAAAAATTTAAAAAAAAAGAAATTAAGATATTTGAAGCATTAAAAATTAGAACCTGTGGAAGGTACTAGAAATAATAAGGGAAAGATTTGCAAGGAAAGTAAGATGCGTGTTTTTGGTAAGAGAAGGTGTGAGGAATGAAGATACATTTTTGTTGAGAGAAAAGAGAGTAATTTTGTTCTAAAGTGAAACTGGTTATTTCAGAATGGGAAAGGAAAAACAGGGCAAAAATTTTGAAGGGATATTTAAAATGTTGTAGAAGTTTGTGGAAAAGGAATCTTTGCAAAAGAATTTTATGTATGGTCAAGCTTTTTTCAATAAGTAAATTTAATGTCAAAAGTAATCTGCAGGGGCATCTGGGTAGCTCAGTTGGTTAAGTGTCTGACTCTTGATTTCAGCTCAGGTCATGATCTCAAGGTTAAGTTCAAGCTCTGAGTTGTCTCCAAGCTGGGCTCTGTGCTGGGTGTGGAACCTGCTTAATATTCTCTTTCCTTGGGAAGCCTGGGTGGCATAGTCAGTGAAGTGTTGAACTGTTGGTTTTGGCTCAGGTCATGATCTCAGGGTCATGAGATCAAGCCCCACCTTGGGCTCTGTGCTCAGTCCATAGTCTGCTTAAGACTCCTCTCCCTCTCTGTCTTCCCTGTCTGCTCCCCACCCCCGAATAAATACATAAAATCTTTAAAAAATGATTATCTCCCTCTGTATCCCCATCCATGTGTGAATGATCTCTTGAAAAAAAAAAAAAAGAAAGAAAGAAAAAAGTAATCTGCAAAATTAGATTTGGGTGTTCTCTCTTTTAAAAGGGCAAAGTGTTCTTGGACTTTTGGTCTGCTTTTGATAAGAGGTTGTGAAAAGTTTGTCCTTAACTTTTTAAGTAATCTAGAAATCAAAGATTCTGTGTTTGCCTAGAAAACAAAGGCCATGGTCAGGTCATGATTTCAGAGTTCTGGGATTGAGCCCCATGTCAGGTTCCCTGCTTAGCAGGGAATCTGTTTCTCCCTCTCCCTCTCCCCCTCCTCCCTGCTCATGCATACGCTTTCTCTCAAGTAAATAAAATCTTAAAAAATATAATAATTTCCTGGTTTCGTAATGTGTTTATCATGGCTTTGATTACTAAAGAAAACTGAGTCTTCTCTGTTGATAGAGCTAAGTTTTTTACACAACTGTTTAACTGTCTGCATTTGCCAAAGTCTTTGTCATTATGATTAAATGGATAACTAAGTATCGTTTCACCGTGGCCTGTGATCCTATTTGACCAAGTGCTTTAAAACCTTGTGATATTTTTTACAAACTTCCCCCAAACCAAATTCTAATTGATGTCTTTTTGAGCTGGAGATAACTTTGGGATTTTCCAGAGACCCTACTGCATCTCAGAAGATTCGTAAAATCACCTTATCTTTTTAGAAAGATGTTAAACTAATTAGCCTTATTTGATATGTTAGGTTACATGGGAAGTATTGTCAAATAAGTCATACTAAGCCTTCTTTGTGTTGTGTAAGTATATGTTGCAAGTATTCTAGAAATTGTATAAAATTCCTAGAAATCTGATATGCCCTACTATAATGTTCTTTCTTTTTTTTAGTTAACATATAATGTATTATTTGTTTCAGGGGTACAGGTTTCTGATTCATCAGGCTTACACAATTCATAGCACTCCCCATAGCACATGCCCTCCCCAGTGTCCATCACCCAGCTACCATATTCCTCCCACTCCCCTACTCTCCTCCCCTCCAGCAACCCTCAATTTGTTTCCTGAGATTAAGAGTCTCTTATGGTTTGTCTCCCTCTCTGGTTTCGTCTTGTTTCATTTTTCCCTCCCTTCCCGTATAATCTTCTATCTTGTTTCTTAAATTCCTCATATCAGTGAGATCATATGATAACTGTCTTTCTCTGATTGACTAATTTCACTTAGCATAACACCCTCTAGTTCCAACCACGTTGTTGCAAATGGCAAGATTTCGGGGTTTGATGGCTGCATAGTATTCCATTGTGTATCTGTACCACATCTTCTTTATGTATTCATCTGTTGATGGGCATCTAGGCTCTTTCCATAGTTTGGCTATTGTGGACATTGCTACTATAAACACTGGGGTGCAGGTGCCCCTTCGGATTGCTGCATTTGTATCTTTGGGGTAAATACCCAGTAGTGCAATTGCTGGGTCATAGGGTAGCTCTATTTTCAACTTTTTGAGGAACCTTCATGCTGTTTTCCAGAGTAGCTGCACTAGCTTGCATTCCCACCAACAGTGTAGGAGGGTTCCCCTTTCTCCGCATCCTTGCCAGCATCTGTCATTTCCTGACTAGTTAATTTTAGCCATTCTGACTGGTGTGAGGTGATATTTCACTGTGCTTTTGATTTGTGTTTCCCTGATTCCGAGGGATGTTGAGCACTTTTTCATGTGTCTGTTGGCCATTTGGATGTCTTCTTTGCAGAAATGTCTGTTCATGTCTTCTGCCTATTTCTTGATTGGATTATTTGTTCTTTGGGTGTCGAGTTTGAGGAGTTCTTTATAGATTTTGGATACCAGCCGTTTATCTGATATGTCATTTGCAAATATCTTCTCCCATTCTGTCAGTTGTCTTTTGGTTTTGTTGACTGTTTCCTTTGCTGTGAAAAAGCATTGTATCTTGTTGAAGTCCCAGTAGTTCATTTTCGCCCTTGCTTCCCTTGCCTTTGGCGATGTTTCTAGGAAGAAGCGGCTGCGGAAGTGGCGGAGATGAAAGAGGTTGCTGCCTGTGTTCTCCTCAAGGACCTGCTATAATGTTCTTAGTAATAATTTCAGTTATTAAAGTGTTGTGTATCACAGAAATAACTACATTTCCTTTTTAAATGAACTCTCATCAGATTTAACAGTGGACATTTTACAGTCTTTTATCATTTAGAGACAGTTACCGTTTTACTCTGATGCTTTTACAAAAGTGAGACTGATGGAAAGGACCCAGTAAGAATTCTTGATCACTGACGCTGCTGCCAATGACAGTGTCAATCCTTGGGCGCGTGCATCACAACTGAAGAAAGTGCCACCAATCATCTGGTCCCGTGCAAACACCAGACACCTCAAAATCAAACTGACAAAATAATCAACACCAGAGCAGACTGCTTTCACACAATATGCCAGATCAAGACTTCATACTTTACCTAGCCATGAATCCCTCTCCTCTCTCCCCTTCACTGCGACATTTTTCTAGAAAGATGACACCACCATCTGTCTTTCTCAGGCCATTGCTAAGGTGAGGGGTGGAGGAGGTAACCTTTCAGACTGTTGGATTTTTCATCAAAAACTGATCTGTCCATGATGCTGGAGACCCCTCGTCTTCCCTGGACTGGTTTCTCTCCCGTTCCCAATGCCACCGTAAACCGCAGTGGGACTCCCTTCAGAAGTCACAGACTCTGACTTTCATGGCCAGAACATCCAGTGCCTTTTTGTCTTTTTCGGTTATAACTGTACCTGCACAATGAGACACATCCCCACATTCTCGTAATTATCTAAATCTGATCTGCCCAGTCATGAAAAGATCGTACCAGCAGTGTCCACCTTTGCCAGGAATTTAGAATGACTCTGTATTTCAGGCCAGGAGATTTACTTTCCAAATGTGCTGAAATGACCCCTGGCTTGAATGGACAAATGTGACAGTCCTCGGGAATGAATACATTAACAGTCCTGCCTTAGCTGGAATGGTTTATACCCTGACAGGATTTACCTTTGTCTGTGGTGGTTATCGTCATCCCTGGGTCTATGAATGTGGACTTGGCTGGCTCATCACCAGGGCTGGGGCTGGTTCTCCTCGTGCTGCCACCTTCTGCCATAGAACTTGGCGGAATCTGAAAGTCCTAAATTCAAATCTAGTGTTTTAGGCCATTAGCCTAGTAGATGTTAGCAGATTTGAAAATACTCAGACCTACTATGTGTGTTTCCTCTGTTTGTACTACCCCACCACATACATGTGAGTGGACCCCGGTATTGTGAGGATCAGACTGAAATGACTGGGGGCCCTGAGTGGCTCAGTCAGTTAAGTGCCTGACTCTTGGCTTTGGGTCAGATCATGATCCCAGGGTTGTGAGATCAACCCCTCTGTCGGGCTCTGTACTCAGTGTGGAGTCTGCTTGAAATTCTCTCTGCCTTTCCCTGTGCCCCTCCCACTCATGTGCTCATACACACTCTCTCTCAAATAAAATTTCTTTTTTTTTTTTAAGATTTTATTTATTTATTTGACAGAGCTCACAAGTAGGCAGAGAGGCAGGCGGGGGTGGGGCGCGGGCAGGGGAAGCAGGCTCCCTGCTGAGCAGAGAGCCTGATGTGGGGCTCGGTCCCAGGACACTGGGATCATGACCTGAGCTGAAAGCAGAGGCTTTAACCCACTGAGCCACCTAGGTGCCCCTCAAATAAAATTTCTTAAAAAGAGAAACAAAATGACCATCAAGCTTGTACCCTTTTTGCCTGGTGCACATGTGTTTTGAATGTTTGCACTTCCCCATCTGGATCACTTTAGAGGAAAGATTGCTTTTAGTTAGGATGAGGTATTTGGTATGCGAAATTCCAGCAAAACAAACTGTAATTGTGATGCTTACAGCTCACAGACACATCACATCCATGTACAGAGTCTGTGAGGCTGGGCTGAGATCCAGTGTCTAAACTCCTCTCTGTGCTCCTTTCTGACAGTATTTGTGTTCACTCTCTCTGGAGGTGCAGTTTGGTTTGGTCCCAGGGTGGGGAACTTTCGTACTTTCCAGAGTAGTAGAGTCCCCCTTGAGAGATTCGGATCCACTCCTGTGGCATCATTGTTTGCAATACAGCCTTGCATATAAGGTGACAGGGAATGAGATGGTCCCTGTTCTCGGCGAGCCTTGCGATCCTCCAGGGAGGAGTGAAGACATGATGGCAGGCTCTGGGCTAGACTTACACATGTGCTGTGTTCATCTGTTCAGAAGCAGGGACAGACTGAGGGAGGGGCAGCAACAGGTGAGGAAGATGTTTCGTGCAGGAAACCTGGGTATCAAACTCCAAAACAATAAGAAAGGATACGAAGTGTTTCCATCATGATGGTTGAGGAGGGGAGGGTTCTATCAGAAGGTATAGCCTGCAGTCAATCAACAAATGTTTGAGAATTTGAGAGAGATGAAATCATTACATAAATTCTGAAATCTAAATCTACTTGTTTTTTGATTGTCAAACGTGAACATTTCCATTGAGATGGAAAACAAATGCCAAGTTGTTGGTGGGAACGATGCATCTGTCAAGGAAAGTCCTAAAAATGGATAAAGAGGCTTGTTTTCCTGCTTCTTTACTCTTGCCTCAGCCTGGTATCTTCCTGGTCACAGTCCTTTGTTCCTCCTGAGGCTGGTGACGCAAAGAATCCAATGAGTCATGAAATTCAGTATGAACCAAAGCCTACACGAGGTGTAGCATTTCTGACACATTGAAGGAGTTGCTCTAAGGAGGGTGAGGGCGCAGCAGGTCCTTCCGATCCCACAGGTGGTCTCTGCATTTGAGGGCATTTGGAGTCTTTCCAGGACCAGGCTAAAGTTTGCTAGAAGCACTCATGTCCTGCTGTGAGGCGGTTGTGTACTCCATCACCACTTAAAGAAGCAAGTGAAACAAATTTGCTTGTGTCCATAGCTTAGGTCCCTCAGAAAAACAACTCAAAATATGCAATTGCAAGCATTTCACCTTCAGTCCACATAATATAAGGAATCATTCAAATGGTATGTTGTCACTTTTAGATGATGAAATTTGATTTAATTGTCTTGAAGCCATGGAGGATTCTGGAAGTAACTGAACAATTAAAAGTTCTCATAGAAAGAATTCACAATTCCCATCATTTTAAGTGACATGTATCCTGTGGTGAATACTCAATTTTGAAAACTCTTGTTTCATTATCCTAATATTCTGAGCTGAATTTCAGTTTAATGATTATGCTTTTCATGTCAATATCTCTTTAGGAGCTAAAGGAATTAGCAATTGATTTAGAAAGAAATCAATTGAGAATGGACAAATGGAAAAAATTAATATTGTAACAAAGAGGAGTAGCATTACCTTTGCATTCATTGCTTAGTTCACTAGTTCAAGAGCACAGTAAAAGATCCATAATTATCTTGGAAGAAAACATAAGCCTAATTCTTCATGATTTTGGATTAATCAGTGGTTTCTTAGTCATACCAGAAGCCCATGCTACAAAAGTATAGATAAATTGAACTTTATCAAAATTAATCACTTTTGTACTTAAAGGACACAGTCAAGTAAGTGAAAAGACAACACACAGAATGAGAGAAAGTATTTGCAAATCATACAATTAATAAGAGACCTGTAAAGAACTCTTATAATGCAATAAAACACATTGAAAAATGAGCAAAAGATCTGATTATACACTTCTCCAAAGAAGATATACAAATGGCCAATGAGCCCATGAATTGATATTCAATATCATTAGTTATTAGGGAAATGCAAATCAAAACCACAAGATACCACTCCACACCCATTAGGAAGGTCAAATGGTAACTGTTGACAGAGAGGTGAAGACCTTGGAACCCCTGTGCCCTCTTGGTTGGAATATAAAGTGGTGTGCTGCTATGGAAAACAATATGGCAGGCCCTTAAAGAGTTAAATATAGTATCACGTAGGACCCAACAATTCCACTGATAGATACATGCTTAAGAAAATTGAAAACAGGTGTTCAAAACCTTTGCATGAATCTTCACAGCATTCACAATCACCAAACAGTGGAAACAACCCAAATATCCATCAATAAATGGATGGCCTACCAAGATGTCTTGATGGACTGATTGACTCTCGCTGTAGAATATCATTTAACAAGAAGAAGTGCTCTGTGTGTTACAACGTGGCTGACCCTTGACAACAGGATGGTGGGTGAAAGAAGCCAGTCACCAAAGGCCACATATTGTACAATTCCATTGGTAGGAAGTGTTCAGAATAGGCAAATCTATAAGGACAGAAAGCAGTTGGCTAGGTCTAGGTAGAGGGTTGAGGGTAAATGGGGAGTCGTGGCTAATGTGTGTTTGGTCTCTTTTTGGCGTGATGAAAAAATTCTAAAGTTGCCTGTGGTGATGGTTGCACGTGTATGAACATAAAAACGCCCCGTGGAATTGTGCAGCTTAGGCGGGTGAGTTGTATTGTATGGGAATTACATTTCAACCCAGCTGTTATTTAAGAAATTCAAGATCCAAGCACACTCATCCTTTAAGAAATAGTTCTCTGGTTTGTTATCTCAGAAGTGTCTGCCCAGGTCACACCACAAATGGGGGGTGACATCCTGCTCTCCCTCAGTGTCCCTTCCTAAAATCAGCCATCTGTTAAAAGTGGTCTTCTGTGATGTGTGGGGTGTGAAGCCAGAAAGGGGGCTCTTTATATTTTGTCCTTATTTATACAGTTTGAATGAAAATGTTTGGCTTTTGCAATCAATAGTAAGAAACAGCTGGAAGGACGATGGGCTCCAACACCCATCTCTTTTGTCCACCCCCTGTGTCACCGCCTTAGTGCACACGTTCACCTCTTCTCTGGACTGTGGCTGTCAGCACCCCCCGCTCCTCCCACCCGGATCTGGCCATGCCATTATGTTGTCCCGTGCTGTGTCCTTGCGCCTCCTCCAACTCCTGGAGCGTGGGAGGTGTTTGTTGACTGAATAACTAAACTAATGATGAAGTCCCATAGCTGCTCCCCCACCCCCGTCTCGACACCTAACGTGGAATCCCCACCACCATCAGACGGTTCACACAGAGACACCACTTCCGTGTCACTCTCGCCCGAAGCCTCGGTGGCGTCACCAAGTCCGAGGCAGAGCTGAAGGCACTTGACCAAGCCCTCCTCAGCCTTGGAAGGCAGTGGTTTGTAAGAACTGCCGTCCGGAGGAGTGTTGTGTCCTGGAGCGAGGGTGCGGACTCCAGAAGGTCTCGCGCGGCCTGAGGCAGACAGTGTTCGCTGACAGAGCTCCGACCCTCTCGACCGGCTGGATCCTGTCGGCTGACGAAACCCTCCGAAAGGCTACGTGGGAGCCTCGGCCTCGGAGCCCGTCAGGAGATGGAGGACGTGAGGGAGGAAGCTTATCAGCCGCGAGCAGGCGGGCGGGCAAGGCCGGCGGCGTGTCGGAGGGTCGGGGAAGTTCTGTGCCCTCGGCCCGGTTTGATTAGCTTCAGCTGACGCGCCGTTATCTCCGCCCGAGGCGCTATCTGCGGGCTCCAGCACGGCCGACCGCCCAGTCTGCGGACCCCCGGGCCGGCGCAGGTCGCTGGGCAGCCCGTCCGGGTACCTGTCAGCCGCCTTTCCCCGGCGGCCACTGGTGCGGGCCGAGCGCGCGGCTCCTCGGAAACCCGTGCTTTCGGCTTCCCAGAGTTGCGAGGCTCGGCGGTAGCTACGGGAGCATTTTCCCTTTCCTGTCGGGGGAGCCGGTCACGGACCCCCTTTCCTGTCAGAGTGAGCCGGTCACGGACCCCCTTTCCTGTCGGGGGGAGCAGGTCACGGACCCCCTTTCCTGTCAGAGTGAGCCGGTCATGGACCCCCTTTCCTGTCAGAGTGAGCAGGTCACGGACCCCCTTTCCTGTCAGAGTGAGCAGGTCACGGACCCCCTTTCCTGTCAGAGTGAGCCGGTCACGGACCCCCTTTCCTGTCAGAGTGAGCCGGTCACGGACCCCCTTTCCTGTCAGAGTGAGCCGGTCACGGACCCCCTTTCCTGTCAGAGTGAGCCGGTCACGGACCCCCTTTCCTGTCAGAGTGAGCAGGTCACGGACCCCCTTTCCTGTCAGAGTGAGCAGGTCACGGACCTCCTTTCCTGTCAGAGTGAGCCGGTCACGGACCCCCTTTCCTGTCAGAGTGAGCCGGTCACGGACCCCCTTTCCTGTCAGAATGAGCCGGTCACGGACCCCCTTTCCTGTCGGGGGAAGCGGTCACGGACCCCCCTTTCCTGTCGGGGGGAGCCGGTCACGGACCCCCTTTCCTGTCAGAGTGAGCCGGTCACGGACCCCCTTTCCTGTCAGAATGAGCCGGTCACGGACCCCCTTTCCTGTCGGGGGAAGCGGTCACGGACCCCCCTTTCCTGTCGGGGGGAGCCGGTCACGGACCCCCTTTCCTGTCGGGGGAAGCGGTCACGGACCCCCCTTTCCTGTCGGGGGAGCCGGCCCCGGACCCGCAGACCCTGAATACCCCTTCAAGCGACTCCCTGGCTTGGCTGAGGCGCTCGCGGGCTCGAGGAGCCCTTCCAGGCGGCCGCGGGGCAGGTCTTCGCTCTCGCGCCCAGCGCCCCCGGGAGCGCCCTTCCGGGGTCAGCCCGGCTGAGCACGCGCCCTTGCTCGGCCGCTTCCCGGGGCGCGTCGGGTGAGAGCGGAGCCCACGGCCCTTCCCTCTCTCCCGCAGCCCCTGTGGCCTCCGCTCTGCGCCCCCTGCAGGGCCGGAGCCCCTCCCTCGGGTTCCGGAAGGCCCGCGGCGGCCCCTCGGCCGAGCCAGGCCCGCAGAGAACACGCGGGGCTCCTGAGAGTGACTCCCTTCGCGCCCGTGGGGTTTGTCGGGCTGCGGGGTCGCCCCTTCCTGCTTTCCCAGGGCGGCCGAGGCCCCTTGAACGGTGCGTTTGGGTGGCGGCTACTCCGTCGGGTAAGCGGGAAACCGGGAAACCGTTTTACTGAGCGTGCTCTGCGCTCGGGCGTTCGTCTCCTCGGCCGCAGCCGCGCGGGGGGCGTCCCGGCCGGCGTCAGGCGCGTCGTCCAGAGGCCCTTGCTGTCGCCCAGAGCCCGACTTCGGGACCGCGGCCCTGCTGGGGCTTCAGTCCTCCGCGTGGCCTTTGTCGTGACCAGCCCCGTGTGAACAGCCCCTGGACCAAAGCCTCCCCCGCGGCCGGCTTCCCGTGCGGCCTCCCCGGACCCTCTCGTCTGGGCGCCGCGGCCCTCAGAGACGCCGAGGGAGACAGCGAATCCCGCGACGACTCGAAGCGGGGTGGACGGCAGCGCCCCGGGGCGGTTCGTCGTGCGGCCCGGGCCGCCGGCTCGTCCTCTCCCGCGGCGAGCTCGGGCCGTGAGGGGAAGGTCTCTGTGCTGTGCTCGCGCCGCCTCTGACCACGTCTCTCGGTCGGACAGACCCGACGGAAAGATGTTCTGCTCGCTTACTGGCAAATGAGGCTGGAAGTCGGACCCCTGCGGTTTAGGGCAGCCGATTTCAGCCTCAGGAAGCCGCTCCAGAAGGTCCTCAGAGCCCCAGAAACGACGTGGGACACTTCGTTCATGCTTGTTGTTCTGGGACAGGTACTGGGACCTTCCCTTAAATTCGCAGGGGGCCTGCCATTCCCGAAAGGTCGAGGACCACTAGTGTCAGTGTAAGAAAGAAGGAAAGATCAACCCTCTTCAGGTCACAACCGCTCCCAAAATGTACCCTCCAACCATGCCCTGAGCTAGGAACCGTCTTGGCCTGGGGCCACAGGTCTAAACAGCCCCTCCCCTCCGGAAGCGACATCCGCGGGACCTGCAAATAAGACACATGCGTGGAACACCAGTCAGTGAATGGTGTCATGAAGGGGAGGAGGAGGAAGTGTCCAGGCCGGGGTTGTGATTCCAGGGGGATTAGGAAATCCTCCATGAATGGGAGACCTCTGGGTGCGGATCGGCATGAAGTGAGGGAACCTGTCATGCAGGTGTCTGTTGGAAAGCAGACAGACAGCCAGTGCGAAGGACCTGTGGCAGCAGCGTGCCGGGCGTATTTGAAGAGGAACAAAGAGGCAAGCCTGGCTTCAACAGCCATCACCCGATTTGCATGTAGAGGGAGCTCTCTGCAGATTACAGACTGCGGGTGGCCAAGCACAGGAGCGCAAGCCTAGGAATGAGTACGTGTCTTTATAAATACGTTTTCATGTATTTAGACTTCTCAAAGTGGGAATTTTTAAGTTACAGTTATTACCTTTGTACATATTTATAGAAAAAAGAAAACAAGACCTATAAATCAGAAATCTATGAAAATAAAATTTAAATTGGTGACCACCTAAAAATAACTACAATTAGCCTCTCAATATATATATTCTTCCAGGATTGCTTCTCAAGTTCCTTTAGAAAAGTGGAATCGCATTGGAAAGATAGTTTTTCACTTTATAATGAATAGTAGGAATCTGCCTAGATCAAAACGCAAAAGGCTGCGTCTTTACTGAATGTAGTCTGTTAGGTACTATTAGTGCATTTATTGTAGTAAAACATTCATGTACTCACTTTTAAAGGAAGTCCACAAGGCCTCCACCCAGGCTACCCCACGTCTGTTGTGAAGCCCAGCAGCATCCGTGAGTTAGTTAAACGAAGGATCTCGGCCCACCGCAGCAGGGTTACTCTGGAGGCCTTTGGAGGAAGACCCTCCGCCCCCCTGAATGGGTTGTTCCCTGAGGCTCTGTCTGCACTCCTCTATTCATCCGACCTGGAGGAAGGCAACTGTTGTCATGACCTCAAGTATGACCTTGTCACTCCATACTCCCCTTCTGAATCCCTTGACCAGAGACCTTGCATCCATCCATTCAGCCCAGTGAGAAGTTTCCATATGTCAGTTTTCCTAGAAAGCCCTGGAGGTACAAACCCGCCAAGACATGAGCAAGCTGGAGAAGGTTCCAGGAGACTGGCTTGGGCATCTGGGAGTTGGTGGTGCCCGAACATACAGGCTGGAGACAGAAGCTGTCTGCTCTCCGTCTAGGGGACAGGGAGGCCTGGGAGGAGGCTGAGCACAGAGGTCGCAGGGAGGCCAGGGGCTTGCAGGGCTCTGAGCCCGAGGGAGAGGCTGCCACAGAGATGTCCCTGGGGGGACAGAGAAGAGGAGGTGCTGGCCCACAGCCCTGGCAGCTTTGCCACGGGCCAGGCACACTTTGGAGGGTGTCACGTTAGGACCTCACCCAATCCTCACATGTACAGGAGGTAGGAACCTGCTGTAATCTCCGTGTTAAAGATGAAGCCACAGAGGCTGAGAGAGAACTCCCCCAAGGTGACCAGCAAGTGACAGCTGGGACCCAATTCCTGTCAGGCTGGCTCTGAAGCCACATGCCAGGATTGAGACTGCAATCATGCCCTAGGAGAGTGGCAGGACAGTCCTGGCCGGCCTTCTCAGGGGAGACTGCTTTGTCCAGAGTGCTGGTATGATGGGCCTGGAGGGTGTGGGAGAATGGGGCTGCCTCGGGGCCACAGGTCCCAGGCTGGAAGGGCCAAGGAGGCCAGAATGTTCCAGAAGCGTCAGAAAGAGGAAAAGGGGAAATGGGAATCCACGCCTCTCATCTTCCGTGAGGGGAGGTGGCAGAGGACGGAAGGAGGAGTGCCGTGCGGAAGGGACGGAAGGTTGCCCAGGCAGCACAGAGACGCCAGCTGGATCAGAGACCATGCATGTGGCGGGGTTTGGTGTCCCCAGCTGGGTTCAAATGCACTGTCCAGTGTCCTCTCAAAGTGAGGCCCCACGTGGCCCCACAGGCAGGAAGTAAGGTCCCTTGGCCCCATGGCCTTCCTCCCGTGAGGTGGCTGCTAACACTCAGGGCACTTACTGAGTGTAAAGGCTTGTTCTGGTTACACTCACCGAAATGGTAGCAACCTGCCCTAGGCATCTGCTCTCTGCCACCAGTGTCCGTTCCCACTTGCTCGCAGCACCCTGATTTGACTGGCAGGAGATCACCTTCCCTTGCTCTCAGCTCTGTGTTGTGGGTGGGATTGACCCGCCGCCTACCTCCAGGGTGAGCCGTGATGAGCTCGAGCTGAAAACATCCCATCTCCTGACTATAGTGAAAAAGTATTTCACTCTGTCAGAACCAAGGAGGTGGAGGAGCTGTTTGCCAGTGTTTGTGGGAAGGTGGTGCCTCTTCCCTCTGTGTGTGCTTCTGAAGAGGCCGTTTCTCCTCTCCTGGGTGATAGGTTGTAGGGATATATGACTTGGCATGTTGCAGCCATATTGACATCATGAGATACTTTGGGTCCTGCTGCGGTGAGGACTCATGAGGTCTGAGATGAGCCTGTCCCTATGGAAGGCAGACTAGAAAGATGGGGAAATCTGAGTCACTAAGCTGCTGGGTCATGCCTGTCCTGAAGCTAGCATGATCTATCATGGGGCTTTTTATAACACTGGAAGCATAGTATACTGCTGACAATTTGACAAGTGTTGCCCTACAAGAATGGCAGTTTCTGTCAGTTCAACCTGAGAGTTGAAATTCATAAATCCCCTTGCTTGTCTAAGCCAGTTTTAGGTTGTTTTTGTCACTTGCTCCTCAAAAGACAGGCAGTGAACACAAGCTGGACCTTAGAACCATGCCCCAAGGAGGGGGAAGCTCCCGCACTTAACCCCCAGGTCTGATGGCTCCCAGCTACCTCCGTGCTGCTCTTGCTACATCCCAGCTGGTAGCAGAGATGCGTTTGTGCCTGTGGCCATCCCGCAGGTGGCCAGCCCACGGGAGACAGGTGTGGGCACTCTTGGCCTCCCTGACCACCACGTCTGTCAGTCCCAGCCTGGAAGAGTTATGATTCAGAGCAAATCCGAGGTCAGGTCGGCAAAAGGGAGCAGGTTAGCATTCAGGAGCCCTTTCACGTGGGCGCTGGCGGCAGTCAGGGGGTCGGGGACGGACACTTTTCTTTGGAGGGCACTCCATCCCTGTCATGGATGTTCCCTCAAACACTGGCTTGGCCCCAAACAAGGGCCTTCCCATAAATACTGAGAATGCATCGAGGGGCCCTCAGGGCACACACGATTATTTGCATTTTTTAACTTGGAGTGAATATTTGGAAACAGCCAGAGGGATTTGTGCGTGGTGGAGTAAGATCCACTCCCGTTCGCGGGCTGCAGGCAGTGCTTCTGGGTTAGAACGTGTGCTCTGTGGCTTGCTAAGCTTTCCTGCGAACACCGATGTCGCTTGGATGGCCCACAGGCTCAACCGGGAGCCATAATTCATTACCACTGAGTCATCGAGTTTCATCAGGTAACAGGCACTGGCTCGTGTGGGGAGAGAGAAATCTAAGTCCTACTGCACATGTGTGGGTCTAACTGAACTGTGTTTATGGGTGAAACACGCCCCTCTCTCCTCCGGCCCCCGATTTGTCAGTTCCAAACCCTGTCCCCAGAGAGAAGAGGACGTGCCCCCCGCCCATGGTTGCTAAGGCTAGCAAGTTCTTTGCTTCCACTGCCAGGGTTGAAGGTCAAGGAGCTATTAAAAACCATACACCTTCTTTCTAAGGGGTGTAAAGTGAAGGATTGCACGACATGTTAATAGGGAAAGTCAGATTTCGAGCATCTCTTGGCTCTTGCTTTTGTGGTGTGGGGATGTGTCCCCATTGTTGTGCAGGGCATGCTATTTGGGTGAGAAAAGTATTCTCGTTGTAACTGCTTCCCCATAGAGGCTAAAGGCTGCACCAGGGCCTTGTCTCGCATGGCCCCCGCTGCCTTGAACTCTTGTGTGGGCAGGAGAAAAGAAAGAAGATATGTTTAATATCTTCTGTGTCTACCTGCTGTTAAGTATTGGTCTTAACTTTAGCCCAACAATTAAATGATAGACAAGATTCATGTTCTCATTTTGCATGTGGTGCATCAAAGCATTATTATATTTTCATGTGACCTAAACTTCTTGGCTTTTACTTTCAGGTAATAATTGAGTTCTCTTTGGAGAAAGCATGCCAAGGAGCCCTTCTGGAAACCCTTTCTAAGATCATGAAAGCTAGACTAGCAAACTGGCAACTAATTTCCTAACCACCATGAGTTAATTATCACCATATGTTTTATTATATTTTTATCAATTATACATACTTGATAATCTAATCGATTGACTAATCACTAACAAAACCCATGCCATAAACCAAGAGTTCAGAGGTAGGTTATCTGGGGACAGATCTGAGGCTGACTCACCTGGCAGTTAACTCTCCTGGAAAAGTCCAGGAGCAGAGGATGCGGATGAGGGAAGCATCTCCCGTTGTCCTCATTGACTTGGGCACAGCTAGTTCATTGGCAATTAGTCTGTCGTATTGGTTTTCCTGGGTCATAGTAGGAGGTGGTGTTTCTAACCCTACAACTTTTTCTTTTTTAAAGATTTATTTATTTGAGAGAGAGTAGGGGGAAGGGGCAGAGCGCAAGAGAAACAAACTTAAGCAGATTCTGCACTGAGCTCAGACCCCCATGGGGGCTCGATCTCACGACCCTGAGATCAGGACCTGAGCTGAAACCAACAGTCAGACACTCCACTGACTGAGCCCCCCAGGTGCCCCTGTTTACAGTCCAACTTCTACTGGACCTCTTCTTTATCATTTCTGCTCAAAATGTACCACTTGGGCCTCCTGGGAATGCCAGGGATATTCCGGAGAAAGAATCAGGTTTGATGAACAGCGCCCACACGGGGAGTTTCTGATAGACAATACATTTCTATTCTTTGTAAATAAAACTGTAACTGTTGGGCCCATTGTTTAATTCATTAGCTTGTAAAGCAGGAAAATACTGTGCAAGCAATCAGTGCGCCCACCTCCTTGCTGGAAAGGAAAACATGAACAGTGAAGGAGACCCAGATCCAGACCAACATTTTTATCCTGGAAAATTGGTGTCGTGACCCCTGTCCGGTGCTCCTGGAAACTTCAGCGGCCTGGACGGTGTCTATGGAGCTCCTTGGGCCCCAGCTGGGTCTAGCTGTCCCCGCAAGCCCAGGCGAGCGAGAGCAAGGCTGGCAGGAAAGAAGAGCACGTCGAACAGACCCTGCTGGGATAAAGAACTCAGCCACCCCGCATGCTCCACAAATCCAAGGGCCGCTGAACGGGGTGGAGCCAAGCCCAGAACAAAGTCCCACCTTCCACGTTGACAAATCTGTTCATCACAGGCACTCGGGGCAACAGGTGTTTTCACTGCCCTGCTGTTCCTTCTGGGTTGAAAACCTGACCCGCCTGGCAGTACCCATGCCAATGACTCAGCACCTAGCTGGGGGTGGAGCTTTGCCAGAAGGTGCTGTGAGGCTGATGGGCGGAAGCAAGCCGGCCTTCCCAGGGCACCTTCTGCCCCGTGCACACATGGGTGCGTGTCAAGGTCACTAGGAGTTGGTGGAGTTCAGATTTCCAGTCTTCAGCTGGGAAGAAGGGGCATTTGCTGCGTATTTTTGCCTGAAGCTCTGTATTGAATTTGTGACTGGTGAAGAACTAAAAATTATACCCCCTCACAGCTATTGCTCACGTCCCTGGTAGCATCACGTTTCCCGCCAGCAATGGGGTAGAGTTTCTGTTAGCTTAAAAAAAAATAAAAAGCCTCATTAAAACTTCCCGTTGACTGCATTATTACGACCGTGTTCATTTTCAGGCACGAAGTTGGGTTAGAGCGTCTTAAAGCAAAGGCGGGGCAGTGTGAGGTGCTCAGGGATGACTTTGAACCTGGAAACCCACACAGTCGGAGCCATCTCCGGGGGCGAGTGTCCGCCTCGTTCTCTGCCATATTCTCTTCCTGCCAACATAACTTCCCCAGTGAGTCTGCTTTGTTTTCTCTTCCTTTACTTCTGGCTGGCCGATATGTTCTGCGCCTTCTGGCGCACACGCAGGGAGGGGCTGGCTTTCCGGCCCGGCAGAGGATCACCAGAGCCTTTGGCACCCCACGGATGGGTCCGCTGGGCTCGGGGATCTCTGTGGTGCAGCCAGTGACCCTGGTCACAGAGCACAGCCCCAGGGCAGGTGGCAATACCTACCACTTCCTGAGCAGTGCCCTGTCGTGGACCCTGGCTCCCTCTCCGAAGGAGGGCGCAGGCAGCCGGCCACCCGCCATGCTCCAGACCGCGCAAGGCTGCCCAGCAGTGCATGCGGGCACAGTGGGCCCGTGAGTCTCCGAGTCTCACAGTTCTGCTCTGGGTCTTGGCCCTGCTTCTTGTGCTCGTTTTCCCCTCGGTCCTGAATTATTCTGTACTCGCAATTGAAGGGCAATGGGCTACTTTCTCTTTTAGTGACGTCACATACAGCCTCAAGGTATTGGTGGCCTGTAGAATTTCCTCTGTCAGTTGTGGTAAGACAGATTATTTTACGTTGAGGGGAGGCTGGGACGCATGGATACTCCATTCGGTTGAGCATCCGACTCTTGATTTCAGCTCAGGTCATGATCTCAGGGTCATGAGATCGAGCCTCATATTGGACTCCGCGCTCAGCAAGGAGGCTGCTTGAGACCCTCTCTCTCTCACTCCCTCCGCACCCCCGCCCTACTCATTCGCTCTAAAATAAACAAATTAGTCTTTAAGCTGAAGGGAGGTTGGTAGTCGGTACTTTATTGAGAGCTCCATATGCTTGCTTAAGTTATGCTGAACTCGTGTTTGGGAGAGGAATGTCAAAGGTTGAATGATGTTTCCCCCAAAAGCCACATAGAAGTCCAAGTCGCTGGTCGCTGAGGATGGGGTTGTTCAGAAATAGGGCTGTTAAGGATGTAATTTGTTATGATGAGGTCCAGTGGAGTGGGGTAGACCCATGGTTCAGTCGGTCCTCATGAGCAGATGGCTGTGTGAGTTCAGGGACACACGCAGAGATGGCCCGGATGAAGGGTGAGAGACGAGTGATCCAGCTAGAAGCCCAGGAATGGCATGGACTGCCCACAGCCAGCAGAAGCTGGAAGAGGCAGGAAGGCTCCCCAGCCCCAGCTTCTGAAGGAGCACAGCCCCGTCCACACCTGGATTTTGCATTTCTGGCCCACAGCACTATGGGAGAATACGTTGCTGTTGTCTGCTGTGGACTTGTTACGGCGGCCCCAGCAAAGAAGTCCAGGAAGAAGAGGGGATGTGTCCCATTTGGGACAGCGGGTCGGGGGGACCTGAGTGGCCAGCATATTCCTGCGTGGTAACCAGTGCTGCATCTCTCTGTACCCCCTGGATCTTGACCTCCTAACACAAACAGATATTTAAACAAACACAAAAAGATCAAGTTGTCAAGTAAGTAAAAATAAACATAAAACGATAAGCGATTTTGAGGAATGTTTTGTTTATTTTGGAGAGCTGTGAGATGCCATGAGATGGGTTTTTGGTTTTCATGTGAACGATGCCCACGGGGTGCCTTCTGGTGGTAGGAACCCCAGTGCATCAGCCGCGAGGGCTGGCAGCGCACGCAGAAGCCTTGAGTGGGCTTGGTGACCTCTTTCCAGGACTCTGAAAGGGAAGACCGTTTTTCCTGTGATCCCTGCGCACCAGCTTCTGGGTGTGGGAGCGCTAGCTCCCCGCGGGGCCAGCTTCTTCTGGCTGATCCGTGTCATAATTCCCAGAGGGGTTCCCTTAGTGAGCGAAGCCGTCTGCCTTGTCTCTTTCTGTCTCTTCAAACCGTTGTCACCCCTTCAGTGGCACCCGGGGAACGTGCCCTTTTCTCTCTTAGCACCTTGTCACCCACCAGGTCTGCCTCTCCTGGGTCCCTGGATCATTTCTCCTCACACATTAAGGGCTGACTTGACACTCAGCCACACCAAGGACAT
Organism: Meles meles; assembly: GCF_922984935.1. NCBI lineage: Eukaryota > Metazoa > Chordata > Mammalia > Carnivora > Mustelidae > Meles > Meles meles. The sequence continues at coordinate 91,931,693 of NC_060077.1, read as the reverse complement.
GGAAAAGTCATCAGAACTCCGAGTCTTCAACCAGTAAGTCACATTAAAAAGAGGAGCGAAATCCAGGGCGTAAAGGGTGTTGGCCTCGTTGGCTTAGATCCTCATTTAAACACAGTGTAACGGGACATAGTGGAGAGAACTGGGGAGGGGAGCGCCTGGACGGGGGCCGCCTCCGCCGTGATGCTGGGTAAGCAGGTTGTTACTGTGGGTTTTGCTGGAGATGATGATGGTATTGTCCTTAACCTTGAGAGAGGCGGACTCGAGTTTGTTTACAATTTGCTCTCGTATTTTCTTGCCAAAAGCTACGGCGGAGCTGGGGTGCGGCGATGAATAAGAAGACAGGGCGAGGCCGCACAGGCTCTTTCCTGTTTGTGCGGGTTGTAGACTTTTCACAATACGACGTTTGAAGAAGAAAGAGTAGATGGGCTGTGAGCTCTCCGGGGCCAGTGCTGTCCCCGGATTCGTGATTAGGGCCCCAAGGAATTCATTTATTATTTATTTCTTTAAGGTTTATTTATTTATTTGAGAGAGAGAGCGCGCGCTCGGGGAGGGGCAGGGAGGAGAGGGGGTCCTCTAGCAGACGCTCCACAGAGCATGGGGAGCTGACGTGGGACTCGATCCCAGGGTCCTGAGACCATGACCTGAACCGAAATCAGGAGTCGGCTGCTTGACCGACTGAGCCACCCAGGCGCCCCATCACTGAATTCATTTCATCACCACGATGACAAAGGATGAATTTAAGTCATGCTCCCATGGGTTTCCACGGGTGTCCCAGCGAGGGGTCTGCTCCATTTTCCACAGCCTGGCAGCTTTCCGTCCAGAACCCCGAAGATGAACATCCAGGTGACCAGTGGCAGAGGGCAGATCGTGGAACCCTGTCCCGCAGGGGTGGCGTCTCTGGTGGGGCAGCCCCCAGCAGTACCAGTCTGCTCTGCCGGAGTGTCTGTGTGGTCTGCCCGCTCGTAGCCTGAGCTCTGGGACTCTTTGTTCCAGAGACAACAGAGGGAGAGTCTTGTTGCGTCATGCCGGTTCAGGTAAAAACCGCCTCTTGGAAAGGACACCCCTGCCACAGAAGCTAGCTCACTTGCCCAGACCTCTGTCAAGGACTCTCCCCTCAGAAGGAGCCAGGGCTCCTCAGGGAAACGGCTGATGTCAGGGCCAGGAAACCCTGTGTGGGTCCGTGAGCCTGGGCTGCCTTATGCCGCAAAATACAGAGTGACTTTAAAAGACAGGACTGGGGGCGCCTGGGTGGCTCAGTCCTTAAACGTCTGCCTTCAGCTTGGGTCATGATCCCAGGGTCCTGGGACCAAGCCCCAAATCGGGCTCTCTGCTCAGTGGGAAGCCTGCTTCTCCCTCTCCCACTCCCCCTGCTTGTGTTCCCTCTCTCACTGTGTCTCTCTGTGTCAAATAAATAAATAAAATCTTTAAAATAAAATAAAAGATGGGACTGGTCAGAAGGACACAGGAGCCACCTCGACAGGGCTCCTATGGGCCAATCAAGCCAGCCCTGGGCAGGCATGCAGCTGCGCACAGTAATGACTTACAAACCACTGCAGAAAATAGGGATCAGTGAGTCCGTAATGCTAATGAAAGGATAAATAAATGGGAGGGAAAGGAGGCCTTTCATGGGACATAGGATTCAGCAATTTCTTGACTGACTGGACAAATTAGTGCGTTTCTATCATGGAGGTGTCCTTCCCAAGGGTGAGTTTTTATCTGGACCGGCATTATGAAAACGCCTCTGCTGGGTGGTGACTGTGACGTGGGGACAGTCTGTGGTCCTCACGGGGAACACTGGCTCGGGCGAGAATCACCATGGATGCCGAGTCTAAGCAGGATATTTCGTGAGGGTCAGCGTCTGTGCTGGCCTTCGTGTGTCCCCTCTTGGACCGGTTGCTCATCACAAGGGAAGCCATAGTAACTGCGGGATAGGAAGCTGGTGATGCCTTGAGGGGCCGATGGACAGGGCATTCCTCTAGGCAGGATGCCTAGATTGGAACCCAGCATTGCGTACATGGGTCACTGTCCAGGAATGCATCAAACCCTAAATGAGGACAGTGCCACTGGGAGGGAGAGGAGACTGTTCTTCAGAAAGATAATGTCCTAAGAGGTAAAGACAAGCTGTAGGAACATTCCAGAGTGAACATGACTACAGATGTGACGAAGGCAGAGAGATGCTGCACGGTGTGCTGAGCTGGAGGAAAAAGTGCTCCACGGAGTTTCGGTGGGCCAGTCGGCAGAACTGGAGTATAGATGGGATCCTTGCCAGGTAGGATGAGGGAAAGGGACTGGGGTGGGGGCCCCATGGCTGCCATGTGTCCTGCGAGCCCCAGGCTGCGCAGCGTGGGCTGGACTGCGTTCAGTGTGGCTGCTCCCTGTGTTTCCAGGAGCCACCCCTCAGGAACCAGGACACACCCACCCTGGGCAGTTCTGCCCGTGACGCTCATTGCTCTCGACCCTTCCTCCCGTCTCTCTTCTTTCTCACCCAAGCGCAGGCCAGGCCTTCTCTTCTCCGTCTAAGATGGCCTAAAGTGCCAGAAGGTGCAAACTGCTCATTCTTCCTTTGTAGGTGGGCTACCAATTGGTGAGCTAAAAGATATATTTGATATTTTTTAAGCAAGTAGTTAATGAATAGCTTCTTTGTTTTTTTAAGAGTGAGCCTCTTATGCAGAGAGGGGAGCCCTCCTACACTGTTGGCGGGAATGCAAGCCAGTGCAGCCGCTCTGGAAAACTGCATGGAGGCTCCTCAAAAAGTTGAAAATAGAGCTACCTACGACCCAGCAGTCGCACTACTGGGTATTTATCCAAAGGATACAAATGTAGCGAACCCGTGCCCCAATGTTTATAGTAGCAATGTCCATAAGAAGCAAAATGTGGAAAAAACCAAGATATCAAATGAATGGATAAAGAAGACACACACTCACACAGACACACACTGGAATATTATTCAGCCATCAAAAAGAATGAAATCTTACCAATGACGTGGATGGAACTAGAGGGTATTATATGCTAAGTGAAATGAGTCAATCAGAGAAAGACATATGATCTCACTCATATGTGGAGTTTAAGAAGCAAAACAGAGGATCACATGGGAAGGGAGAGAAAAATAAAACAAGATGAAACCAGAGAGGGAGACAAACCATAAGAGACTCTTAATCATAGGAAACAAACTGAAGGCTGCTGAAAGGGAGACGGGTGGCGGGATGGGGGTCCTGGGTGGGGGGCATTCAGGAGGGCACGTGATGGGATGCGCACTGGGTGTTACATGCGACTGAAGACTGAAGTCTGCCTCTGAAACTAAAAGAATGAAAGAAAGAAGAAAGAGAAAAGAAAAGGAAAGAAAAGAAAACAAAGGAGAAAAAAAGAAAGGAAGAATGTCCTAATGGGTCAAAGAAAAAAAAAAAAGAGCGTATTCTGGTGTCTTGGGTTCTCAATATATTCGTTTCTGAAGTGGCATTTCTGTAAAGAAACGCTTGCAGCTGGAACGCATGGTTTTCATTAATACACATACGGCATTTCAAAACCACTCATTACGGGATCCTGGAACACCCCACCCCACCTTGGTGCTTCTCTAGGCTCTGGAGCATGACCCAGTGCTGCCGCGGGTTTTCACCTGTCAGGAGGGCTCGATGGTACCTAACTAGGTGCGCCGGGAGTCCCAAGGCTCGCCCTCTGGGGCAGCTCTCACAGGGCCCCAGGCTTCCTGTGTCTCTGCCTGAGGCATTCTCTGGCTCTGCTGGGGACTGTGGCTGGCTGGCTAGTGGGCAGGCGTGATGTGCTAGGGAGGTAATATCCCGGGAGTGACTCAGTTACTGGGCACAGCCGCGGGTGGGTGGTGGATAGCTGGCTTCCTCTCGTCTCTGGGGGCAATGTGGAGACAGACTCCTTGCCCTCTCTGGAGGGCTGGGCTGCGGCCCCCGTTGCCTGTGACTGTATCCCTACCATGACCTTCCTTGTGTCTCCTCCCTTCCCTGTGTCACTCCCAAACTCTGGGGTCACCTCTCCCATGAACTCTTTGAACTTGTAGGCTTGCCCTAGGGTCAACTATCAGGGGACACCCATCTGACACATGCAGGCTTTTCATCTTTATTGCTGCAGAAATTGGCTATTTTCAGAAAGCGTGATGATTGGTCATTGCCTTTTACTCATTCATGCACCCATTTATTGAGTCCTACAGTGTGCTAGAATCCTTATAGAGACACAGACCTGTGGGCACCAACCGGGCGGACGGCAATGGCCTGGAGGAAGCCATGGGAGAGGGCATGTGCTGGGATAGAGGTAGGGAGAGCCCAGAAGGACAGGCAGGCAAAATACAAAGCAAATGTGCTTGAAAGGTACTCTTAGAAGTAGAAGGAGCTTTTTTCCGAAATGAGCGTTGGAGTTGTGCCAAGTCTGGCTTTCTCACAAACAAAATTGGCCTTTGCAGTACAATCTGTTGCAATTCGAATTGACATTTCCAGCCGTGTTGCAACGCAGGTTGGGTCGGTACAACCGTGGCAGCACAGGCTGTCCTGACCCTTTTGGGGTCAGGCCGCTCGCTGTTGCCCCATCCCAGTTCCCTGCGCCGCGAGTGAGAGCGCAGTCCTCGCGCTTCACGGGGCCTCTGGCCGGAACAGAAGGAGCACAGAGCTGGGAGCTGGGAGAAGTGGGTCTGAAGTTCACGTGTTGCCTTAAGGGACTGTGACCTCGGGCAGCAAGTCCTACAACCTCTTTGAGTCCAGATTCCTTGTAAATTATAAACTATAAAATTGCGAAACAAGGGGCCGGTGACGAGCAGGGTTTTGGCTGCAGAAGCCAGGTGAGGAAGCCCATGGGGCATGGTTCCGTTTAAACACGAGAGCAGGGTAACTTGGAGGCTCAGGAGTCCGCAAGCCTGTGTCTGCCTTCGTGTGTAGTGTCGCGATCTCTTCTTCCTGAAAGGAGGTAGTGTGCTGCCCCCGGTGTCCTCGAAGACCTCTTGTGGCTTAGAGGCTTGATGATCACTGTTCGAGCCTCGGGTAATAGCGGGGGTTTAATCTGACATCTTTTGAGATACCTGATATGTCTTAAAAGCGATTTGTACAGGGTTATGAAAGAGATGTTTTTCTAAAGAGTTTATTTGAGGGAGAGCGAGAGGGAGACGGAAAGAGCACACACAAGGGGGTGAGCAGGGGAGGACCAGAGGGAGAGGGAGAAGCAGGCTTCCCGCTGAGTAGGGAGCCTGACGCGGAACTCAATCCCAGGACCCTGAGATCATGACCTGAGCTGAAAGCAGACGCTTCACTGACTGAGCCACCCAGGCGCCCCAAAAGAGGTATTTTTAAACTGTGATCTGTGTGTACCTTTGTACAGTTCTGAATACACATGTGAGCTTGGAGATATTTCAGGTAGGTGTGAGGTGCATGGGCCATTCTCCCGGCCCCTGTTCCAAGTACACAGAGAAATGATGTTCGTCTCCATCATGTCTTACAGGGATCCACTGTGCCCACGACATCCCAGTGGGAGTGATGAACTCCTCATCAGATGGAAATATTTGCTTGTTTGACTTTTCCTACATCATTACTTTCTTTCCTCTGGTTGTTCATTCCCAGTCAGTCCTATTTATAAGTCACAAGAGTTTACTCAAAAGCATCGCTCCAAGTCCCAAGGACCCATGCACACCAGAGCTCACCTGTTGTTTTTTTTTTAAGATTTATTTATTAATTTTGAGAGATATAGAGAGAGAGAGAGAGCACAAGGGGGGGGGCAGGGGGAGAAGGAGAGAATTCCAAGCAGACTCCCCGCAGAGCACAGAGTCCAACATGGGGCTCAGTCTCCCCACCCAAGGATCACGACCTGAGCCAAAACCAAGAGTTGGGGTTTCACCGACCACACCACCCAGGCGCCCTGAGAGCTCACTGTTTGGAGCACAACCTGCTTTAGGAATGTGAGTTCTAGTCATTCCAAGTCTGCCATGCAGGGCGCTGGTCCCCAACAGTTATGCACGTGAATCTATCCCTCCCTGCCCCCTGCCTGTCCTGCGCCGTTTCATAAGAGCACCCACGCTGCCTGTGCCTCCCCGGCTCCTGACGCCCCGGCCCCGGGTGAGCTCCGTTAGCGGGAGCACCAGGCAGCCGGCCGGGGAGGAGCAGGGTGTGTGGCCTCCGTTCTGCCTCAGCGAGGACGGCAGGGCTGCACCTCGGCCGACGAGGGCTTCCATCATCCCAGGGAGGCCTGTGACCGCCGCCCTTCCCTGTGTCCATCTGTCCTTCCCTCTGCTGATGGGCACGCTCTGCCTTGCCTCCACGAGCCCCGCGTGGCCTCTTGGTTCTTGGATCAGCAGCTTAGCAAATGCAGCAGCGCTGAGTTGGATCTCAGACCGCTGGATGGTTTCTGTTCTCCTGATCAGATCCTGGCTGATGCCCAGGTGATGATGGCTTCATTCTGCACTGGAAGAAACAAAGGCAGAGATCACAGAGCTAATTAAGGTGCAAAGAAGGTCAGTCCCAGGCCTTTAAACCACACTGCTGGGGATAGCCTGTAGACCAGACGACCTCAAGTCCAGAAGGCCTGAAAGCTAGACGGGAACCATTCGATGTCACATTGTCCCATGATATTAGAGCTCTGAATGTATTGGTTTAGACAACCAGAATGATCTTTTTAAAGTCAAAGAGAGGCAGAAAGCACATTGTTTTAGATACATAGTTGGTACTTCTCATTCTCGGCAAAAGCTAGCTTTGAATGTGTATTTCTGAAAAGGTCACGAGCGATGATGAAACGCGTATGGGCTGTGACATATAGTTCCTGAGGCAGAAACGTAACTTTTGAGCATTTCCTCTCATCCCATCCTCCATCCCGGGGACAAGGCCTTGATTACCACCCCCATACCCAACCTTGGGAACTTCCTGTCCAGGGCTGTTCTGTCCTGCATCTGGTGGCCAGTATTTTTGAAAATTATCCTTTCTTCAGGGACTAGGACTTTCAGCAATATGGCTAGCAAGAGCCAAGGTGCTCCTTTTAAATGTTTTGTTATTCTTTTTGCTCACTATTTGATCAAGATACTAGGCAGCAGGGCAGCTGGCTGGCTTAGTTGGACGAGTGTGAGACTCTTGATCTTGGGGTCGTGAATTCGAACCCCACATGAGGTGTAGAAATGACTTAAATTAAAAAATTTTTTAAAAGAAAAGAGAAAGGTACTAAAAATCAATTTAAATGGCCAAAGAGTATTTGTAAGTTAAGTATTAACAATTGCATCACTCTCTTATAAAGAGAAAAGAGTTCTGTCAAATGAAAGTTTCAGAGCAAGAAATCGAGAGAGGACCCAGAAGAGGGGGTTTCATTCTGGTGTGTGTGTCTGTGTGTGCACGTGCTTTAAATACAGTCTGTAGAAGGAGGAAGAAGACCAGTGTCTGGTCAAATTCTGCAGACCAGAAAGTTGATTTTGTGCTCTGTGTTGGTCACATTGGCAGCCTTCTGGACGGGCAGTGCAGTAGTTTCTGTGTGCGCGGACGGGATTACAGAAGTGTTAATGTGTTCTGAAGTTCAGGGCTTGTTCGTGCATTCTGTTGTTTTTAGAAACCTTTTATTTTACAAGGCAGTATTTCAAATTTTGTTTTTGGCAACTAAGAAGCTTTGATGTTGGGGTAATGCTACGTTTTGACCCCTGAGGGGGAAAGGTTGAAGTTAGGTAACCTATTACTAAATCTTAGCATGAGAAGCTTTGAAGGTGGAAGAAAACTGTAATTTGGTGCAGAGGCTGGACATTTAGGGCAGAAGGGGGGGAGTTTTTTGTTTGTTTTTTTTTAATTGATTTCAGTTGTTTTACGTTATGATTTTGAAAGAGGCTCAGACTAGTTAGGGATCTCTCTAATGGCTAAACGGGGGCCTAGCCCAGTAGTCTTTGTAGAAAGTTTTCACCCCTCACAGAGACACGCAGCAGGACAATGTGAATGACCCCATCTCCGGGGAGGAGTGACCCTGGAGAAGACCGCATGGACGACTTCTCGAATCACTCTCTGGGGTCTGGGAAAGGGATGGAGCCGCCCTGCTTCCATCCTCCAGGCCCCACGAGAGTGTTTGGTGGGACACATGGGGGACAGCTGGAGGCCCTCCGATCCAGGCCACCTGTGGAAGGGCCCCGTGACCCCTGCCATCTGCGGTCCTTGCTCCATGTTGCCTCCAGAGCCCCAAGTCTGAACTGCCCCCTGCAAGGTAGTTCCACCCCCGGAAGGAAGGAAGTCCATGGAGTTCCCGGAGCTGTTCCATGTTTGTTAGTGAAGGCAGCGCCAGGAGGAGTCCCTAGCCATCCTGTGGGACAACCCCAATGTCTTACAGCTGCTCTATTCTAGGGCCTCTGATTCCGCCTTCCAGTTCAGCATCTTTCCATGGCAGTTTATGGAGCTTTGAAAGGGAGGATGGTGGTTCAGGGATGTGACCAGAGGTCCACGGAGGGGCCTCCGCATGGTCTCAGATTGGGTGATGGAGCAAGTTAGGCGTTGGCATCTGATTCCGTCCTCGCCTGACCTGGCACCCAGTCTGCTCTTGGAGCCATACTGCCTGAGCTCGGGTGTTGGCCCACCCCGCACCAACAGGGCGAATTTTGGCAATTTGTACAAACTCTTCGTGTCTTCGTTTCCTCCTTCATGTAAGAAAGTCACGGCACCTACGTTGTAAGGTCATTGAGAGAAATCAGTGAGTGTGTGAAAAGTGTTTGTAGCATTTCATGGTGTTTAGTAAGTGTTCAATAAATGCTAGCTCTTCTTGGGGATTTGATAGGACGTTCACGAGCACGTGCTGTGCTAGAATTTTAACATATTTATACTGTAAAGCCTGAATAATGAGCCGTGGCTTTGGGGACCCTCCTAGAAGGCGTCCAAGCCATATCTGCAATTGTACATGCCTTATGCTGTTGTCAAACAGCTTCATTGAGATATAGTTCACGTACTCATACGTGCTCTATTTTGAGAGTGGAAAATATTCTAAATCTGGAATTCTGGCCAAGACTGAAATAATATGACCATTATTGGACATGCAAATCTAAAAATAGGATTTCTTTTATGTATTATTTCCCACAGCTAGAACTGTGTCTGGTTATCTTGACATAGAATTGCATTTTCAAAAGCAATATGAATTACAGAGCTCAAATTAAACATTTTGTAATAATTCTGTTACTTTGGCTTAAGTCTCGTCTATGCAGATCTTGAATTCTGAATGTATACAGCGTGATGCGATTATACCACCTTACTGATGAATGTCTACAAGGAACCGAGTAAGATCGTGGGGAAGCATCCAGCATTTTTATTATCAAATGTGGGTGTTCATTTTCATAAGCTGCTTTGGTTTCTAGCACTGGCTTGAACTGAGCAGGCGTGAACAGAAGCAATTCCGTGGCCCCTGTTTACTGAATCAACAGATGGGCCTTGTCTCTTCCAGACTTTGACATTTCTACATTTGACATGGTATTCTCTTTTGGTTATGTGTCATGGGCTTAGAAATAATATTTCCACATCACGCACATAGTAAGCTTTATCTGGAAAAATGCCATTTCTCATTCTTCCTTGCTGATTTATTTTTGGTTGACAGCCCTCAATATCTTTAAGCATTTGCTCTTTGGAAGAGAAGAACTAAATGTCTCACAACACGACACTGGCGGGTATTGCCCTGGTGTAAATGTCTGCACACAACACCGCAGTCAGCTGCATTCTACTCCCACCCCCATCATTGCTGCCCTATATGCGGTAGAATTTTCTAGAAGGGATTCCTGAGTGCTCAGGCATAGTCAACGAAAGGTGAAATTCCTACTAATTTCACGGTTCTGAGAGAAAGTGAGTTGCTCACTCCCAGGTCACCTACGTATGTATGTCAGCTTTTCATCTCTAAGAAATTCAAAAAATGCTCTAGAAACCTGAGAACCATGACCAATTACCTCTTATTAAGTTTTGACTGAAAAATAACATATCAATAAGATCATTGCACTACCTCATTGCACCTCATACGGAATTTCTTATACATGAATGACATTATTCACATTAAAAAAACCCGACAATATTTTAAATCTTATTTAAAACTCTCATTTCTTGGGGCGCCTGGGTGGCTCAGTGGGTTAAGCCGCTGCCTTTGGCCCGGGTCATGATCTCAGGGTCCTGGGATCGAGTCCCACATCGGGCTCTCTGCTCAGCGGGAAGCCTGCTTCTCCCTCTCTCTCTCTGCCTGCCTCTCTGCCTACTTGTGATCTCTCTCTGTCAAAAAAAAAAAAAAAATTAAGAAAAACTCTCATTTCTTTAACTTTGTTTCCAAAAGGCTTAATTTTTCTTGTCTTGCTATTTTTACTAGAAGCCTCTAATTATTCAAAATGCTTGAGGCATGAGATTTTTGATTAACTGTTAACCAGTTTAATTAGACTGTCCCAAACCATCAAACATATTTCAAATGTTGCTTGAGTGGATAACAACTATTGTTATTATAAACTTAATATGGTCGAAAACTGACGGAAACAATATTTCCCATAACTGGGTTTCTGAAATGAGAATAAGTCAGAGTAATACCTGTTTCACATCAGAAAGTTAATAGACCGTAATGAATCTTGGATGATCTAGAGTGTGATGGACGCTATCTGGTGGGTCTCCTTACAGCCACAGGGACGGTAGGTGTTCATTATCTCAGTTATTCTGATGGAGAGATTCAGGTTCTCAGAAGGCTCCCGAGGAAGGACCAGGTCCCTCTGATCCCTGGGGCCTCGCACGTGTCACAGCACCTGAAGTAAAGCGAGGAGCCGCTGTCAGCCCTCGAGGGAAAGGTGTTTCTGCATGGCTGATGTCAAGCGCGAGTACTCTAGATGAAACTGCTAGGAAGACTGAGGTATGTATGTTCTGACCCCAGGATGTTGTCTTAAAAAAACACCCACCTCCCCAATCCGCTTCCTCGGCATCTGGATACTGGCCGGATGCTGACTCCACACTGGGTTTCTCGAACTTCGGTCTGAGGTGAAGCGGGGAGAACGCGATCCCATTCTGGTCGTAATGTGATGGGCAAGACTCAGAGCTGTTGCAGACAGACTTGGTGTGAAGACCCCTTGACATTTTAGCCTAGTCCAGGGTCTAAAGTTGTAGGACTTAAGGCTTCGCTCACTGGCTCCTGGGAGCTGATCACATCTTGGGAAGGTGACGCCCGCCACCGGCGGTGACGGATGTGTGCATGTTGCTTGGTGAGGACCACGTCACCTCCTCTGGGCCCCCACCTGCTGACTTGCCCCCGACGTCAGGCACGGCTCCCCCGGCCCTGGCAGTCCCGACTCCCGTCGCGGGGCTCTGGGTGACGCTGGATTTCTGCTCGGACCCCGGCGGATGGTCTGGGGGTGGTTATCTCCAGGGACTTCCTGCGGTCGAGCTGAGGGGAGCCCGGCCCTGAGCACAGAGGCCGTGGGCTGAGACTCCAGAGCGCTGCTGCCGGTTCTGAGAAGGGAGGGAGCCAGCTGCTCCGAGAGGACAGAGAGAAGCTACAGAGGGAAGATTGCTGCAGGTGTCAAGGCCGCCTCCGCGCATTCTGGAGGCCCAGCTGCACCCGCGGCCTTCCTCACATTGGCTCTTGAAACCTCTCTTGGATTCCAGGGGCAGTTACTTTTTTTTTTTAATTTTAAAATAATTTTTTTTTTTTTTTTTTTTTTTTTACGTTTAAACTTGATTTCTGACGTTGGATGCTCAGTCAAAGGTCTGACCCACACGAGATTAATTTCTCAAGTACAAGGTCGGTTTATTCCCGAATAGCATCCTGACTTAGCCGATAGAAGGTGAGTAGGGGGCCCGAGAAGGGAGGGGAGCAGCCAAGCTTCTAAGACGCATCCTCTGGGAGCTGTGCTCCGCACGCCTGCAGGACACGCACCACAGAGCCTGACCTCCTGGTTCTCCTTCCTCTTGGATCCGTGCAGCTCACTCTCTCCCTGCCCTGACACGTTTCCTAGTGTAAAAAATCCTTCTTCATGTTGATGAAGAACGTTTTAAAAACAACTTTTTTCAACTTCAGCTATATTGAGATAAAAATCGACATATAAAATTCTGAGATGTTTCAAGTGTGCATTGTGGTGATTTGATGTACACACACATTGCGAAAGGGGCCCCATCTGGCTGGCCATCCCGTGTGTATCTCCTGTGTTTCTGCAGAGAACACTGAAGTCCCACCCTCTCAGCAAATTTCGAGCATACAGAACCACGTTATCAACTACAGTCCCCGCGTTGTATGTGACATTCTCAGGCCTTCTCCATCTTGTGGGGGTAAGTTTGGACCCCCCCCATTGCCCCTTTTCTGCCCTCTGTTCCTTTAAGTCTAACTTTTTTGTAGATTCCACAGATAAGTGACGCTCTACGGCATTCGTCTCTCTCTGTCCGACTTAGTCCACTCAGCAGAATACGCTCAATGTCCACCCACGTTATTGCCGACACAAGACAGGAAAAGATGCCCAGCATCACTTGACATCAGCGAAAGGCACCCCAGAACCACCGCGAGTCATCCCCTCGCACCTGTCACAGCAGCCAAACTCAAAAACACAAGAAGCCACCAGCATCGGCAAGGATGTGGAGAAAAGAGAAGGCTTCTGCCCCATTGGTGGGAACATAAATTGATGCAGCTGCTGTGGAAAACAGTATGGAGTTTCCTCAAAAAATTAAAAATTAGAAATACGATGTGATCCAGCAATCCTGCTTCTGGTACATACTTGAAGGAAATGAAATCAGGGCATGGAAGGATCGTGTTCATGCAGCGGTGCTCACTGTGGTCAAGACATGGAAGCAGCCTAACGTCCACCAGCGGGTGAGTAGGTAAGGCAAATGGGGTAACTGTACGGTGGAGAGTTATTCAGCCGTGAGAAAGAAGGAAATCCTGCCACTGGCAGAAAACTTTATTTCCATATTCGTCAACTACCCAATTACATTTTAAGATACACTGTTTTCTGAAGATACAGAAGGAGTTTAAACTTCTCCTTCTTGACTCTGTCACTTCCAGAAATCTTCTCAGAATGTACTTGATTTTTTCCCTGGTACGTAGACTGATGCTAACATTCTTCTCAGGTTGATATTTGATTAAACCATTTCAAAGCTTAGAGGGACCTGAGGCATGTGGCTGGCTCCGTCAGAAAAGCATGCAACTCTCGATCTCAGGGTTGTGAGTTCAAGCCCCACATTGGGTATAGAGCCTACTTAAAAAAAAGAAAAAAGTATATATATCAGTTTTTCAAAGCTTAGAGGGACATAGACGTCCAAGTCGTTTGGGTGTATTCTTTATTTTTTTAGTAAAAACTCGATATAAGAACTCTTTCCCCTCAGCAGTGCACGGAGCCCAGAAAGCGAAGGCGTCGTCTGCAGGAACGCATCTGGTGCCCGAGTCTCAGTGACTGAATTGTGCAACAACTCTCATGACTTGTTCACGAGGGAAACTTTTTGGGAGCGTTTCACCATTTTAAGTGATTTAATGGTTCAGTGACAACAAACTACAATTATTTCCTGATACATGAGTTGATTTCACTAGTACCTTCTACATTTGGGTATGTTTGCATTTGAACATAAGTCGGGCACTTTTCTCTTCAGCCCTCGGGGGTCCTTGAGCATCCTGTCATCGAATGCCTGACGTTCGTGTCATCATATCGATTTCACACTGCGTTCTTGAAGCAAAGCTTGCAATAGGGAGCTCTCCCTGCACCCCACATTTGCCCCGCTGCCCCAGCCGTGGCAGTCAGCATCTCTTGGGGCTCTGCCCCCCACATCCTCTGGTCCCTCTTTTCACACAGGGCCACTCCCTTCCGCTGACTCAGATTCCTGCCCCCACAGGTCACAGGGCTCCCACGCGGGGCTTCCCGCACCCTTGGCTTTCCCTGTTGGAGGGGGGCGTGGGGAACGCACAGTCCGTGGCCGGGTGGGAGGACTCAGCACCGCGGCCGCCGGCTCTTGCTTTCTTAGGCCGATCACCCTGCGGATCCCGTCCACGGCTGCCGGAGCCCCCAAGCTTGGCCTTGCCGCAGAGACCACAGCTGTGTGGCTCTTGTGGCTTGACGGAGAAGTCCGGGCCTCCTCCAGCCCCACCGCGGTCCTGTCTTCCTGGCAGCCCCGCGGGGCCGGAGCTCCTGCTCTGTGGCTGGGATGACCGCACACTGACTTCCGGGTGCTGCCGGGCCGCCGGATCTCAGACTGCGCAGCTCGAACCACAGGAATCTCTTCTCTGCCAGTCCGGGAGGCCGGAGCTGCGAGAGAAAGGGGTCCGCATGACTGGTTCCTTCCAAGCATGGTGGGGAGGGGGGTGCGGGGACACGACTCTGTCCCTGGGCTCTTCTCAGCCTCAGGGCTTTCCTGACAGTCTCTGCGGTTCCTCAGTTCCAGCGTCTCCCTGGTCTTGGCCTCCGTGTCACATGCGTTCTCCCTGGCGTGTGCCTGGGCTTGTATCCAAATGTCTCCTTTTTTTTTTTTTTTTTTTTTTTTTTTTTTTTTTTTCAAATGTCTCCTTTTTATCAGGACACTCATGTTGAATTACAGGCCACCCCACTGCAGCGTGACCTCACCTTAGTTCATTACATCCGCACCAACCGGATTTCTAACTACAGTCCCATTCTGGGTCCCCCAGCATGAATTTGGGGGACATACAATTCAAGCCCTAGCAGGTTTCCTGGCCCTGGGACTGCACCTGAGGTCAGAGGTGGGCTACAAATCCGTGCTTCTCTCCATGGTGACTGTCAACTTTGGGCTGATTTCCCCACCTCTGCCCTTCCCTCTCAAAGGACGGGCTTCTGTGCCCCTCCGGCCAGATCCCCCTCCGGGTCAGGGCTGTGCTCCCCTGGGTTCTCCGCTGGAGTGACACGGACAGGTCCCCACCCCTCGTCTTGTAGTGTCCGCAGAAAGGCACGTGGACGCTCTGGAAAGGCCTTCTCTGTCCGTCTCCTCAGACCTTGACTTCGTTACTGGGATCGGAGCCTTGCTGAACCCACGACACACAGCATAAATGATCTTCGGCAGATGCGGAGCTCTCGCAAGCACAGAGGGTTCACTGGAATGAGGCGTCAAATATTAACCTGATTGTGAGAAGTTTTTGTGGGAGCAACACAAGCCTTGAGCTGCTAGCACCTTGGGGCTGGGCTTTTAGGGTTCTGGACCCCACGTCATGGAATTTAGGACGACAGAACTCAGAGGGTGCTTGGAGATCGTCTGGCCGGTGTGAGTCACTGGAGGGCTGGGGGGGAAAGCAGGCCGTAGGTCCCTCTGCCATCCCTGATGGGGACACTCAGCTGGGGCCACCGCCTTTTGCTCCTGCCCAGACTTTGGGGCCACGCTGGCCGGGACTTGGGCCAGTGGAGGCATCCGGTCCCCAGCCCAGACCTAGACTCTTCCCGGTAAGGCAAGGCACAGGGGAGAAGTAGGCTGCAGCCTGCGAAC